>NW_028317808.1:4665277-4988888 GCF_062004578.1 Staurois parvus
AGGGCACTGAGCCCCAGCCAACCAACCCAAACAGACCATAAGACATCATCTGCCGCCTTCATTGGTACACTCATAAAGAGTTTATACTGTGGAGGGCTTGAACCGTGGGGGCTGTTGACTACGATGGAGCGACCATCAAGATATTACCAGACCTGTGGAAAGCACTCTACAACGCAGAGCCATACTGCGGCCCCTGCTGGAGAGACTGCAACATCCATACCGCTGGGGTTTCCTCTTCTCTTTGACAGTCAGGAAAAGGAATTCATCCTTTGTTCTACACCGACCGATGGACCACCCAGACCTCTTTGCTGTTTTGGAGATCCCACCTACCTCTGTACCGGACTGGCTTCAACCACTACCATCCCGTGTCCAGTGAGCTGACCTCCCTTCTATATCCCTGGGCCTACCTCCTTGACCGGAAAGACCTAGACGGAGATCACAACTCCGGCAACTGGACCCCACAAGTGAGTCCTGAACTGATCTCCCTTGCATGGAAGTTTGTTACAGGTCTATCCCTAACTGCGGCTAATATGCTGAACGTATGCTCTGGTTTAGGAGGCACATTGCCTCATGTGCCACACTATATGCTGCACTTTACTAGAGGACTGGATCCCTCAATTTTTCTGGTGGACTGTATCCTGATCTATAGGGTTTACTACTGATGTGATATCATCTCTTCTTTACACCCCTCCGTAATAGACCCTTGAGTGGGCGCCTCAGTCACCCTCTGGGACTACTCCAAGTGAAGACCTTGGTCCTAGACATGCTATGTGTTGCTGGAGGGCTTTTTTTCTTTTGGATCCTACTCCAGAGAATGACAACCTATATTTTGGATAATCCTCTCCATCCTAGGGTCTGGGAATGATTATACCTCCTACTTCCTATGACCCCAGGAGACTACAACGCCTTAATGTGCCTAAAAGAGGATTTTAGCCTTAATTGTTCAGTAACCATGTTCTCGCTGGCTTGAATATACCATTACCCTAATAATATCTCACCCTTCCGGAGGACTTTGTGCCTCAATATTTTTCCTCCTGTCTGTTGAGGTGCTGCAGTGGACTGTCAGTTGTATTGATGCTCTTGCCATGTGAAACTTGGGGAGAGCCTGCCTTATCAGCTCTGCCTCAGGATACTTATCTACCAGTATGTCCTCTATGTTGGAGTAGTTTTTAGAAGACAGGATGTGATGTGGCTCTGGACCTACCTTGAGGGGGGCCTGCTGTCTCTCGGTGGCATGGGAGTCTGTAGTGGGGACTGTGGTGCCTCAAGACCCTGGCCCCCATGTACTGCTCTTGGAGTGTGATACATCGCTGGTAATACTGGTAATACTGAGTGACCTGGTGTCCCACTGATGTCTTTCGATACATCAGTGTTCAGATAATACAGGGGTGACCACCGGCTAAATTTTACCATCTCACCTTCCTTAGTTTTATGTTATTTCTTTTATTTGTGCATTGCAGTGTGGTTACTTCTAATGTTGAGGTTCTAGATGATTGCTTACTTGGTGGTGGTGAGGTCTTCTGGACTGAAACCTGATGTCCTTCCACTGGGAGGATCACTCCATACCTCCGGCGGTAGCCTGTAGGACCCTGCCGCCACTGGCCCACATGTGACCCGACAAGTGGGAGTTTATGGATGAGCCGTATGTTCCTGGAAGTAGATGAGTCTAGTACATACTCCCTTCTGAAAAATGTTCATATCATTTGTATGCTTACTATGTAATGTTAGCTCTCTTGGGTGCCCTCTGATAATTTATACCTGATTATGCTTTAATATCCTGTAGACATTACTTATTATTCATGAACGTGCTGTTTCTGTACAAGCCATTATCCATTAACGACTTTACATATTGCTGGAGGGAGGGGTGTTGTACCCTTCCCACTTAACTTAGCCACTTCCACACTTAGGGCTGCACTAACCTAGGTGGTAAGTTTGATATGTGAGTGCCTTCTTATAAATATTGTTGTGGTAGTTGTGGGGCCCCACTGCCCCACCCACTATTCTCTGAAAGAGATCTTCCCTCTTTTAGCTTGCTCTTCCTTGGTCCATCTCCCATCTTCTAAGACCCACACTTTCTGTCTTTCCTCTCTTGAACTTCCCTTTTCATATACTTATCCCCCCCCCCTTATCCCCCCCCTTTTTTTTGGAGGAATGGGATGGATGTTGTGAGTATTACCCCCCTGAATGCTAAAGGACTCCATGTACCCGAGAAGCGCAGGATGCTTCTTTGAGATCTGAAACACTGTCATACAAACGATGCATTGATTCAGGAAACCCATTTCAAAGAGGGGAAAGCCCCAATTCTCAGAAATAGATTTTACCCATCCGCTTATCATGCTTTCAATCAGACATCCAAAACCAGAGGTGTCTCCATCTTGATCTCTAAATAAATGCCTTGGCTGCTTCTTGACTCTAGAGCTGATGTGGAGGGACGATTTTTGTTCCTTAAAGGCACGATTGGTGGAGTTAAACTGACCATGGCTATGGTTTATGCTCCTTATAGCCAAGAAAAAACAGTTTCTCTGTGCCACTATAGATGCTCTCATTACATTTGCTGAGGGCACACTCCTCCTGGGAGGAGACTTTAATTTACCCTTGCACCCAAAAGTGGATACCTAGACGGAGGACTCTTCTACCATCTTTAGCTGCCATAATCGAGTCTTACAGACTCTTCATCAATTCCAACCAACAGATGCTTGGTGGTTGTTTCATCTTGAAGATAGGCACTACACCTTTTATTCACTCTCACATAAGGCGTATTCCCATATAGATCTTTTTCTTGTTCCCCACCACTTGTTTTCATAGCGGTTGATATTGGACACATTTTGTGATCGGACAACACCCCGGTCATGTGGAGAATCACTTTGATAGAACATGCTTTCCCCCGTATTGGGCATTGGAGACTCAATGAGGGTCTTCTTCAAGACAATTCAGTTAATGAAGATGTAACCAAAGAGATTCAATTATACTTTCAAATGAACTCCTCTCCAGATAGTGATCCTGGAATAGTCTGGGAAGCCAACAAAACGGTAACTAGAGGGATACTTATCAAACATGGCTCGAGACTTAAACGTGACCGCGAAGCAGAACATTCTAGACTGCTCACAGATACTCACTCATTGGAGACTCAACATAAACGACTCCTTACAGCACAAGTAGAAAAGGACCTTTTAAGCCTACTCAGACAAATTACATCACTCTACATCATCTCCAATATAAAGCCAAAGCAGCATTGCAATCCTGCCGGAAACTATACTATGAATCCGGGGATAAATGCGGTCACCCGCTAGCTAGGGCTCTGCAAGACCAAAGCACTTAGTCTTATATTCCACATCTTCGGCTATCGGCACTACAAAGCAGGGTAAAGCACAGGGCCCAGACAGCTACACGCTCAGATACTACCAGCTCTTCCTGCCCCTCTTAGGGCTACACATGGCACAATTGTTCAATGTCCTGGGACATGAAACGGCCTTTCTTACTGATAAGCTAAAGGCCCACAAAGAAGGCAAGGACCCTTCATCATGTAATACCTATCACCTCATTTCTTTATTGAATGTGGACCTGAAGCTCTTCACGAAAATCCTGGCAACCCGTATTCAACCACACCTGCCTGAACTGATTCATCTCGACCAAGTGGGCTTTATACTGACTCTGGAAGCTCATGACAATACCATCAAGGTCCTCAATTTAATACATGTGGCCAATCTCTCTAAGACACCTTCCATGTTCCTGGGTACGGATGCATAAAAGGCATTCAACCGTGTTGATTGGCCCTTCATGTTTGCGGTTCTGCGTCATATGGGTATAGGGGAGAAGATGACCAGGTGGATTTCCAGCGTATACTCAACCCCAAGTCAAAGCGAATGGACTCCTCTCTAAGCCTTTCTCTATCTCCAATGGTACCCGCCAGGACTGTCCCCTCTCCCCTCTTCTCTTCACCCTCTCTCTTGAACTTTTTCTGTGCAGGATTAGACGTAACCCGGATTTCACTGGTATACAAACTGGAGACTCCCAATACAAAGTTTCTGCGTACGTGGACAATATGCTTTTCTCGCTCACCAGTCTGATTGTCAAGGTCCTACCTTTTCCCAGAGATTATGCTGCTTCATGTGCTGGCGTCCATCTTGGGTTTCTGCAGAGCATGGTGGGAGTCTTTTATGCCTTCAGACCTCTGAGGTCCATCCCCCAGACGGGTGTGGCTAATTACATATAAGCCTGTGATCTGCACATGCCCTTTGCACTTGTGTCTTGTGTCTTTGTGTTGCTACAGCTCTGTGTATACTCTCGTGACTCTCCTGGAATCTGACTCGGCTTGTGACTAGACCATTCTCTGTGTTTTCCTTTGATCTGATCTTCCGTTGCTGAACCCGGCCCGTGACCTGTGATTCTTGTCCACTGTTCTGTACCGTTTTGTCCTGTTGTTGTCGACCCGGCCTGCCTGACTACGCTATTGTCATTCCTACCAGCTACACGTCATTGGCGGCGGCCATTGCCGCAGCTGGGGTGTCTCGGGCCTGCGACCTGGTTCCTGGCTGTGTCAAGTCCATCCCCACCATCAGGGGCTCTGGTGAAGGGCAGCCTGGGACTTAGACTCTGCACCCTGAAGGACTTCGGTCTGTGGGTGGTGGTTGTCGTCAGTCAGTGCGTTACCCTGCCACTAGGTCTGCATGTCCGTTCCACAACCCCTGCCCTCACACTGATTATATCTATACCTAATCTCCTCAAGGAACTTGATGTCTACAGTTCCCTCTCTAATGAAATGAATGCATCCAAATCAGAAGCAATGGGTGTTTCCATGCCCCAATCCCAAAAAGATACCCTGAAAACAAACTCCAGTTTCAAATGGACTACTTCAGCTCTTCACTATCTAGGCACTTATATTCCTCCACGACTAAGCCAAATTTATACGCTCAACTGTGTATCCCTACTTAGTAAGGTACACGCTCTGCTCTCTACATGAAACCAAGGCCCATTTTCTTGGTTCGGCAGGTGTAATATCATCAAAATGTCCATTTTACCTTAATTCAATTATCTTTTTCAAGCCTTACCAATCCGTATACCTAGGGAATTCTTCAAACAAACAAATTCCATACTTATTGACTTTATATGGCCCACAAGAGACCTAGACTGCAAAGGCGCTTACTTATTCTACCGAAACACCATGGAGGTCTTTCAGTCCCAGACATCCAAAAATATTACCAGGCGGCGCATTTAGGAAGACTCATAGATTGGTGCAGACATATTGCCATCAAATTGGGGCTTGCAGATTGAACAAGCTCAAAGAAATATCCCTTTAAGCCAAGTGGCCTGGTGGTTTAGAGACATCCCATCCAACCTTAAGAGGCATCTAACTCTGGGAACCACACTGACCATTTGCTCCCAGTTGTGCCTCACCCCCCCCCCCATCATTTGCTTACCAATTTTAGGGAACCCATGCTTTTCTCCCGGTGGGTCACGTCATAACCTCTTGGGCTCCCATTGTTACCAAGCATCCCACTTTTTGAGCTGCACACATTGGCCATCAATTTTGACATGCACCTCCTCTACGGATCCCTACTATCTGAACTTTTGGAGTGCCTTGCAGCTACAACATTTTTTGACTACACTCTCTCCTCCGGACAGTTTTTGACGTCAGTTGACCCCCTTTGAACGGCTTTGTGAGGGGTATGGCCCCCTGTCTCATTCACTCTCTCAGATGTACTCTCAGCTGATCACTCCATCAGAGGGCTACTCCCCCCCTTTCCTACGGAAATGGGAATTGTCGTTAAACAGATCCTTCTCTTCATCCCAACAGTTTATGTTTGTTCTCAAATCATCCATTTGTACACGGATGCAGGAAACAAATTTCAGACTCCTTATCGGATGGTACTGTACACCATCGATACTTCACAAATACTGTCCCATAATCTCAGACCAGTGTTAGCGATGCCAAGATGGTGGGGGCTCTTTGTTACACATCTTTTGGATGTGTCCGAAATTGGAATCCTTCTGGAAAGAGGTATACCATATTTCCCAGAAGTTCACTGATTATATCCTTCCAGAAGACCCAACTCTCTTCCTCTTACATGTCTCGGATATCACCAAAAAAACATACAGCAAATTAATTCTGCACCATTTGTTTAATTCTGCCAGATCATGCATATCCTTATGGTGGAGAGATCCATGACCCCCTCCTATCTCGCTTTGGCTCTGGTAGAAGAAGTGAACAAGATGGAGGACCTGGTACTATAAGCGCAAAACAGTCATGAAGCCTACTCAAAAGCCTGACTTCACTGGAACATGTTTACTTTCTCAGAAGAGGGGAAAACCCTCTTTACATCTTCCTTGCAAGATTGACACATTGAACCTCTTTTGCTGGGATCATCCCTTCCTCCTTTGGGATCCCCCACCCCTTTCCATATTTTCCTTCTCTCTCTCTTTCCTTCTCTTCTTACTTTTCTTGCCTGATTTTACACCACTCTTCTCCCCTCTTCTATACAATCTGTTAAAATGGGTAAACCAGGGCATTCATGGAAGCAGTCAGATCAAAATTTGAGGTACACCCCTTGCTTAGTTCCCATTTTGGGGCCTATGGGCTAATTTTAAGTTCTACAAGAGTTTATCTTGCACTTTCTACTGTTTATACTTGTGGTTGTACCTTTTCAAGATGACCTGTGTACTTTAGGGGTGTTACCCCTTTCTGTTTTGTATTTTTTAGCTATATTTTATTGCTCTGTGAATGCGGTATTGTGGGATTTACTCACAATTTAACTACAAAATATTTTCTGTAGAGTGAGGATAATATTTCTACCTTTTTCTGAAAAATATACACGTGTTAATGTTGAATCTTTTGCATGAAAAGCTGTATGCAGTGTGTCCTTTAAAACTCGACCTACCACAAGATCACAAATGCTGTCTATGGTGTCTGTGCATTATTTCTGCCTGTTTTTCTGGGAAATATATACATTTTAAGGTGACATTTTTGAATGAAAAGCTGTATGCTGCATCCTTTAAAAAATGTATCCTACTCTAAGTGCTTAAATATTGTCTACTGGGTGAGTACAATAATTCAACTGTAAAGTATATACACTTCAATGTTGAATTTTTGTATAAATTTGGATGCTGTGTGTCCTTTTAGAAATTTGGCTTTCCTCAAGTGCTTCAATGCTGTTGTCTGTGTAGTCAGTACAATATTTCTGCCTTTTAGCTTTCAGATATTTGGAATTTAATGTGGAACTTAGGGAGGATAAGCTTTAGGCTACTCTGAGTGCTTAATGATATTTCTACAGTATGTACAATATTTCTGGCTGCCCTTTCTGAATTAATACATCCTATGTCTTATTTCATTATAAAACCTGACAGATCTGTCTCTGAAATGTCAGCCTAGCTAAAAGGGTACATAGTGTACATACAGTCTGTACAATATTTATGGATTTTGTCTCACAAATATTATATTCTAAATATATATCAAATAAAACCTTCCTAGTCTCTCCCTATTCAACTGCAACCCAATAAAACTGCTTACATAATGTGCAGTGAGTCTGTACTATACTTCTGACTGTTGTCTCTGAAATAATATATTTCATATTTTGAGAAAAGCCAGGTCATCTTTTCCTCTTACATTTGCAGTCCAATAAAGCTGCATATACAATATACTCATCAGCCATTGTGCCAGTTGTGCGGCTATTGTCTCTGAATATGGCACTGTGATTTTAGTTCCACAAATACTTAATAGAAAATAAGTGCAGTAACATGGGCACAAGGGCCTAGGAATACACAAAGGTGCAGTGAATCATCAGTAACATCCATTTGTAGAAACAACACACAGCATAAGGGCATATAAAATCCTTTGCTTTCTAAAGACCATAACAGGGGTGAGTTTCATGTCCCCCCATGACAGTGTCCTGCTCCCCATGCCATTCAACAATCCTCCTATTTGCCTTTGAAAATGACTAGAATTAATTTGCCTCCCATAGATTTCAATTGAACTCAATTTTCAGACTTTACAATGAATTTGAAAAACAGCCTGTGAACTGGACCCTAGCCAATTTGGTCATTCCTAATCCTGGAGTTCAGCTTTAAAGAGTATGCAAACCCCAAAAAAACATTTAATATAATGAGGTTTCCAGACCTTTGATAATGTGGTTTTTCAGGTTTTATTTCTATTATTGTTACATTGTAATCCTACAAATTTTCATGCCTATATTTTTTTCTTCGCTATTTTTATATGACAGCTTTGGTTTTCAAACAGGCTGAACTTCTAACATGTCTGCCCTTTTTCATCTCCATTTAACTAGGGAACGATAAGGGTAGAAGTTTACTGCAATATGTTACGATTTTGTTTATGGGTTTAGACATTTAAAGAATGACTCATCACTAGAGAATATTTGGTAAATGTCACATTCAATGCTTTATTAATACAGTATGTCCCTACGTTTTGTTTTTCTTAACTGATTTTACAGATTTGCCTTTGTTAATATTATTTTAAAGCTTTCATTTGAAATGCACATCACAACATGTACAGTACCTGTTTAGTGTTACTTAGTTTTAATACATGTTTCTGTAACCTATAGGTCTGTGTGTCTTTTACTTTTGGATTACTGAATCTCAGTGTGATAGACTCAGATCTGCCACCAGCACCTCAGTGGAGATAAGTCAGTCTTCTATGAAGTCTATCTTTGCATGATTCATCTAAAATGTCTAGATTTAAACAGAAATGTGGCTGTGGTAATATTACATGCTTTTCATGTTAGCCCCCCCCCCTCCATCCATGTTAGAGGCTGTAATTATAGCTATATCCAAACCTGTGTACAAACCTGACAGGTACTCCTCCTGTCACCCAATTTCCCTCTTAAATGGTGATACAAAAGTATTGGCGAAGGTGTTAGCCAGGAAGCGCAACTCAATTATCACTGGATTGGTCCAGTGGTCCTGGGCAAAGGCAATAATGTCAAACTCTGACACCTTTTTTACCAATCTCTTTTTTCACACATGCTAATGTTAGAATTACCAAACTCTTTTGATGCTAAGAAAGCCTTTGACTCAGTGAAGTGGCCATACCTCTGAGCAATGTTGACTAAATTTGGCTTTGGACTGAAGTTTTGCACCTGGCTACAGCTCCAGTGTTTGGCCTGAACAGCTAGAGTGTATGCAAATGACATTCTCTCAGTCCCCTTTTGAGGGGACACAAGACAAGGGTGCCCTCTCTCCCCTCTTTTGCTTTAGTTATGATTAAGTTATTCTAACCCTATCTGCTCCAACCCTACTATTTGAGGCTTGAGTGTAAGATCATTGGAGGCTAAATTATTCTTACACACAAATTATGATTTACTGCACTTGCATGATGCTTAGTCTTCTTTGATCGCCATTTTGGGCATTACTAAAGTATGCTAAAGATAAATTAGTCTAAATCTACATTTTTCACCCTAGATAAATCTATTCAATTGCTAGTATATTATACCCTTTTACAGCAGATTCAGTTATTTAAAATTCTGGGAATTTACATCTCACTTGATCTAAGATGTTATATAGAGCTAAGTATCACACTGATTATTTCGCAACTCAGTTCTAAAGTTCTAAATGTAAAGTTTGGTCTTCTTTTCCCCATCTGTATTAGGTAGAATGAATCTTATCAAAATTATCTTCCTATCTAAATTTACCTATGTCTTTAAACAATCCTCTATTTAGATCCCTTAATCTTTCAAAAGAGCAGAGATGTGGCTGTTTTTTTCTCCCTGCAAGGCAAGGAGATAAAACAGTCATATCTCTTATTAAAAGTGGCACACATTAACACTTGTTAGACACAAAGTTAACCCTTTGATGGCCCCTAGATGTTAACCCCTTCCCAGACAGTTTTATTGGTACAGTAACAGTGTATAGTATTATCACTGATCACTGTATTAGTGTAATTGGAGATGTCAGTGTCATTTAGTCAGTTCCCATCCAGTGTTAGTTAGTGTCAGATTGCCTTCCGCACTATCACAGTTCCACTATAAGTTGCTAATCACCGTCATTACTAGTATAAAAAAAATTAAATAAAAATATAGACCATCATTTTTAGACCCTATAACTTTAACACAAAATGAATCAAATCTACATTTATTGGGATTTTTTTTTTACCAATAACATGTAGCAGGCTACATTTGGCCTATATGTATTAAGAAATTTGATTCATTTTAATTTTTTACTGGACATGTGTTATAGCAAAAAGCAAAAAATATTTTTTTTTTTAAGTTTTCAGACTTTTTCATTTATATAATAAAAAATAAAAAAAACAGTGGTAATCAAATACCACCAAAAGAAAGCTATATTTGTTTGAAAAAATTATATAAAATTTTATTTGGGTACAGTATTGTATGATCGTCCAATTGCCATTTAAATTAGTGCAGTACTGAATAGAAAAAAATGCCCTGGTCATTAAGGGGGTAAAATCATCCAGAGCTAAAGTGGATAGTATTGTTAAATCCTTTTTTGAGACTACTGATAGGAATATCAATAGTTGTCAACACCTTTTTGGTATTAAGGTCATTCCCAAAGGACAATTCATTTATATTAGAAGACATTGTGATAATATTATCAAGAACAGTTTAACATTTCTAAGAATTGCTTTTTAGAAAAGGGATATGGCGAGGAACAATTAGTGGCAGCTTAGAACAGTTGGTCAAAAGAATAGAAATACTTTATTACGGGAATAAAATGTAACAAACAATGGAGAAAATTAGAAAAAAAAAAGTTTGCCTTTGTGGCAAGTTTTTTACACTATTGTATCCTAGTGCATTCATAACATATTTTACAAGACCCACACATATTTAATAATGCAAGCAAATATATATTTCTAGTAACCCATATCAATCAGAAATAATTATTTTATTCGCCTGTATATAAGCTTTTAAAATAGATATCCTATTGTAAGGCCTATGATCATGAACAGCTAATAGATTAGTACACTTTTCATTTAGCCAAGGGATCCTGTACTCAGGAAAATATCCAATCATGTGCAGATTAAAAAAATAGGATTTTCCTTAACGTGATGGTATAATAAAAGTAAATAGCATGAAAAGTGTACTATTAAAATAGTCAGTTTCATTCAATGCAACATTTCATTATGTAAGCATAATTTTGTTATGTTAGAGGGAAAAATAAAATAAGCATTTGGCCTTTTCTTTGATTAAAAATAAATGTATCTATCATTATCATAGATGCAAATTAAGTAATTTTTAGTAACAGTAAATGAGTGTGGTTGATAAGTTCATACTTGGTTGTGTAGCTAAAAACTGTTGAAAAATTACACTCTAAGCTTATAAACCTATGAATTTCTTTGGGCTTATCCAGATAATATTAGTTCTTACCAGTGTAGAAGTTCATGAATAAAAGTGAATTAGAAAGAAAGTCCCTTCAGAGATAAAATAATTGTCTTCTGTGGTTTCTGTGTCAGTTATCGTGCTCTGTCTTTTGGTCTTTTTCAAATAAAACGTTAATCACAGTGCATTGTGCTCTTGCAAAATGAGTTATTATCCCTCATGGATACCTGAAGGTGAAGGTGCCCCATGTGAATACTTAACTTCCTCCACTGTTAAAAATAGGACAAGCTCTGGGTTTTTCTCTGGATGAAACACATTTATTTAAATGACAATTAATTTTGCAATTGTCTAGAGATAAACACAAAAAAGAAAGTGTATATATATATATCTATGTTTAGCTAAATTAGATACACTTGTAAAAAAGATTAGTTCATTGTTTGCATTGTAGAAAAATGAAAGTTGTGCATTTGCCTATTATAACCAAGTCTTTTCTAGAAACAGCAGTTTCAGAGCTCTTCTTTGATTCCAAATATTTTCTTACAATTCTGTATAATAAGGCCACTGTATAATAGTTACAAGGAGACTGCTATATTCATATCTTCATAAATATACATGGACTCCTTAGAATTCCGCATGCAATCTCAGCTTCTTTCGGCCTTCTCTTTTTCCATTTTTTTTCAATACATACAAGAAAAAGTATAATGATGTTAGGAATTAAATTCATAGTATTGAATAGTTATTGTTTCATGAATAATTATTATTACATAAAGCAATTCTTTAGTGGCTAGAGCAATCGAGTAATCAAGAACAGTGAATTTTAATTGGTTTCCATTAGAGATAGGCTAATGTTTAAAATTATTGTGCCTTACTTCACTAATACAAGTCAAGAAGGTATGGTTTGACACCTTACTATGTTCCAACCAATTATCTCCCCTCAGTGTAATATTTGAGTATAAATAAGCAAGCATGAAATAATAGATTACCCTCCTACACTGCAAAAAGACTTTTTTCTTTAATTTTGCTTGAACATCTGTCAGTGTCAAATTTCCTGTTGTAGGTGCTTGCCCACTGTACTGCATCTATGGAGGATTAGTATTGTCAGCCTAGGTCAGGAATATGAAAAACCTACTCTCATCTTTTCCATTATATTAAAGAGGTGTTTTGTAGTCCACAAAAATAAATCGGAACTATTTGATAGCACTGCAGGCCAATATTTAAAAATATTTAGTTTTTTTTATTAAGTTTCACATTAAAATGCAAATTATTAGAGTCAAGTTAAATATTATTGTTCACAACCTACAAGCTAACCTTACACCAGATTATTGATAATTATGCAATACATATTTACTATTGACATCACGTACTGTAAGTACCATTTCAGTATTACAGATCACAGCATCATGCAAACATTGTTAAATGTTGAAACATGTTGAAGCTAGATCTTGTGTTTTGTTAATAAGAACATTTCAGGATTGTATAGGTGATACATATCTAAAATAAAAGACAATTAAATGCTGAAAAATATCCATTACATTTCAATTAAACATTTTCCCAGTGTCTGTACTACTTAAAAAACTTTAGCTACAATTTTCTTTACCGTTGCGCTAATAGATGTTCTCCTATCTGCTCTGTGGGAAGCCACGACAACTGTTTACAACCGTTGAATATTGATCACAGATTTCACCCATAGGACAATAAAATATGTGTCGTGTTATGGGTCCACTTACAGTGGACAACTAAAATAAATGTCTCCATCTATTGTAGAGTAGGGGAGATATGGAAAGGGTGGAATAACCCTTAGTATGACAGCATCAATTCTCCACTAGTAGTCTCCCCCCAAACTGTATGCATGTGGGTCCAGAGGTACATCAAATACACTGCTCAAAAAATTTAAAGGAACACTTTTTAATCAGAGTGTAGCATCAAGTCAATTAAACTCCTGGGATATGGATCTGGTCAGTTAAGTAGCATAGGGTGCTGTTAATCAGTTTCAGCTGCTTTGGTGTTAATGAAACTAACAACAGGTGCACTAGATGGGCAAAAATGAGATGACCCGCAAAACAGGAATGGTTTTACAGGTGGGAAGCCACTGACATTTTTTTCCCTACTCATCGTTTCTGACTGTTTTTCACTAGTTATGCATTTGGTTAGGATCAGTGTCACTACTGGTAGCATGAGGCGATACCTGGACCCTACAGAGGTTGCACAGGCAGTCCAACTCCTCCACAATGGCACATCAATACGTGCCATTGCCAGAAGGTTTGCTGTGTTTCCCAGCACAGTCTCAAGAGCATGGAGGAGATTCCAGGAGACAGGCAGTTACTCTAGGAGAGCTGAACAGAGCCTTAGAAGGTCCTTAAACCATCAGAAGGACCGATAGCTACTCCTTTGTGCAAGCAGGAACAGGATGAGCACTACCAGAGCTCTACAAAATGACCTTCAGCAGGCCACTGGTGTAAATGTCTCTGACCAAACAATCAGAAACAGACTTCATGAGGGTGGCTTTGGGGCTCGACATCCTCTAGTGGGTTGTGTGCTTACTGCCCAGCACCGATTGGTATTTGCCGTTGAACACCAGAATTGGCAGGTCCGCCACTGGTGCCCTGTGCTTTTCACAGATGAGAGCAGGTTCACCCTGAGCACATGTGACAGACGTGAAAGGGTCTGGAGAAGCCATGGAGAACATTATGCTGCCTGTAACATCGTTCAACATGACCGTTTTGGTAGAGGGTGAGTGATGGTCTAGGGAAGCATATCCATGGATGGATGCATAGACCTCTACAGGCTAGACAATGGCACACTGACTGCCATTAGGTATAGAGACCCATTGTCAGACCCTACGCTGATGCTATGTGTCCTGGGTTCCTCCTGGTGCATGACAATGCTCAGCCTCATGTGGCTGGAGCATGCAGGCAGTTCCTGGAAGATGAAGGAATTGATATCATTGAATGACCCCCCACGTTCGCCTGACCTAAATCCAATAGAACACCTCTTGGATGTCATGTTTAAGTCCATCTGACGCTGCCAGGTTGCACCTCAGACTGTCCAGGAGTTCAGTGATGCTCTGGTCTGGATCTGGGAGGAAATACCACAGGACACCATCTGTAGTCTCATTAGGAGCATGCCCCAACATTGTAAGGCATGCATACAAGCACGTGGGGGCCATAAAAACTACCTAATACCATTTTGAGTTGCTGCAATGAAATTTCAGCAAAATGGACTAGCCTGCTGCATCATTTTTTCACTTAGATTTTTGGGGTGTCTTTGAAATCACACCTTTTGTAGGTTGATCATTTTAATTTCCATCAAACAATGGGGCATACTTACATTTCTAACACATTACCCAGTCCATATCAGTATAGAAATCCAACATGATGTTTTTCCCCATTGAGATCTGATGTGTTTTCAAAGTGTTAATTCATTAAGTTAATTTTTTTTAGCAGTGTATATGATATATGAACCTAGGGATGTGATGCCCTGGTCACCCATACCAAAATAAAATGTTCCTGACATTTATTAGAACTGAAAGGAGTGGCTGGGATAAACTCTCAAATGTCTTCTACATTACAGGGCAAGTCCAATCGAAAGTGACCAAATAATACTAGCTGACCTTAATAAATGAGAGCCTTTACAGAAATATTGGCAGGCTCTTTTGTCGCAAAAGCGCGCATCAGAAATGGACGCAGTTCAACCATTTTGGTTTCAACCTCCATCTTTGCAAAGGGACTAACCACCCTGAAATATATCTTCCTGCATCCTCCCCCTTTCCTCTCTGTTCAGCCACAGTGACATCTGGTTGTGGGTCACTAGCAGGCTAGAGCAGCAGGGGGCCCAGAGCTACAAAGCCCCCCCAAGAGAGACAGAGCTGCTTTGCCCAAGAACCTGTGGAATCTCTCACCTCGTAACAGAGATAAGGCAGCTTTTCCCAGGAATTGAAAGAAATTGTAACATCATAAAACCTAGAAGCGTAGGTGACAGAATTAAATGAACATTCCTCAAGTAAATTTTTCCCCTATGTTTCATATCTTGAAATATGGAAGACTTACATAAAAACGGCACCTCGTCAGATGGCCAATGCGCAGTTGGATGTTCTGATAGGTCTCTCCATTCGTTTCGCACGCTCAGGGAAGCAGAAACATAGATCTCGTGAACCGTGCGGCCTACAATCTCATAATTCATATCTACATGATCCTTAGACTTATTTGCATAATAAAATACCCGCGGAGAGATTGTTGCTTGTGCAGCTGGAAAGTTATAGGCCAAAATATGGATTATGAAAGATGTTGGTTCTAATTCAGAGTTCTGCCCGACGATCCCTCCCTAAACAGAGTATTGGTCAGTTACTCAGAGCCACCCCCCTGCTGGGGGACTTTAAAAAACAGGCTAGCAGGCCTAGAGAGTAAGTTGAAGACATCTCCCATTTGTAACCACCTGGGGAGACCCTTTTGCTCTGCAACTTGGATCTGCTTACATCAAAGGCTTAAATGGCAAGCAACTTAACCCTTTAACTTCTCCCTGTTATCTCTTTGCTGGGCTATGGTTCTTTGTGTGTGTGTATATATATATATATATATATATCTTAGTTACATCTTTTTCTGTAAATGTTTTATTGCACTTGTTTGACTCTTTTAGTAATAAATCTTTCTTTCTGAAAGTGTTAGAATGTTTCTAAAGCCCTTAATTGCAATTTACAAATTCCTGCCTCTAAAGAGACGCTACTGTGTTTGTTTAATCCTCTGCCCAATCAGCCTGCGGTGACCGTGTTGGACAGATGACTTTTCAACCATTATAGTGTATATTTGATAAAGAGAGTTTCCTCTTTCTCTGTACAAAAAAGGGGTGGTGGCAGTGTGTAAGGGTCAGTTCCGTAATTAACCTGATCCAGTAACAAGCGCATCCAGGCTGCAGGCACAGATTGAAATCCATTAGCTGGAAAATCGCTGTGTAGGGTGCAGTTGGGTGTGGCATTGTTACGTACGTCACATCGCGGTCTGGATCGGCCAGTCCTTCGGTCACGAGTTTGGTGAGAAGGTCTGGGGTCTGACACCGCGATCGTGACATCTTTGACAAGGACTTGCTAACTTTTATATTTATTCATATACGCTTATTTACTGCTCATCATTATTACTCTAGCGCTGCATATTTTCACTTGCGGATACTGGGAAGTGTTTAGCTAACCTGTGACATTGTGAATACTGACCTGAGCTCAAAATCCTAGTGACTGTATGCTGTTTTCTTTGAGTGAAAGTGCCAGTGTTAGCTCTAAATGAGATGGCTTTTACAGGGCCTTAGTTCTGGTCATCACCCTTGCTGCTGGCATAAGGACTGTTCGGAGAAGCCTAGCCTAGTGAAGTGTGTCATCCTGTTACTATTTAGTGTTTATGGGGTATCTCATTCCAACCCACATCCTCTTTTACTGTTTGAAGTTCTTCCAAGCAAGCATCCTCTAGACTTTTTAATGAACCGGAGTTAATGGACTGTTGCTTTGTGCCTGGCTGTCTCTGTACTAGTTTGGTAAAGAACCACATAAATTATAGTGCCTCTTTTGGGGGTAGTGCTACACTTGCTTTAAAATGAGGACCCCTTAATCTACAGGAAAAGGTCCTGGCTGTTGAAAGCATGACAGTTGTGTGTAGTTATGATAAACCTCTATCCCTCACTGCAAAGGTAGTTTTTAAATTTCCCCAGAAATCAACTATAAGAATTATGAAAAATTATTGCTAATCATATTTTACATTTTACTATTTTTTAACTGCTTGATTCTATTAGAGTAGTTTTCAACACTGAACTGTGAGTTTGTGCATCCAATATAGATGTGCATTAAAAAATAATTTATTAACACATTTGTTCTTGTGCCTTTTTAATGCCTGGAAATGAATTGTAAGGGTAGGTGTCCTCCTACTGTCCTCACTGTTTCCCTGTGCAATTAGAGAAGTGATTTTCATTGAAAGACACAGTGGCGCTTTTACAAATTATAAAAAAGGATGTGATGTGCTAGAATCTAGAATTATCTCTGTCAAAAGAGACATGATTTGAATTATTAAAGAATTAAACCTTAGAGTTTAAAGAAATCATTCATCATAAGTAAGATAGCCTATCCTTGTGTCTTGTGTGTAATAAATCTTGCTTTCATTGCTTCCTATTGAATGCAGTGCTGCTGAGAACTCTATTGTTGACTATTGTAGGTAAAAATGTGCCTGCCATGGATCATGCTGCCCTGAGTGGGATGTTAGCTGTCGGCCTTCATTTGTATTTTTGTCATTTGCGAGCTTAGCACTGACAGAATCTTCTATTTTGCATGCAAGCAAATAAGGCGTCTGGCACATTTGACCAACTCAGGTAAGAGATACTTCATATATATTAACATAGCTTGACAAATTAGCCTTAAAGTTAACATTGTTTAGGAATGGTGCATCCTTGGTAACAGTATATGTATAAAATGATTATGTTCAAATTTCATAGAAAAAAAAAGTAAACATTTAGGAAATATGGGTTTTAATATTTTCCTAACAATAAATGTCAATATTCATTTTCAAGATAGTTGTTGCTATTGCTAATACGTTCATGGGATTATATTGCAACATATGAAGAAAAGGTAAGTAGATCTCTATAAATACCTACATTTTTTAAATTAAAATTGACTTTAGATTACAGGAAGGAAGTTACTTAAAACATGTACAATGTTTAGTTTTCTCCTAAAGAAGAACCCCGGGTTAATAAAAAAGAGTAATATGCATTTTCATGCTCATGTGTAAGTATGTGCAAATATACAGCATATGTATTAGCATGTGTATTGTGTTTTCTGTCTGGAAGATGCAATAATGGAGATATGTGAATTTCAGCATTTTTTGGAGGAGTTTTTTTGTTGAGTGGTGTATCAGACTAGATATTGTCTATACGTACAACACTATCTAATAGCTGGAGGGGACATTTAGACATGTTTTATTCAGAATTTTTCAAACTTCTGTACAAAACAGTGCCAAAGTTAATGTGGTTGTAAAGCTTATTTTTTACAATAAAATAATAAACATGTTATACTTACCAGTGGTTCTTTATCCCCTCTTCTGGAGTGCCCCACCAGTGCTCTCTGCTCTTCCTCTTGTCCTAGTGCCCCCTCAGCTAGCCAGCTGCTGAGGAGACATTCGTGTTGGCGCACTCCCAGCTTTGTGCATTCATAAACACACTGTCAGGAAACTACTGTGAGATGTCAGGCGCACAAATGTGCGCATAAGCATAGTATTGCTCATAGATAGGTGTGCAGGCTATTTAAGGGATGCTCTTGCTCACTTTCAGTACTGATTGGTCATCTATTCCTGTGTGTTCTACTTGTAACCTGCATTATAATTGGTGTTGACCTGGCTTGTTATTGACCTGACCTTGGATCCTGTTTATGCTTCTGCTAATTTGTTCCTGATCTTGGCTCACTCTTGTCATCAGAAAATAAGATTATTATTCATTCCTCACCTGCTATTAACACCCTGTGTAGATCAGGAGTTGTGTTATGCACCCAGATTCAGGCTGGAAAGCCAAATTGAGAAAAAGAAGGTGAAAGTGAGCAAGTTTAGATGAGAGCAGAAATATCATGCCTGGAATGAGAACCCTAGCTGCCCAAGAGTTGTATTTTAGTTGTAGAAAGGATACTATCCAAACCCCAAAGCCAAATTTCAATTAATTTTACTATTATCAAATGTTTTCTCTGCATCTAAAGTTGTGTCAGATCTGACTCTTTCTAGGAGAGAATAAGACTTAGCATAATATTCACTAACCTGTTTTGGAATACATTTTGGATAGGATTTTTGCATCAATATTTATGAGTGAACTAGGCCCATAGAAGCATGGTCACGTAGGATATGTCCTCATTTTTGGAACTACCTTAATATGTGCCTCTTTTCCAGTAGGTAGAGAGTTTCCATACCATATGGTTCCATACTATATGGTGTTTTATTTATGGTCTTTAGTGCAGCTATAAAGTCTGTCAAAATTTATAGCGATTTTACAGTGGGGAAAATAATTATTTGATCCCCTGCAGATTTTGTAAGTTTGCCGACTTACAAAGAAATGACGGGTCTATCATTTTATATTATAGTATTATGCTACCAATGGTTTGTTTGGTAACTGTAGTTCAAACTGCTTTGAGATCATTCATACGCTCCTCCCGTGTAGTTCTGGACTAATCCCTCACTTTTCTCATGATCATCCTTACCCCATGAGAAGAAATCTTGCAGACCGAGGGTTATTTTGTATTTCTTCCGTTTGCGAATAATCACTTCAGCAGTTGTCTCCTACTCACCAAGCTTCTTGCTGATGGTCTAGTAGCCCATTCCAACCTTTTGCAGGTCTACAATCTTGTCCCTGATGTCCATTGACAGTTCTTTGGTCTTGCCCATGATGGTGAGGAAGAATGAGATTCTGTGGACAGGTGTCTGTTATAAACATCATGAGTTGTCATTAGGAGCACTTCCTTAAATTGACAGAACTAATCTGTGTACCACATGTGGTAGCCAGAATTATTGTTGGTTGGTAGGGGATCAAATACTTGTTTTACTCACTGGGGAGCACAGAGCACGTACTGCTTATTGGTTGTGAAAGCAGCATTTGCACATATCAATTTCACATTAAGGACTTAATTTCACAATATGGACTTTATTCGTTTATTATACCTATGATTATTATGTTCATGTCAATTGTTATTATTTATTTGGGCAGCACATTTTATATGTGTGTTGTATATTTGAGAAGGTTGTACCTTTTAGAAGCAACAGCCTATCCATTCGCCGTTTTAGTTAAGTTCATTCAACTATTGGGTGTGTATTGTTTGTCCTGGGCGCAGGCTATTTTCATTTACGTTGTCTATTTTTTTATTAGCAGCAGGTGGCTGGATAGACTAAGGTGTAGTAAATTTGTTTCTGGTATAGAGTTAAAACATTTTTTTTTCCATTTTCTTGTGACCTCTGCAAAATAATCAGCAAATATCTAAAGCCTGTGGCCACACATTTTGATAAACCTGGCAATTCAAAAGCATTACAATATAGCTATTTTATCTGTATAGTTGAAATTTTTCACAATAACAGGTCTTGGTGTCTTTATATCAGGCTGCATCGCTCCTGCCATTTGTGCCAAACAAGAACAGTAACTGCCAAAAGTTGGGTGCACATAGCAAACAAAACAAAATGTGCCTACTTACCAGCTAGTGAGAAATAAACACAAACTATATCATCCAACAATATGCATTAAAAACAGAGGTTTATTTGTAGAGCACGTGCAAATCTTTGTGGAAGCCACATAGCCATGTCAAGACCCCTCTGTATAGTGCAGTTCTAACTTTAGTCTAAAAGAGTCTACATATGGGAGAATATATAACAATATAACAACACCTCACCGTTGTGCCCTTTCCACTACACATGGTGAAATGTTGAGCTCCTCTCTAGCTCAGCGACTCTTGCCCTGGTTTGTAAGAGTTTATCCTTCAGACAAGATATGCACAGTTCTGCCTCCTGAATTTTGTGTGCCTGGACGGAGAGATCCTGTCTCATCTGCTCCAATCCCCATTGTATTGCCTTCTCCATTACCTCAGTAATGATGTGGCATAAAGTGTTGGCCACAGTCTCTGATATTTTGGTCTAATACCCTTCAACTGAGAAGTCTTCTGTGGAAGAGACTGTTGAGGTAGAGGCCTGAGGGGGGTCCAAATAAGAGAAGAGAGAGATATAGGGTTGAAATCACTTAAATATAAAACACAATAGTGCTTCCATCTCAAAATGTAGTTGAATTAAAGGAGCAAAGAGTATGAAAAGGAATGGAAATACTGTAAGTAGTAGGGAATAAAGCAGCTTGGGTAAATACAATATTTTAATCTTGTGACTACACGCAAACTAAATGGGTATAATCCCAGTGTCAAGTACCTATTGGAGGCACTTGAGATGGCAAGGGTGGTCTCTTGCACAATTCCCAGCCAAGCACCCTTGGTGGTGGAGATAGGGACTGCTAGGGTAGTGGAAGGGTGCAGATGCCAGGAAGTTGGTGAAGCAAACTTGGACTTGGAGATGATGAGGTGGGATGGGCAGAGGCGAGGAATCAGGCCATAAACCAAGTCCGGTAACAGCCAGGCAAATAGCTACAGAATCCCAATCAGAGTCCAGGTCGGAGACAGGCAGGGGTTGGCAACATGTTGGTAACAAGGTACAGAATCAACAGGCAGAATCTTCAAAAGTCCAGAAATATTAATGAGTAGTAGACATAAGCAAGCAAGGGGAATCCAAAGTAGAGTCATATGGAACCTGGTCAGAAACAGGCTTTCAGGAATGTAAGACACAAGGTAAAGCTGAAGGCACTAGACAGGCCTATTGTTAAAGTAGGCTGCTGGGTGCCAGAATCTGTGGGCATGGTCATACGTGCATGTGTGCACTGCGGCACGTGCCTGCATGTGGGCATGTGTGTTCTCCTTCTTGCAAGTACATCTATGCTCATGAGTATGACCATGCTCATGAAAATGAGCATGGCCAGTCTTTGATTAATGACACACAGATTGTTTGAAGGCACAGGAGAAATTTGGTGAAAAAATTTGCACTGTAAAAAAAATTTATAGGTACAGTAAATG
This sequence comes from Staurois parvus, assembly GCF_062004578.1. Taxonomy (NCBI): domain Eukaryota; kingdom Metazoa; phylum Chordata; class Amphibia; order Anura; family Ranidae; genus Staurois; species Staurois parvus. The sequence continues at coordinate 4,687,154 of NW_028317808.1, forward strand.
TAATGGCCCTGTTTAAGTAGAGGAGAGTAGAAACCCATTTAAAGGGGTAATGTGGTTTTTAAGACAGTTGGTTTGTGACATAAGTTGAATTGTGAGTAATTGATTTGGAACTCGGAGAGAGATGGTACTCTCATTTGAGTCATAACAGTTTGGGGAGGGACATGTGTGGGGGGCAATATAAAGTAATTTATCATCTGCAAACAAGTCAGTTTCATAATGGATGCTTGTAACTTCCAACCCCTGTATTTTTGCATGATATTATCCACAAGCTGTTCAAGTGCAAGGATAAATAATAGGGAACCTAAACATCCCTGTCTTTTTCCCCAGTAGAATGGGAAAGGGACAGATTGGAAAAAATTGTATTTAAGTGATGTGGTTTGTCATAGATAGCGTCAACCTATAGCATGAATTTGACACCCAAAGCTTGATGATGTAGTATAGTTCATAGGCAGGATTATTACAGAGTATCCAAAGCTGTATGCATAACTAAAGAAAGTGGCATATTTCTTGGGACTGTTTGGGAGCCAAGCAATTAAGTACAATGGTGTATTGAATATTATCGACTAGCCTTTTGTCTAATTTCCTAGTCAAGATATTTATATCTATATTAGTTTAAAAAAAGGACAAAAGCTTGCTCAGGTCTTAGTGTCCTTGCCTGGTTTCAGGAGCATGACTAAGTTAACGTATTGGATGAAAGATGACAGTCTTGCTTAAGTTGTTTGAATAGCTTAGTGGGTTACAGGGCTACCACGTCTGTCAGTTTCTTAAAAAATAGAGCCAAAAAACTATCATGGCCACAATATTTGCAGACTTTAAATACTTGATAGTGTGACGGGCCTCAGAGATTGTAATATCAGAGCTCGGCTGTTCCTTTTGGTTGTCCTCAATTTTGGCCAGGTAAATTAAATTTAGGAAAGAATGTGCATGGGGAGAAGATGTTCTAGCAGGTTTAGAGTACAGCTTTGCCAGTTGGTGTTGTGCAGGGTTGAACAGATGTTAAGCACATGTTTATCAATTTAAAAGTAAATGGATTTGGTTTTGAGATCTTCTAAGATTTGGGAAAAGGAAATAGGGAGTCATTAAGGCTCCATGAAATGGTATGTGGCTTGTAAAGTATTGATTTTTAGGTGATCAAGATGGGGTCATGGCCCAACCAGGGAACACTGAGGATTGAGGCCAATACTATTTATGGAAGGAATTGGCAGTGAACAAAAATGTGGTTGATTTGGGAATGGCTAGAATGAGGGTGGAAATTATGTATGTGTAATGTCTAGAAATAGGATAGATTTCTATTCAGACACCTATGAGATTATGTGAGTCCAGTAGGGTGTTGAAAATCTACAAGGCCAAATCAGGTGTGAGAGGGTCTGAGGGGATTTATCTAACTTGGCATTAAAAATTAAACTGGAGACTCCACAAAGCAGAATGGTATCCTTTAAGTTGGCATAGATTATATGTGTATATATAATATTCTCTAAATTGTACCCATGCAGAGCAGAGCTGACCTCCGCTGCGTTCCCGGTGCACCAGGCCGCCCGCTCAGCACAGAACTCAAAAGCAAGTGGAAATCAATGAAGTAGCCGTGTTTATTTCTGTGATTTCCAGCTTCCAGGGGCTTCAGCCAGATATAGCATGTACATAACTACTGTATATATATACCAGGTGCTATAAGAAGGGGATTTGCCTTTGTTGGGGTTATAAGTTCCAGTAACCTCTGTGCCTTGGAGAAAGGCTTGGTAGAGTAAGGACACTGTGAATCAGCAAGAGTTTTGTGGCATGTGACAAGTGTGTATGCCTGTGGAGGGAATTCAATATACGCCTCTGTTTGGTTATGGCAGTGGGGGAAAGAAAGGGGGGAGAAAAGAAGGAGCAATATTGCCTGCAAAGGAATTGCCACATGTATATAGCTAGAGATGAGCGAACCGAACATGACGAAGTGGAATTCGTTCCGAAGATTTGGAAAAATTCGATTTGCGACGAATCCGAAGATTAGCAAACTTCGGATGCACGAATCGAATTTTCCCAAAAATGGCGGCGACATGTGTGGCGACAGGAGAAAATGGACAGAGAAGATGGGGCGGGGATCTCTGGGAAGGCGCGCAGACAAGGCGCGCTGACCCATAATGCATTCATGAGTCATGAATCATGACATGTGATCGCATTAGCCAATCAGCAGCCAGCCAGCACTGTGTAATGGTGGAGCTATAAATCGCGGCCATCTTAGAATTCTCCATTAGCCTCCGGTCATTCAAGAGAGAAAGACCTGTCTGTATTAAGGGACAGAGTTAGGGCCACAGAGACTTTAGGGCCACAGAATCGTTACTCAGGGACACAGAATCGTTACTCAGGGACACAGAATCGTTACTCAGGGACACAGAATTGTTACTCAGGGACACAGAATTGTTACTCAGGGATACAGAATTGTTACTCAAGGACACATAATCGTAACTCAGGGACACAGAATCGTTACTCAGGGACACAGAATTGTTACTCAGGGACACAGAATCGTTACTCAGGGACACAGAATCGTTACTCAGGGACACAGAATCGTTACTCAGGGCCACAGCTATCAAAGAATCGAAAATTTAAAGTGACATACACCCTTTTTTTTTTGGTGGCTGTCGTGCACAGTTGGTGCTGCAGTTTGCCGATTGTGCAAAATAAACTGACTTTCTGCTTCACAACCACTATTGTACGTTCAAAGAGTTAGATCCATTTACACGCCGGGTGGCGGTAATATTTTTTGGGTGATTAGTGCATTCCAAACGTACAGTTTCCAGCCAGCGGCAAGCTGCAATTGACCGATTGTGCTAAATAAACTGACTTTCTGCTTCACAACCACTATTGTACGTTCAAAGAGTTAGATCCATTTACACGCCGGGTGGCGGTAATATATTTTGGGTGATTAGTGCATTCCAGTGACATAAACGTACAGTTTCCAGCCAACGGCAAGCTGTAATTGACCGATTGTGCTAAATAAACTGACTTTCTGCTTCACAACCACTATTGTACGTTCAAAGAGTTAGATCCATTTACACGCCGGGTGGCGGTAATATTTTTTGGGTGATTAGTGCATTCCAGTGACATAAACGTACAGTTTCCAGCCAACGGCAAGCTGCAATTGACCGATTGTGCTAAATAAACTGACTTTCTGCTTCACAACCACTATTGTACATTCAAAGAGTTAAATCCATTTACACGCCGGGTGGCAGTAATATTTTTTGGGTGATTAGTGCATTCCAGTGACATAAACGTACAGTTTCCAGCCAACGGCAAGCTGCAATTGACCGATTGTGCTAAATAAACTGACTTTCTGCTTCACAACCACTATTGTACGTTCAAAGAGTTAAATCCGGTTTTATTTTTGGGGTGCTTATTGAATTAAAGAGTATGTCAGACAACACGCAGAGGAGTGGCAGAGGAGGCAATGTTTCTGGAGCGAGCAGACGTGGCAGCAGAGGAAGGGGTCGAGGCAGCACTAGTTGCAGCCAGAGGCCAGTGCTCCCGGTGTCATCCAGCGGTCGTGTCTCCACCGACAACCCTGCCGTCATCGATTGGTTGACTCGGTCGTCTTCCTCTTCCCAGGTCACCTCTGACACCTACAGCCAACGGTCGGTGGGTACGTCAGACACAACCGTTAGTTGGCATGGCCCGGGGAGCAAGCCCACTGAAATCACGTGTCCTTGACCTGCCCCTGTCCTTTGGTGTTCCCTCACCAAGCGAAGTATCGCATGCTGTGGGCTCAGCCCCACTGTACAGTGAGGAAGAGCTAACAGAGGGCGGTCAGGAACGGGGGGAGACATCCGCCTCTTCAGCAGCCAGGCGAAGAAGTACTGGTGAGGAGAGTGGCTCGGTAGCCGGTCTAGAGACAGGTCTGTCTCCTGACCCACACGCAGCCGAGGGGGCTAGTAGTGACGCGGAGACCCTAATTGATGATGATGAGGCTGATCGCACTTGGCAGCCTCGTCGTCATCAGGCTATTGCTTCCGCATCATCAGGAGAAGAGGGTGCCAGCTTGCCAGCGAGCAAAACAGTCGGTGGGTTGCCCAGGAGGCAGCAGGGTCGCAGCAGTGTCAGTGGAGCCAAACGGCCACGGAGTAGAGCACCAGCTCCACTGCAGCCTACCACCACGGCCAGTAGTGGTGCCGGTGTGCACGGAGGAAGTAGCAGTGAGCCAGTGAGGAGTAGCGGGGGCAAAGTTTCCTACTCGGCGGTGTGGCAATTTTTCGTCACGCCGCCCGAGGAAGTAAACGTAGCCGTATGTCGACTATGTGGCCAGAAAGTCAAGCGTGGCCAGGGGGCCAATGTTGGGACTACAGCGTTGCGTCAGCATATGCAGCGTCGCCATTCGGTGGCCTGGGAAAACCGTGATAAAGATACGGCGGTTCTGCCTGCCCTAGCCCCCGCTCCATCACCCGCTCCGTTACTTGCTCCGTCACCCGACGTCAATCGCCCTCTATCAGCCAGTCAAGGCTCCAACACCTCTGCTGAGGGGAGTTGTCGCTCGTTGGCATCTTCCGCTCGTTCAGATGCTCCTTCTCCTGCTACTCCTCTTCACGGATTCCGTCAGCAGTCTTTCTTGGAATCCGTTTCCAAGAGACAACAGTTTGCGAGCACGCACCCGACGGTGCAGAAGCTGAACGTCCTCCTGTCCAAGTTGCTGGTGCTGCAGTCCCTCCCTTTCCAAGTGGTGGGCTCAGCACCTTTCCGAGAAATGATGGCTTGTGCCGAGCCGCGGTGGAGAGTGCCAAGCCGGCATTTCTTCGCCAAAAAGGCAGTGCCAGCCCTGCATTCACATGTAGAAGAGATGGTGGGCCAGTCTTTGAGCATGTCGGTCTCTGCCAAAGTGCACGGCAGCGCCGACGTGTGGAGCTGTAACTACGGTCAGGGACAGTACATGTCATTTACGGCCCACTGGGTGAACGTGGTGCCGGCACAGCCGCACCAGCAACTTGGACAGGTCACGCCGCTTTTGCCTCCACGTTTGCACATCCTTGGTCCAGCAAAGATGTCCGCCTCTACCACCTCTTCTTCCGCCGTGTCCTCAGCCGCCACCCCCGTGCCAAGTCCCATTACCCGACCGGCATATCACATGTGCAGGGCGCAACGGTGTCACGCTGTGCTGCACCTGGTATGCCTTGGCGAACGTAGTCACACAGGGGAGGAACTTCTGAGTGTAATGAACAGAGAAATCGACAGATGGCTGTCTCCGCGCAAACTGAAAATCGGAACCATGTTGACCGACAACGGAAAGAACATGGTGTCTGCTCTGCGTCAAGGAAGGTTGTGCCAAGGTCCAAGGTGGAATTCAACCCTACATATGTTAGACCGCCTTTACGAACAGCGAAAGGCCATCACCAATTTTCTGATGTTACAAGCGGATAAAGGTACTCCCCTGTGTAACTTAGATGTCAGCCATTGGCAGCTCATGCGTGACACCTGCCGCTTGCTCAGGCCCTTTGAGGAGGCCACGCTATTCGTGCGTCGGCAGGACTATGGGATGAACGACGTCATTCCTCTGTTGCACGTCCTGGAACAAATGCTGTTAACAATGGCTGGTCAGGGTGCGGTAGACGTGGCGCACAGATCTCAACGCCACATGACCCCTGTGGGGGCAGGACAGGAAGAAGAGGAGGAGGTAGAGGAGGACATTGGTGCTCAGGAATTATTGAGTGAAATGGGTGGTTTTTCCACTCAGCGGACAGGAGTGGAGGAGCAGGAGCATCTGGTAGAGGAGGAGGAGAAGACAGAGGACCCAGACGCACAGTGGCAGTATGCTGTGGAGATGGAGGCAGGGAGTCCCTCGCATTCCTTGGCACAAATGGCCCATAGCATGCTCGGTTGCTTGCGTAGCGACAGCCGAATAATAACCATCAGACAGAGGGATGACTTTTGGCTGTCCACCTTGTTGGACCCTCGCTACCGTTCAAAAATGGTGGCTTTTTTCACACCTGCTGAGAGGGAGGCCAAAATAAAGTACTATAAAAACCACCTATGTAGTCATGCAGTATATAGCCCTATCGGCCACTTTCTGGCATACAGTTGCTGTAGCCCCCATCACCACACTGTGCCACGGGCCCCTGTACCGCCTTCTCATACTGCTGCCAGATCCATCCTCTGCCATGTGCGTCTTTGTCGTCTGCTCACGCTGCTGGGTTCCAGTTTTAAACCTAGGCCTGTGTATGGCTTCCGAATACTGCTGCCTCCACCGCCACCCTGCGCCATGTGCCTCTGTCGTCTGCTCATGCTGCTGACGGCTTCCGCTTTTTAAACTAGTCCTGTGTATGTCTTCCGAATACTGCTGCCTCCACCGCCACCCTGCGCCATGTGCCACTTTCAGGTCTCCTTACACTGTTGGTGGGTTCCATTTTGTGATAGGGTGCTGTATGGCCTTCCATTGCTGCTGCCTCCACCGCCACCCTGCGCCATGTGCCTCTGTCGTCTGCTCACGCTGCTGACGGCTTCCGCTTTTTAACCGAGACCTGTGTTTGGCTTCCGAATACTGCTGCATCCACCGCCACCCTGCGCCATGTGTCTCTGTCGTCTGCTCACGCTGCTGACGGCTTCCGCTTTTTAACCTAGGCCTGTGTATGGCCTTCAATTGAAGCTGCTTCTGCTCCGCCACTCTGCCATTGGACTCTTGATAGTCGTCTCCCCACGCTGCTGCTGGGGGGACTTTTTAACATAGGCCTCTGTATGGCCTTCAATTTTAGCTGCTTACGCTCCGCCACTCTGCCATGGGCCCCTGTACCGCCTCCTCATGCTGCTGCCAGGCCTGTAATCTGTCATGGGCCCCTGTACCGCCTCCTCATGCTGCTGCCAGGTCCAGAGTGTGTCATGGGTCCCTGTACGGCCTCCCATTGCTGCTGTCTCCATCGCCACACTCTGCCATGTGCCACTTTCAGGTCTCCTCACACTGCTGGTGGGTTCCATTTTGTCATAGGGTGCTGTATGGCCTCCCATTGCTGCTGCCTCCACCGCCACACTGTGGCTCCACACTCTGGTTTTGGCCCCGTGACTGCCCAAATGAGTGAAGTGTGCAGTGATTCTAAGATCGACGGCACTCATCTGCATGTCATACTGACTGACAGTATTATTTCTCTTCCCCAGCAGACTCCAAGGGCATTTAAATTAAAGGTACAGTGTTCTGCACTAATATAAAGGCTCTCTGAAGCCTAGAAACACCCTTTTTATAAGTTAAATTTGCAGCGAGTATATTCGGCACGAAGCAAATTTAATCGGCGAATTCGGCGAATCAGCCGAACCGAATTTTTGAATAATTCGCTCATCTCTATATATAGCACATTGTTTAGAAAATTCTAAACATTACCTGTAAAGAAATGACTCCCATGCGGGATGGGAAAACAAAATACATGAAATTCGCTGGTTGGTCATTCTGCTATAATGATAGAAAAATACTGTACTGCATTTGTTCTTAAATGAAGGTACAAAAGGAAGTTTGGCAAGGAAAAAAGAAAAACATGATCAAGGGGTACATCAGTTGGGAAAGGTGGGAAGAAAATTTCCTGTAGCATGGTGGTTGTAAAATTTCTGAATGGGTATAATCTGGCTGCCCCCATGGCCAACAACAAGCCAAAATATAATGCAATAAAGACAAAAAACATAACAGCTCCTCCTAGCAATGAAACAAAGAAAAAATGTCAACCGGTAAAGCCAGGAGTTCCATAAGAGGATAAATCAGATAAAACTACAGTATATAATTAAAAGAATGGTTGCCACAACAGAATAATAAAGCAGTGGGATGTCTCTAGGTTGTACATTGTTCATAGCAGCAGGCCAAAGACAAAAAAGTAACTCATGAAAAATCAAGGAGGATGTAGGGGGTGAGAATGGTGATTAGACCATCCATATTAGTGGGGATGTCCTGTAGCATACTTAGGCTGACATAATGTAGAAAGGAAAAGCAAAGGATAAATCATACAAACAATCCATAAGAAACATACACTATATTGTCAAATGTATTGGGACACTCCTCCAAATCATTGGATTCAGGTGTTCCAATCACATCCATGGCCACAGATGTATAAAATCAAGCACATAGGCATGCAGACTGCATCTAAAAACATTTGTGAAAGAATGGATCGCTCTCAGGAGGTCAGTGATTTCAAGCGTGGTGTGCAATAAGTCCATCCATGAATCAGCTTTTTTTTCTCTATTAAAAATGAGTATGGTACTTATTCCTCCAAATAGGATTGACGGGTGCAGGATCAGTGATTCCTGAAATGCTATTCTTTCGGACTCTGATGTATCAAGTGGGTTCTGTACAGCTGTTTCAATGGAGATTGAAAATTTGGCTTTAAAATGCCTAATCTGGTGGTCAAATTGTAGCTTGAAGGCTAATCCCTATCTGTCGTGGACAGGCCCAGACTAGCCATAGGGCACACTGATCATTTGCCCAGTGGGCCAGGCCCACCTGTATAGGGGTGTCTGGGGCAACCTATAGAGGAAATGGTCTGTCCATTTCCATCCATCCACTACTGAATGTCTGCTTCACCTCCTCTCCCTCCTGCAGACATTTAATGGCTGCAGCAGAGAAATTAACAGTTTGGTTCCTCTATATACTGCCCCACTGCCCCTCCTATCCATCTTCTTTCTGCTGCCCCTGGGCCCCTTTACTCTCTCCTAGTCCCCCTGTCCTCTCTCTGGGCCCCTGTGTTCTCTCTGCTGGCCCCCCTCCTGCCCCCTAATGCTGTTGGATTCCGCCCTACTCTCTCCCACCAGCTGCTGTAGGGAATCTGTCAGGATGGAGACCCTTCCTTGTCTTGGTACCGATCATTGACTTCGTCCATTCATAACTGAGGCATAGTAAACTGTCCATTCATTCTATGCTGCTGAGGCTGCAGAGATAGAGAACGAGGGCTGTGTCCTCAATCTCCTTTCTCTGTTTCACAGGTGGGATGTCAGGGGTCTGTTTAGAACTCTAATATCTCACCAAAGCCCCTCAATGGGGCTCCTAAAAAAATGTGTAAAAAATAATTAAAAATAATAAAAATTAAAAACTACTGACATCAGTGGCAAAACTACTAGGGTCACAAAAGTTGCACTTGGGACTTGACTCTGGTGTTCTGCCACCAGGCTTCAAGGGAAGGGCTCCTGGGCTCAAGGCTGCTCAGTTTTAAAAGCTGGACCTATTTTTTTCCCGGTCTAAGTCTGGTAGTGCATGTGCTGGGACTGCAGAATTCGAAGAAAGCCTTTTATTTGCCAATGTTTAATAATTGTGGACTGTACCAGGTCCACATATATTTGGTGTGTGTAACCCTGAAAGGAAAGCATTGGCTTATTACAAGTTGCTTGGAGTTCTTTTTATTTAGACTGAAAGTAGTGGAACTTTAGGACTCGGATGGCCATTGAACTGTCTGTGAGTAACAGCCATGTATGCGGTCCAGTTCTGGCTGTTGCACAGATATTTTAGGAAAGAGTTCCTGCATGAGAACGAGAATTAAGTCAGGAAGGTCAGTAAGACTCTCTGGTACAGCATGGATCTGGATGTTGCTGTGGAAGGGGGGTGGGGCTCAAATTTTGGCATCCTCCAGCTAGGATCAAAGGGTTTGTAGCTCTGTGTAAAGTTATTCAAGGTTGCTCTCATGGCATTCCAAGACTGTAGTGACATCGTGCATGTGGCCTTCAAGCGAGGCTGTGTGGAGGCCCCATGCCTTTATTCAAGAGAATTGGCAGAGAGCTTACAGGGAGCCAATCTGATTTAATTGAGGACAACACCAATATTTTTATCTAGCAAAGGTACATCCAGGTCAGAGTCTGGAGGCCTTAGGGCTGAGCAAAACTGTTGGAAGCTGCCTTAGAAACTGTTAGACCTTTAAGGAATTCCATGTGATTTCTTCACTAGGCAGAGCTGACACCATCTTGGCAGGATCTGTACTGAAAATGTTTAGTTTGATACAATTGCACATTGTAAGCCTCTCAGAGGATGGATTAGAAGCTGCAAGAGGTCAGAGCCTGTCTCATTTCCTGGAAGTATGTCCTGCATCATTTAACACAGTCAGTCATGGAGGCCCAGCATCAGCCTGACTAAGAATGCCCACTCCTTGAGACTGACACCCTCCCCTCAAGTAATTTTAATATTTGCATAATTTCTCCCAAAATGTAACTCTCTGTTTGCTTCAGGACTGTTAATTATTTATGGGAAGTTATGTACAACCTACTGCTGGTCCCTCTTGCCAGCCATGTTCTTCCTGCAACATAAAGAAGAACAGAGATCCATTGATGACATCACTGGGTAAACTTACAGGCATGTAATGAAAATACACTGCTCTAAAAATTAAAGGAACACTTTTTAACCAGAGTATAGAATCATGTCAATTAAACTCCTGGGATATTGATCTGGTCAGTTAAGTAGCAGAGTTGGTTGTTAATCAGTTTCAGCTGCTTTGGTGTTAATGAAATTAACAACAGGTGCACTAGATGGGCAACAATGAGATGACCCCCAAAACAGGAACGGTTTTACAGGTGGAGGACACTGACATTTTTTCCTTACTCATGATTTCTGACTGTTTTTTTACTAGTTTAGCATTTGGCTAGAATCAGTGTCACTACTGGTAGTATGAGGCGATACCTGGGCCCTAGAGAGGTTGCACAGGCAGTCCAACTCCTCCATGATGGCACATCAATTTGTGCCATTGTCAGAAGGTTTGCTGTGTCTCCCAGCACAGTCTCAAGAGCATGGAGGAGATTCCAGGAGACAGGCAGTTACTCTAGGAGAGCTGAACAGGCCCATAAAAGGTTCTTAACCCATCAGCAGGACCGGTATCTGCTTCTTTGTGCAAGGAAGCAACAGGATGAGCACTGCCAGAGCCTACAAAATGACCTTCAGCAGGCCACTGGTGTAAATGTCTCTGACCAAACAATCAGAAACAGACTTCATCCCCAACGTCCTGTGCTCACTGCCCAGCACCATAGAGCCTGATTGGTATTTGCCATTGAACACCAGAATTAGCAGGTCCGCCACTGGCGCTCTGTGCTTTTCACAGATGAGAACAGGTTCACCCTGAGCACATGTGACAGACGTGAAAGGGTCTGGAGAAGCCATGGAGAACATTTTTCTGCCTGTAACATCATTCAGCATGAGTGTTTTTGTGCTGGGTCAGTGATGGTCTGGGGAGGCATATCAATGGAGGGCTGCACAGACCTCTACAGGCTAGACAATGGCACCCTGACTGCCATTAGGTATCGGGATGAAACCCTTGGACTCATTGTCAGACCCTAGACTGGTGCAATGAGTCCTGGGTTCCTCCTGGTGCACGGCAATGCCTGGCCTCATGTGGTGACAGTAGAAGATGAAGGAATTGATACCATTGAATGGCCCCACCTGATCTAAATCCAGTAGAACACCTCTGTGATATCATGTTTTGGTCCATCCGATGCTGCCAGGTTATACCTCAGACTGTCCAGGAGCTCAGTGATGCCCCGGTCTGAATCTGGTAGGAAATACCACAGGAGACCATCTGTTGTCTCATTAGGAGCATGCCCCGATATTATTGGGCATGCATACAACCATGTGGAGGCCATACAAACTACTGAGTACTATTTTGATTTGCTGCAATGAAATTTCAGCAAAATGGACTAGCCTGCTACATGATTTTTCCACTTTGATTTTCAGGGTGTCTTCAAATTCAGTCCTCTGTAGGTTGATAATTTTTATTTCCATCAAACAATGGGGCATTCTTACGTTCCTAACACATTACCCAGTCCATATCAGTATAGATATCCAGCATGATATTTTTCCCCATTGAGATATGATGTATTTTTAAAGTGCTTTTTTCATTTTTTTGAGCAGTGTAGTAAGGTTTTAAATAAAATTTTCATTAGCATGTTGATGAGTGAAGGAACATAAAATATAGGCTGATAAAACATTAGCTTTAACTTTTCTGCAGACCAAGGATTGTTAGAAGCATGTGCATAGAAAAAAAACATGCTTTCACTGAATTGGGATTTTCATGGAGGTATAGTTTAAATGTAATCATTGTTGCCTGGAGTTCTTCTTTAACATTTGGGGCTAAATTAATACTGTATGTGTGTATAATTTTAAAGTGTAATTGAACCCAAGTACAAAAATTAATAGTATGGCAGCTTACCGGTCCTTAGATGTGATAAATTAGTATATTATTTTTCATATTTCACTCTTTTTTCCCCTTTTTTTTAACTTGATGACTCTGACACTCACTTGGTGTCTTTGGGTGATGACTGTACTGAGCAGTGTTGTCAACCTAGGACAAGGAGCATGTTAAAACTATATAGCACTGTGTTAGGACTACTTAATACCTCCTTCTCTTCTCCATAAATAGTGGAAGGTGTTTTGCAGTCCACAGAGATAGCAAGGAACATTGCTAACTGGTAACAGTGCAACGGCAGGGAGTACAGGAAGATTTCTTGCTGGATGAATAGCTAATTTTTTGTCGAACAGATATCATAAAATGCTTAAAAAATTTTTTAACAGCTTGAAAGGGTGCAAAAAAGAACGTTATTGTGAGAGTTAACATACACTTTAACTTAGTAGACAGCCAAGTTTTCTGAGGCAACACTTCTGCCTTTACCTTGTTTAACATTATTTGTCTTAGCTTAATAAAACAAAGCAGCTTTACTGAGCTGTATTTTGTCACTCATAATAACATATGCTCTGCTAATTTCATTTGCATTCAGCCAGCACCATATGTTGCCAGGTAATGGCAATAACTAAGTCATCTACCCCCCACAGTATCAACTCCTGTTGCTTTAATGTTCAAACAGTGAAATGAGTGCAAACTGTCACAACATTCCTTAATTAAAACTACTATATAGCAGTGCATTTTTACATGTAATTTATTTCAAAGAATAATGTTCTGTGTTTGAGATGCATTTTATTGTTTCTTACATCTGTTTGCTAACATTACAGTTTTTACACAGTACTAAATTATAAAACATGTATGTTTTGTTTGCATTTTTATAATCAATAGTGCAGGACAATTAAAAGAAAAGTATTATAAATTATTTTAAAGTTAACCTATTCTGAAAAAATGCACAGGCTCACCTGTTTTACCTCTCCTTTTGAAAATGTTGTTTGCCTGGTTCTTATGTTGGTTTATTATTTATATTTTTGAGTCACCAAACTGGAAAATGGAACAGGATTTTTACCTGATTCTGTCTGTACTGTCAGCATATTGAAGTCCTTTGATTATCAAAAAAGCCATGTAACTAGCTTTTTCAGAAGGATATCATTAACACAGGTAACCTTTCAATCTTTGCTAAAGTGGTGGAAAAGGCAAGAAATGTATTTAAATGTTCAGGTTTTTTTCCTCTCTTTTTTTAAGTCCATTTAGTAAAAATGTTAAAGTTCAATAGAAGCCAACATGAATATTCAAACAGACATTGTATAAACAACCTCCTTTTTCATAGTCTAACCTCCATTCCCTTTTCAGCTGCCGTGCAGGATGTCTAAATATGACTGTGCAGTCCAACATGCATCAGAGTTAGATTCAGGGCCCTTTTTTTAAAATGTATTCTGTGAGTCCAGGGTGGAGGGTGGAACCATTATTCCTTGGGAATACAGGAAATAAATTGAAGGACACTGGGCTTCATTCAGCTCAGAAGAAGACCTGAGTTGGACTCCAGAGTGAATGAGTTAGCAGGAAACAACACCAGACAGGAGGTGAGTATTGCAGCTGAAGCTGCTTTTTTAATTTTTTCCCAGAACTGGGAGATCAATTTTGGCATTTTTTGCCCAAGCTACAATAGGACTTTAAACAAGCCCAATGTGACTTCTGTAGCTGCAGGTAATGTACAGCAATCCATCCTCAAAGTTCACAGAAGAAGCACTGAAGTTGTCCAAGTCTTCTCTCAGCTCCCCCTCATAAGGCACCTATTCTGTGTTTACATTAAATATGTTTGAAAGGTTGCTGAGTCACTGCTGAGAGAGGTTTGTTGGGAATGTTGGCTGAACTCCTTCCGCAGTGAATTTTGGAAATTAATTATTCCACAGTGCCTGCAGCTTTAGATGTTAGTGAGGCAGTGTTCTAAAACTCATTGATGGCTTGTTAAGAATAGAATGAAGTTAAACCAATACTGACTCCAAATCTGGCTTACAAATCTAAACAACAGTATATTTAAGGCAGAGTCCTTGTGGTATACAGTAGAAAACACCAATTTTAGACAACCTTCGTACAGGACTCATACAACTTAAATATAAAGAAATATATATATATATATATATATATATATAAAATCCTGAACCCCTTATATGTACAAAATTAATTTTTTAAGGAAAATGTATTTTTTAAACAAAAAATTGGTGTTTTACCTTTGTTAAGAATAGGTGAATACTTGAATAAGGATAAGCCATGGGTTTAGACTGAATAACACCTATTTAAAGGGTTGCATTTAATCCACAGTTTCAGGACAATCTGTGTGAATTGTTCAACCCACAATGTATTGCAATAGACCATCAAGTCTTTCACCTGACTGGTGCGTGTGTGTGTGGAGAGGGAGGGAGTGTTTTAGGGTTGATGTTTGGGCTTATTATTTGCTATTTTGTTTATTTGTTTTTTTTTAATTATAATATTGTTAGGGTATTTTGTTTTTCCATGGGGTCAGCAGCAGCAACAGCAGTAAGAAATGGTCAGTGTGAAACCCTTCCCTTTGTGAGCAGAGAAAGTTCACCAAAATACCACAAACCCTTTAAATTAAATCATGTCTTGGAGGCTTAAAGGGAGAGGCAAAGGTTCTCATGCAGCTATCAAGGTATGTGTGCCTGAGCAGTGCTTAGGGTACAGCATCAAGAGGCAGGACATATGCATCTTTCTTTTCAAACAGTGTGAGTGCTATACAGCCAGAGCACATTGAGGAGGTGCTGGAACTGCTAACTAAGTCTTTATCATCCCCCTCCTCTGATGCCCAGCTGAAAAGTACCATAAAGTCACCAATAGATGAAAGAGCACCCTATTGTTGCTCTACTGCCTTTGCCCTAAAAAAACTGGCTCAGAGGAGATGGATAAATAATTTGATCATAACATCAGTCACTTGCTGCAAGAGGATGCACAGCAATTAATTGCATATGAGGTTAAGAAGGAGAGTTTTGGTTGCAGAGAGTGAGGGGACAATAGGTAGGGAGAACCAATTTGGTACTGATGTTCCTACAGTTGCAGATTACTGCAAAGTTAGATCCAGTGATGAGGAGGGATGACCATGAGGTATCTGACTGTACCTGGGTGCCAGATATATTAAAGAAGTAGGGAGATGTACATCAGTGAGACTGGATGTTAGCTAGGGGCATCTCACAGAGGAATGAAGGGAGCAGCTTCCCTATTTCACTGGATGGCACTGCTCCATGGGTGCAGGCCACTGTTATTCCCAAGTCTGTTCCCCAGAATTCAGGTGTGTGGGCCCTTTTCAACACATGTGCTGCAGACCACACCATAATCATTTGAAATTAAGTGTATATGCAAAGAAGCCACTCCAAAATCACCACTGTGCTAGGAAAACATGCAGATGGACTCTTACCAAAGCAAAGGCAATTTCTGTTTTATAGAGCAAAACCACACATGACATTATGTACCATTAACACTGTTCTGAACGCTCCTCCTTATTTCCAAAGGCACCTTAAATTACTCCAAGCAATGTAATAGGAAAAGTAAAGCTCATAGTGTAGTAAATTTAACAAACAACTTTTAAAGGATAAAAACATGCTTAAAGTGTGCAGGAATGCAAAAACATGTAACTTGGATATTCAAAGATGGCAGAAACCATACTTCTGGTTCTGGTCCATACATCTTATGTCACTTCCTCAATGCATATTTTCACCATCATCAAGAAGATGTGGCATCAGACAAGTATTATCATAATAATATGCTAAAGAAGATCTATTATTAACTGTAAATATGATTTTGCATAGTATTATAGTGTTTTTTTTCTGGTATTATAATAGAATTCTCCTTTTAATGTCATTTGAAAATTGTTTTATTATAAATATTATTAATATTTAGTAGGAACCCCTCTAACATATTATTATAATAATATTTATTAGTATAGTATTATAGTAACCGTTATCTGGCACAGAAATGAAATACCCCCTTTTAAGGAAAATGTGGTTTTATATATAAATTAGTTGTACTGGATCTATTTATTGGTAAAGATTTTATAAAGCAATATTTTATAAAATTGTGTAAACAAGATATATTATATTGGAAAATGGTTTTGCACAATGTTAGCATTTTAGGTGGGTATCAAAGGTTTTAAGGCACAGCATTGCAATTAAAAAGGACACCACAAGATAGCAACAATGAGGAAAATAGAGGTAGGAGTGTCCAATAAGACCATAAGGCAGAAAGAGTACCAGATAGATACAGGGCGGTAGGAGGTACTGTATATATACAGAGAAGTGAACATGGAAGGGTACCGTTCTCTGATGACACCCAAATAATGAAATACTGTGGGAGAGACTACACCTGTGATGTCACTCACCCTGTTTTTAGAGCACTGCCATCTTGGAAAAGACAGGAGGCTGTGTTTGTACGAGGAAGGTGATCCTATTGTTTCTACCAAATGTATGTGCTCATTATTGTAGTTTTAATTTAATAAAGCTCTAGTACTCTATATGCAGGTCTCTTTGATTATTTACTCTATGGAGGCATGAAGACTATTGGAGACTGGCAAATAACTGTGGGAATGGAGGAGAAAGTGAAAGAGAAGGATATATGGTAGAACTGTAATAAACAAAGACCTTCTTATTAAATTAACCACTTGCTGCCCTGCCACTGTAGAAATACGGCTGTAGGGCGGCACGGGCAGGCAAAACCAAGTTTTAAAACGTGTGTTTTGTAAACAGGTAGGGGGCGCGCGCGAGGCGCGCCACCGCCCTACCTGTCCCGCCGATCACAGCCGCGGATGTCAGTCGCCGGGTCACAGTCGGTCCTTACCGGCTATCTCCCGGCGATCGGTGGCAATCAGTGACAGAGAGCACAGCTGCAGTAGCTGTGCTTTCTGTCACTTCCCTGACAGCTCCAGGACACAGTGATTGGGACAGAAGAGTTTCACTCTCCCGATCAGCCGTGTCTCCTGCAGTACACACCCCCGAACCCTAGTAAAACACTCCCCCTCACACAGATAACCCTTCCCTGCAAAATAAACTTAACCCCTTCCTCCCCAGTGCCATTAGTACAGTGTCAGTGTTTTTTTTTTTTGCACTGATCACTGTATTGGTGTCACTGGGGATATCAATGACCCCAAGTCAGTACCCCCCCAGTGTCAGAATGTCCGCCGCAGTCCCGCTGTCCCGCCATAAGTCGCTGATCGCCGCCATAAGTCGCTGATCACCGCCATTATTAGTATAAAAAAAACCTAAAAATCCCAGTATCTTTCCCGCCATTTGTAAACGCTATAACTTTCACATAAACCAATTAATTTACACGTATTGGGGGTTTTTTTTAAGCAAAGACATGTCGCAGAATGCATTTTGGCAGAAATTTTTGACTAAATTTGATTTTTAATTTTTTTTTTTACTGGACATGTTTTATAGCAAAAAGTCCAAAATATTGTTTTTTTTCCTCAAAATTGTCAGCCTTTTTTTTATAGCGCAAAAAAATAAAAACCGCACAAGCGATCAAATACCACCAAAAGAAAGCTCAATTTGTGGGAAAAAAGGATATAAATTTCATGTATGTACCGTATTGCATGACCGCGCAATTGTCCGTTAAACTAGCGCAGCGCTGTATAGCAAAAAATGGCGTAAATTGCAGTATCTATACCATAGTTTGTAGACGCTATAACTTTCACACAAAGCAATCAATATACACTTATTGGGATTTTTTTCCAAAAACATGTAGCAGAATACATTTTGGCCTAAATTTATAACCAACTTTGAGTTTACTATATATTTTTTATAGCTGAAAGTAAAAAATATTGTTTTTCTTCAAAATTTTTGGCCTTTTTTTGTTTATAGCGTGAAAAATAAAAAGTGCACAGGTGATCAAATACCACTGAAAGAAAGCTCTATTTGTGTGAAAAAAAGGACGTAAATTTCGTTTGGGTGCAGCATTGCATGACCGCGCAATTATCAGTTGAATTAGTGCAGCGCCGAGTAGCAAAAAGAGGCCTGGTCATTAAGGGGGGTAAATCCTCTGGAGGTCAAGTGGTTAAGAGTTAACTAATATTTGGTGAGTAAGTTCACAAGCGGGAGCATGAAGTAGCACTATGAGACTCATAAGCACTGCGGTTTTTCACTTGAAACAAAGTTTGCAGTAAAGCGCAGGACAATCTGTATATGATTTACTGTTTATTGGACTATATGAATTGATTTGGGGCACAAAAATAGAGTTTTTTGAGAAGCACCTTTATGATCAAATCACTGTTAATATGGTCTGTCAGATTCTTTGAGATTTTACACCAAACCTATTGCATTTCTAATAAGGATTTCTATAAATATCTTCATATCAGAGCCTTCCTTGCCTCATGGCCACCTATGCAAACCTTTATGCTCAGGATGTTTTTCTCTACCTCATTGATGCACTGAAACACACTAAAGGCATAGCGTGCCTCTGCCTCACTCTAATTTCAACCCTTGAATCTGGAAATGTCTCTATAAATAAAAATCTGGGAAACAGACAGCTTAACCCCCCTGGCGGTAGCTCGAAGTTAAGTTTCAGTACCAAAAGCGATAACCCTGAGCTACACTCCGGATTACCCTGCAGCGTTGCTCCAGGATCCCTCCTGCACTTACCTTGTCCTTCACTCCAGCGATGTCCCCCCTGCAGCGTCCCCGGCCATCTCCTCCGGCCGATGCCAGCATTCCTCTTCCGGGTTCTATTCCCTGTGAGCGTCAGGGCGTATGGTACACTCGGGGAACGGAACCGGCGGGAAATCAAAAAATTTTAAAAGTGGCATTCACTAAATACCCTAAAATCACATAGTAAAACATTACTGTATCAAAGCATTTCACATACATTTTGTCCCTAGTGCTTTGTTCTGTGCCCTGCCTGCATTTTTACTGTTCTTTCTGCCTGGAAACTGATGGTGTCCAGAAAGCGTCCCTTTACGTCAAAAGCGGTTTCAGACCAGCTGGAGAACAGCGATAGTAAATTAGAACCACTTGCAGAATTGAGTGATAATGATTCGTGGGGAAACTCGTCATCAGACACTGAAAATGATTTTGCGACTTTGCTCAGTGATGTGCAAACTTGGTGCTCTATTTCAAATTTCAGTGTTTTTGGTTTGATTACATTATTGAATTAAATTTATTATTATTTTTTTTTTTTTGTTATGATTATTTATTGTTCGGACAGATTTCAGTGAGTTATTCCTTAGAATTACAGGCCTACAATAAAAAAACAACATATTTCCATGCAAAAAAATGTACCGCTTTGAGCACAGAAATACTGACATAATCAGACTGCTAGGGAGGTTAAACATTCTCAAAAACCCAATGGCAGAAGGCTATGAAATGGCCAATTTGATACTCCAAATGTGTAACACACTGGGAATCCTCTATGAAATTATTATACAGATAGAATTTTACCCTGTAAGTATAGCCCAAATTTCCAAGACCCATCTCCATTTTGCTGAAGAGACTGTGGCCCCCATTGAAACTGTATATCCCATCTGGTGGAAATACTGAAAGATCAGACCCTTCTGGAACTATGTCTCCTTCAAATTATCTGTCTTACAAACCAACAAGCAATCAGACCCAGAAAGCACACTTGTACTTGGACATTGATCAATGGCCATACAACCTAGGAGCTTTCTTAATTCACACCCTCATAGCAGTCAAGAAAACAATAGCTGGAACTTGAAAGAAAAGAAATGCTCCATATAAATAACTCTTCTTATTTTACCTTAATGAACAAACCCAATTTGAACTCACATTCACCATTAAAAACAGAACATGGGAAGCATTTGGGAAAAGATGGAAAAACTGGATTGCATATCTTAAATGCATAAGTACTCTGAAATATTCTAATATTCATTAAAGAATGAACATTTAAATAGCATCTCATGCTGAGAATTCTAAATGTCAATAGTTTCCTCATTTCCTTGCCTATACCTCATAACAACCAAGATAGTATTACTTCTTGTTCTACCTTTTTTGAAGATCTTTTTCCTTTGGTTTTCCCCTTTTTATTTATACATTTGATACCACCAAATCTAAGTCTGACTAGATACTAGAGATTTAATATATATTTCTTACATGTAGACTTGTGCTTTTCTTTTGAAGTAGTTTTTCTATATCTTGGCAAGTGAACTGTAAATTCTATACAAACATGGATATTCATTTAAGTAAAATTAATAAAGGTTCAACATAACAAATTTCATCAAACTAAAGTCCATCAGAGATGACAACCTGCATACCTCAATATACAGTAAGCTCAACTATCTCCACAGCTCCTGCTTCCACCCCCAACACACCAAATGAGCCATTATACACCAGCCACTAGATACTACCGCACATGGTCTAATCCAGAAGAATGAAATAAACATCTCAGGATACTAGCAGAATCATTCAATAAGGTAACAAAAAAACATCTATACAAGCATAAACACTCTCTCGAAAAACACCTATAATCCAAAGAGAAAAAAATTATAACCACATACTTTCCAGCACTAGAAGGCATGTGAAAGATAAACAACAAGCTGCAACTTATCAAAACAATGGATGAAACCAATGAACTATTCCAAAAACACTCAATGCTGGCCTTCAGGCAACTGCCAAGCCTCAGACTTAAATTAAACAACAGGATACTTTATTATAGTGAGGCAAACAAAAGAAGCAAACTTTGCAACAAACATTGCTGCAAACTGTGCAGCCAAATCAGTCCATTAATCTCGATGAAAAAAGGACCTTCAATATTACAGGATAACATAGCTGTACTTTCAGTAATGTTGTTTAGTTTAATTAATGTGAAAAAATTCAACCAATCATCTCATATTGGTGAAATAGGGGAGAAATGACAAAAATATGAATTTATACAGACACACCATAAAAAATTTGACGCTGCACACCTGTGGGACATCTTTTCTCCTAATCAGATCACTGTATGGAACACAAGAATGTATTGGCTCTTAAAGGGAGCTTTAAATATACTCAGAAAAAGAAATTTCTTGAGCTATAGTATGAATGACAATTCTATTTGACAGAAGAGATAATTAATTAAATGTATACCTCAGTTTTTTACTGTCCAAAAGGTTTATGACCATTCTCACCTCTGTGACTCTTCCTTCCCCCTTCCCTTCCTTCCCATATCCCATTCATTGTCATTGCTGTGTATGTACTAGTGCTATTTTTTTCCTCAGGGGTTGTCCTTCTTAATATTTTGCTAAATCTTTGTGTATCATTACTGCTTAGAAGCCTGTCCTGAAAAAATACATATTAGTCTAAATATAAAAAAGTATTACAGAAGTTGCTTTTGATGCAAGTCCAATAATATGGCTATTATATGGATAATGTGCTCAAGCATTATTTTCAACGTATGTGACATATAAAGGGTTAAAAGATGCGCTTCAAATCTATGCAAATGTTCAGTCTTCAGACTGAAAAGAAATTAGCCTATGTTTGATTTTTTTTAAGTGTGGATTCACACATGTGCGGTGCGAGTTAAAGCTCAGTTTTCTCAGCTGACAAAATAGTTGTTCAGTGTTTCAGGTTAGGTTTACATCAGGATCAGGTTAGGATTTTTTCCTGTTCACAACTGGATGACTTGCTATTCAAAAGTGTTCCCTTAGAAGTCACTGGGCCTGAATTTGCACCTGAGCTAGACCGCACTGCTCAGAAAACTGACAGAACTCTTTTTGAATTCATACCAGGGGCGGACTGACCATTTGGAAACTTGTGGACTGCCCGAGGGCCCGGGTCAGTAGGGGGCCCCATGAGATGCCCCTGGTACCTTTTTGATAGGCTTTTTTGAGTTTGGGCAAAGACACAGGGGCTCCATGATCCCCTATTGCTCGGGGGCCCCATGAGTTGTCAGTCCGCCCCTGATTCATACTGAATCCACACTCAACTGCACTGGTTATACGTGAACAGGCACAATAAAAACCAGTGTTCTTTCACATGCCATGCAAGTTGATTGTGGTTCCAAACTCATCCAATTTGCATATGTGTGAACCGGCTCTAAATCATGAAATCTGCCTGGTCCCTCCCTATAAGATGGCAAACTATCAAAAAGGTTTAAAAAACTCTGAAGACTGACAAATTGTACACATATGAAGTAGTCTCAGAAAAAAGACACGGTTATTTGTTTATTCCAGATAAAATTTGCCAGCACCAAGGTATATGATACATTATACAATTCACTGATATTTGATTAAGTGCAGTGCTAAGTACCAAAACTAAAGTGAAAAAAAATTATACAAAAAACCTCTGAACCTCCAAGTGTCATTTCACTTTTCAGAGGTTGTTTGTTTTTTTTTCACTTAAGTTTTTGTACTTATCACTGCATCTAATCAAACATAAATTGAGTACACACTGTATGGCAATTCAGTTGATTTATTTGGCTTTTGGCTCTGAAAAATTACAATTTAATGTTTATTTCATGATAAAACCTGCCTCATCACTTCATCTTCCATCGCAGCCCAGTAAAGACACTTACATGATGTGCAGCATGTCTGTAAAATATTTCTTGCTTTTAAACTGATATATTTTCCTCTAAAATATTCCTCATTTCTTCCCCTAACACAGGGATAGGCAACCTTTGAGAGGTGGAGATCTACCTGAACAACATCAAAGATCACTGATGTGCAGTGCCATTTATGAAAAAAAAAATTAACTAGCATGGCCTAACTAAATAGCAAGGAAAATGTAGAAAAATGTAATAAAACAAATGCCAGTGTAAAAATACAAACTTAGGGCAGAGGTTGGTGTCAGTCAGTAGAGCAGCGGATGGTGTCAGTAGAGCAGTGGACAGTGTCAGTAGGGCAGAGGTTGGTGTCAGAATGGCAGTGGATGGTGTCAGTAGTTTTTGTTTTTACATTTTAATATTTTATATTTTTCACAATTTCTTTAGGAGCCCCGTCAAAAGGGGAACACTTGAGGAGGGGCCAGGCAGCAGAAAAAAGGAGGAAAACGGATGTGAGGGGCAACGGGGGCATTTACTAGAACCGATCCCCTGGATTTTCCTCCTGCAGCAGCTGTACACTGGTGGGAGGCCGAGGAAGAGATGTTAGCTTTCAGCTGCTCCAGGAGGACAATAATGGGGATCGTCGTAAGGCAAGTATTTTAAAAATATGAACTCCCAATAAGTGGCTGGGGATTGGGATTGTTATGCCCCCCAGCTACCCTGGTGCCCTAAGGTGGCTGCCTAAGCACCCGTATGCTGGGCACCAGCATAAGGCTGCTTAGGCTGCTGCCTTAGCACATTGGGGGGGGGGCAGAAAAATCCTGATCCCCAGCCACTTGCTGGGAATTCAGATTTTTAAAATACCTGTCCATGGTAGGGAAGGGGGGGGGGCTGGAGGGGACACTGCTGTTGGGGGGTCGGGGCTAGAGGTCTCTGTTATGAGGGAAAGGGGGGGCAGAGGACACTACTGTTGGAGGGGGTGATGTGAAGGGCAGTAGAGGACACTGCTATGGGGGTGGCCCTGCCCATAGCAGTGTCCTCTGCACATCACCCTGCCAGTAGTATCCTCTGCCCCCCCCCCTTTCCCCATAGCAGTGACCTCTGGCCCCCTTCCTCCCCCCAAGCAATGTCTTCTGCTCCACTTTCCCCCAGCCTCCTCCGCTGCTGCTGTCATTCTCAGTGCATAGTAGAGAGCGGAGGACAGCACAGCTCAGGATGGAGGGAGGGGGGAGGAGCTGGCCTAATGAAGTTTACATTTGGGGGAGGAACCTGTTCACAGTCTACCTCTCACTTTCCCAATGGGTTGCCGACCCCCGCCCTAACATAATGGACAAGTACAAATGCTTGCATAATGTGCAGCAAGTTTATTCAATATTTGTGGCTGCTGTCTTTTTAATATCATTTGCCAGTTTTTATTTCTTCAAACAATTTGACTCATCTCTGAGCCCCAATCAAAATGCTTACATATTTTCTAGGTACTGTACCATATGTTTGGCTGTTATCTCTGAAACATGGCCAGGACTGGATTAACATATGGGCTATTGGAGCTGCAGCTCCAGGCCCCTATCTTAACCTGTTGGTGCAGATGGTAAGCAAATATGCGACCTCTCGGCAACTGGGCATTGACACTGTGCGGCCTCATATTTGCTTACCAAAAGTAAACAAACATGCAGAATTATTCTATACTCCCTCCACCATCTCCTCACCATGACCTCATGCTCTTACTTCTTGGAACCCGCAGTTCTTTCCAAGTGCCCTAGAGATTATGTATCATCCTAGGCTTAACGTTTTCATGCTGTGTTACATCTTGTATGACTAGGAGACAAGACTGACAGAGACCTGACAAAGCCTGCAGAACTGAAATAGACAGATGGTAAAAACCATGGGTATAATAGTTATTCTATTACAGGATACTGGTGTTTTTAGATGACTGACAGGAAAGCTTTAAGGAGAAATAAAGAAATCATGATACCATAAAGGCAACTTAAAATCAAGATGCTTGGTTAATTCTAGGGTCATACGTATGGTCTTTAGTTGTGTTTTACTTTAAACAATACTTTGGGTCCTACTCTAATATTTCTTGGCAGAATCATAATCTTAGTTGAATTCCATTTTGCTAAACATATTATTTTTAACCCTCTTTTTTATAGATTGACATACAATCTTATTTTATAACTCAAAAAGGTCAAAAATGAGGAGCTGGATCCCCTTACAGTTTGTGTCTTCTAAGGAGGTAAGATTTCTGTGCTCAGTTTCTTAAGTCTTTGCTTTTGACCATGGGCGTAGCATCATGGGTCACAGGGGTCGCAATTGCCCATGCTCCAGAGAGCCCATGCGGTTTCCCTGTCACTGTGATGGGACAAGCGGAATTCAGATCAGAGTGCAATGTCAGCAGCCAGTATCCCCCACAAAGAAATTGAATGAGAGCCGGAGAGTAGCAGAGGGAGGACGGGGTGAGGCAAGCCCAGGACAGGAAAGTGTCAGTGCTGACAACCGGGGGGGGGGATAGACACCGAGCTGCTACAGACCTGAGCGAGGCAGGAGGAGATCATCATCCGGAATCCGGGACCACTGTCATTGGGGAGGTAATCCATCACACTAGTCAGATCCGTGCACACAGACACACACTGCCCCACCCTCCGTACAACACTCACACAAAAATCCTAAAAAAAAAATCCCCAACACCTCCAGTGGGGCCCCCAAAAGGGGTTGCAGATTTTACTGTGTTAGTCTGACCAGGGTGAGCAGAGGGGGTGAATCTGTCATTATCGGCATGGGAGGTAGAATCAATCATTCCCTGGGGGCATGTGTAATTACCAGGTGGGGGGTTCATCTGTAATTGCCTGGTGGGGGAGGGGCGTCGTTTGTCATTACCTGGTGGGGGGAATGGGTATTATGTCATTACCTAGTGGGGAGAAGGGGGTCTTCTGTCATTACCTGGTGGGGGAATTGGGTCTTCTGTCATTACCTGGTGGGAGGAGGATCATCTGTCATTACCTGGTGGGGGGATCTTCTGTCATTACCTGGTGGGAGGAGGGAGAATCATCTGTCATTACCTGGTGGTATGTCTTCTGTCATTACCTGGTGCGGGGGAGGGGGTTATCTGTCATTACCTGGTGGGGGATGGAGGCTTTCTGTAATTACATGGTAGGGGGCATGTGTCATTACCAGTATGGGAAGTAATGTGTGTTTTCAGTAGCAGGGGGTCATCTGTTGTTATTTGAAGTGGGGGGGTTCCTGAAGGAGGGGTTCGTCTGTCATTACCAGAATCAGGCAGGATGGTATGTGTCATTACCAGGAAGGGGGGGTTACCTTTCCCCAATATCCTGCACCTCCACATCACTGCAGCCTGGCCATGAGGGAGGTAACTGGGTGCTGTTTAATATGTATAAAACAAAGATGGGATATTCCCAGTAGCACACTCTCTTATCTGCCCCCTGCCAAGCCCAGTACATTACCCCCCTCCCACATTGCTCAGCCCTGCACATGCACACAAGGTCAGGGAAGGCAGGCCACACTCTGAGCTGCTGGGTGAAAGCGGTGCCTTGTATGTGAATCTAGAAGTCAGAGGGCCCATGCAGCCCAGGACAGGCACTCTGAGCTCAGAATGTAGCCTGCCTGCCCCCACCTTGTGTGCAAGTGCATCCAGCAGCAGGATAGAGAGAAGAAAGACAGCCACCATACAGCTAACATATCTTAGCATGCAGTGGCAGTATCTTGGCACACAGTGGATGCAATGGGTGGTAATGGGGGGACCCAGGTCAACTTTTGCATCTGGGCCCATAAGCTTCAAGCTATGCCTTTGCTTTTGACCTAACATCTATGAATGAATCAGCTCTCCCTCCTTGGTTATTTAATTTATTTTGTATTAAAAAAAATGCAACATGAGTACTGGTGACAACTATTTTGTAGCAGGAATAATCTGGGCTGGGGAAACACAGCTAGGGACAAAACATAAATGACAGTCTCAGTCTACCTGACTCTACCTATATTTGGAATATTGCTTGCAAAGAGACAACAGACTGTAGGAACATTTATTAAAATACGCATTCTAAATAGGATCTTACCACAGTATATTTTCAAAACGAGAAACCTAGCAGAGGGAAGAATAACAGTTCTTAAGCCCATGGATGGTGGGAAGGATGGTGAAAGTAGTAAAACGTTTTGAAACAAACAAGGGGTGAGACAACTGTAAAACCTTTCATGAAATAACTTGATTTCAGCATTCTAGGAGATAAAAGAAATGGTGTCATTTTAAGGGAATGTGAATATAAAAGTTCTCATTTAAGAAATGGTAATGCCAATATGAACTGTCAGATTCTACACAGAAACCATAAATATATGTATGACATGATTCATTTTTTTTGCCATGAACAAAGCAAGCCAATTTGCATCTACTTTGCATCTACTTTTAAAACCAATTGTCTCAGTTATACTAAGATACTTTTAAATGTAAAACTGTAAAATGAAGGTGAGTGTATTTTGCATTGCTATTGATTCCACCATAAAATGATTGCAGAATTTTGTGTATAGTATCAATCAATGTGATAACTTTGTTCCTTTTTTGACAAAGTGGGTATCAATATTTGCATCCTGTTGTGTAAAAATGTAAATGTAATAAATGTATGTAGATTATATTTATGCTGGATTAGGTAAATCCATATAAAATGGGTACTGGGTACAGAATATATTGTTCAAAGTTTCCTAATCGCTAGTGGTAAAGGCTTAATGAAGAGGAACTGATATTTTTAGTCTGGGATCCAGCAGAGATTTGAGAATCTTCTTTTACATATGAAACTCCAGCATGAGCTCTAGGTATGTTCATGAATGCATAAAGGTGTACTTGGGGCTGTCTAAAAACCTTTTCCTTTAGCACTTTTGGATGCAAAAGTGTGTAAAGACCTGCCAGAGAGAAAGTTGTTCTTTTCAGCAATTGCAAGTGTCTAGTCTATCAGTAACTTTGCACATTGTCTCAAGTATTTTGGTTCTGATATTTATAAAAAGATCTCTGTTTTGACTATGTTGTGGTGGATATTTGTACACTTATGGTCACGTTATATTTAACAGAATGTAAATATTGTCCATAGATCTGCTTATATTGCTCATATTGCAACCTAAGTTTACAAAAAAAGAAATAAAAAATTTAACAAAAAAATGCTTAGAATCCAATTTATATCACAACGTTTGGTGGCCAAAGCAAGATCCCTGTGCTGGGATAACTATGGTTATAACAACAATTTTCCTAATTTCCTGTTCCTAATCTGTGTTAGATTATTGTGGCAATATTTATATCATTGTTTTAGTTCTACTGGTGATAGCAAAAAATAGGGCATGGTTGATATCTGTATATTGCCACCTAAAAGTGCATGCCCATTGCACTCACACTGCGTGCAAAACCCAGCCCTACCAATACCTATACTTGCCTAATTATTCTTGTTTTCTCTAGGGTTTAACCCTTTCACTGTCAGGTCCTGTAATACACTTTTAATCTTGGGCGGTTAGACCATTTTTACAATCTTTCTCTATCCTTTACTTTTCATCTACAGCTGTTAGAGTTTGTAAACAACCCTCCATACATTTTTCTGAAAGCATAGGACTGATAAAATAAAAATATATTGCTACTGATTTTGTAGGTCCTGTGCAGTTGTGCAAATATTAAAAAACATGCTTTACATTTGTTATTAGCACACAAAAACAGGTCTGTTCTAATAAATATAAATCTTTATATAAATAAGTATACTAGATGCTGTTCATATGACTTCATAAAATGTCCAGTATATAAAGTGCATAAACATTCATACCCTTTGTATGCTGAACACTTTATGAAATCATATAAACTGCCTATTTTTTTTGTCTGGATTTGCACTTTACCTTGAACCCACAGTTTGAAATAATAGGCAAATTTCCAATCAGCAATTCTAGTCAAAATTCTTCTTGAAAGTATTTTGCCAGACTGCCTTTTTGTTTGGGCTTCGAGAGGATGTCATGGGAGATTTTTCCAGTTCCATACATATTTAGTGATCAGCAAGGGTAAAAGTGAGAAAAAACCTGGAGTTGTTCCATAGGGATCACTTGAAAAGGGATAATACTCTTGGACAATATTCATTTTAACCACATTGATTTTTCCTAATCAGGAATGATAAAGTAGGGAACAGTGTTGTAAACCTCCTTTTACTGCATTCAATAAAGGATACCATATTGGGAGTAAGGGTTTTCTCCAGATATTTTAAGTGTTGTGGTTTCCTTTCAAAAGGAAAATGGGGTTGACAAACCTCTTATCTAGGGAGAGGGATATTTAAGATATCTGATTTGTTAAGATTAATTTTAAAGTTGGAAATCTCTATGACAAATGAGAAAGCATTAAATTAAGAAGATATATTAATGGTTGTTATACATAAAATAAGATATTGTCTACACATACAGCATTTTTATTAGATCATCTACTTGGTTGCCATTGGTATTCTGATGGTTTGTAACAGTGGAAATGAATGGTTTATGTGATATGGCAAACAGTAGTGAGGAGAGAGGACACTCTTATCAATTGCCATCTTGCAAAAAGCAATTTTACTTATTCGATCCACTGCTCCTCCAGCAGGCAAGACTCTATCATGCTCCAACAATGGTCTGTCCCTCAGTATCTTCACATCCATTGCAGAGTTGTGGACCTTGCATCAATACTGATGATGTCAGAGGGCCTTAGACTTCTGGAGCATGGAGGAGAAGATGCTGGTCTAGAAAGGCAGAGGAGCCTGCAGGGACAGAGGATCGAGTAATTAAATCTACTTTTCCATGCTACATAGACCTAAATGAGCACCCCCCCATGCTGCAAGGGAAGATTTTCAAGTTTCTTGAAGTTCAGCTTTAATGATGTTCGTGTGATCTAGAGAGCAATTATTTGAAACACAACATTCAATTTACTGTCTTATACTGCTTATACTTCTATGTATTAACTAAGATATGTATGATGATGTCTGCAAAATGTCAACCACTGTTGATGCAGGTTTTGCTGCAGTGATGTGCTGGCTCCATCTGACTCTTCCCAATAGCCAGTGCACTGCAGGATAAAGAGAAGACCAAGAATGGGCATGTGACCTTAATTCAGCTTAGAGGTAGAGGAAGAAAGTTGCACAGCAAGCAGAAGGAAAATATAAAAATATAGATTTACATTGTAGTGATGAAAGCACTTGCAATGAATGCTTGGAGAAGTTATTTATTTCTTAATTAATATGTCACTTAGTTTTAAATATGGCAATAAGCAATACAAAATTACATTTGCATTTGGGATTACATTAAAACAATACATATTCCCTTTATATTGTCTCTCTGTGCATAACCTTCGAACCCTTTGTACAAGCTTCCTGTGGATGTGTGTGCATTGTAGTGATGGCTGGATATCAATTTTACTTGGTGACATTGGTAGAATAGTCCAGAACACTGTGCATTAGCATGGCTGCTTTCAGTACCACACTTGAGTGTGCATCAAGTGGTGACAATGCTACAGCATAACAGTGGTGCTGTCAGCCCAAGAAGAAAAATGTGTCTGGATAGACTTGGCAGGTCTGATTAAACTAGTTGATAGTATAAAAATACAATACTAAAATTTAAAAAACAGGGATTTAACTTCTAGATAACAACATTGACAATATATATTTGTTGTCAAGAATTTGAATTTAGGTAAACTTATTTAAATACTGTATAGCTACAATAGTCCCATATGGCTTACATATTTCATAAAAATATCTGAAGCATAAACTAATGCAGCGTGATCATATTTTGTGTAGGTTGATGGCTGACATTATTCTAAATTATATATTTTAGGTATTTTTTCTTAGCATCCAGAAAAGTGAATACAGATCTAAACCTGAGTTTCTACGTATGATGTAAGATACTCTGTGCCTCCTTGACTATGAACATCATAAGGTGTGAATAATTAAAATATTTTTGCCACATACTTTTTTGAGGGTTTTTAATTTCCTTTTGACTTATTGATTCAAAAAAGGCACATTCTTTTTACAAACCCTGACAGGATACTTGCATTTATAATGAACTACCTTCTGGCAATGGTCTCAACAGGATTCTACTTTGCATATGAATTGCTTTCTACTCTGCCATAAACAAAAAAACTTTTTGCTCTAATGATCCTCAAAGGATTTACTGAATAATTTGGTTTGCAAAACAAACAGGTCAACTCTGAAAAGTAGAAGAATTATAGCTTGTAATTGATATATACCTCTTAGCTCATGAAAATAAAAATAGACTTCTGCTTATTTGGAAAACTGAATGTTATGCATACTTGCAAAAGCTTCACAGATTATTCTGTTCAATAAAGTCAAGCAAGATACCTTGGCAAAGTGAAAAGTTCTCTAACTAGTTTCATCCCATCAAATTTCTTATTTCTGGAAGACTGGCAACATACTAACTCTAATTGGATATTGCATTTTGCACATCGCTCTTTGCCTTACCAAATAATCCTGAAAGTGGTATAGCGCTTTGAACATTAGAATACTTAAAATTATTTAAATCTCTTCCAGCAATAAAATTATGGATTAATATCTGGAGAACACAGCACCAAATAAAAGTCATCTGTATTATTTTTGCTCTTACATTGTGGTACAGCCCGTCAATGCTACATGTTTTTGACCATTCTGGTCTATGTTCTGCCTTTCTCCCACAAAGACTCCAGATGTTATCTTCAATATTACCCAGACACTTTATCCTTGTCCTATTTTCTTTTATACACATTGGTAAAGATAGTGGACAGATTCAGTTGATCATTTGCAAGACATTTTTGGAATTTTAACTGTATTAGAAAGTCCTGCACCAAATTCATAAAAGCTGTTCTTGCTATTTCCACTACATGCAAAAGATTCAGGTACAACTTGTAATTCTTATGTGCAAGATTTGAACATTCTAGCACTACGACTTGGCTATAACTACTAAGAAAATCAGTGATAAGAAAAGTAGAGGTAAATAAGACCTCTTCTGTGTTGGAGGAAATTGTGTCACCCATGTAAGTATTGCTCCATAGACAAAATTTTGCCTAGGACAAATTTCTGTCTGAGGCAATTCTGCAACAGATTCATACACCTTATGGACAGCTACATGATGGGGAACTGATTTATAATGAATTTCTATTAAATTCTTGATGAATTCTAGGAAAACTGGAGCGTGAAAAATCCAGTGCAGTTCTGCACAGAAACCAGTTTCCAAGTTTTTTTGGCAAAGCTTAACTGAACAAGCTGAAGTTACAATCTGATTGGCTACCATGTACAGCTGCACCTAATTTTGTACTTTTAGAAAATCAACCCCAATGTTTGGTAGCCACTGTTGGTTAATTGTAACTCCAAGTCTCTATATGCAGTAAAATAAATCATCATTATATTAAGATTGGTTTATTACAGGCTCACTAAATTAATATTGATTTTCCCCTTTTGCATTGCAATGTCTTTAACCACTTGCCAACCGGGCACTTCTAGTCCTTTATGCCCTGGCCAATTTTCAGGTTTCAGTGCTGTTGCACTTTGAATGACAATTGCGCGGTCATGCAACACTGTACCATATTATGAAATTTGTATCATTTATTTCACACAAATAGAGATTTATTTTGGTGGTATTTAATCACCACTGGCATTTTTTATTTTTTGCACTATAAAAAAAAGCAAAAAAACTAAAAAAAAGTTTTTCTTTGTTTCTATTTTAAAATTTTGCAAACAGGTAATTTTTCTCTTTCACTGATGTACGTTAATGAGGCTACAGTGATAGGCAGTACTGATGGGCACTGATAGGCAGCACTGATGGGCACTGATGAGGTGGCACTGATAGGCAACATTGATGAACACTGATAGGCTGCATTACTGAGGTGGCACTGATGAGGCGGCACTAGTGGGAATTGATGAGGAGGCACTGATGAAGCTGCACTTATCTGCAGCAATGATGGGCACTGATAGGCAGCATTGACAGGCAGCACTGATGGGCACTGACAGGCGGCACTGATGGGCACTGATAGGCTGCACTTATGGGCATTGATTGACAGCACTGACTGGTGGCACTGACTGGTGGCACTGACTGACGGCACTACTGGGCACTGATGGGTGCAACTGCTGGACGGCACTGCTGGGCAGCAGTGATGGGTGGCACTTATGGGCACTGGTGGCACTGATAGGCGGCACTGATCATCAGTGCCCTGATTATCAGTGCGGATGTCCTCTGTGACATTTCCGGTTATCGACAGTACTTTGCTCACGCTGTGACAACTGTGGCAACTGTATTTTCTTTGTGATCTGCTGTGTCATTGGAAAGCTGATCACATGGTAAAAGGCCGCTGTGATTGGCCTTTTACCTAGTCATGTGATCAGTTGTGTGCCATTGAATTCAGCAATCACTGACAGCGTTGGGTGTGCGCCGCTGGGGGTGAATGGGGGGTGCATTCTGGCAGGACATCATATGACATCCTCCCAGAACTGGACACCACGCTGTAGCCATCTTTTGGCTATAGTGCAGTTGTAAAGTGGTTAAAGTACTTATTTTTGTGCTATTTTATGGTTCTTACAAGTTTTAAAACTTAAGTAGGAATCTATTTGCTCAGTGTGAAAGTGAGGACTTCTTAGTATGACAGGCATAAAGTACTGTATATATAAACATTAGTGTTATGACTTGCATTTTACTGGTTAGGGTCTCTTTAACATATAAACACTAATTAAATGGTATATAAAAAAACATACATGTGATGGTCTATGTCGTCCCTGATGTGACTGCAAAGGAGATTCTCTTCTGTTAACATTTACATGTGGCCAAGAATTTGCCCACATAGCTTTACCTCCTTTCAGTTAAGTCCAGATTCATTTTTCTCAGTTCTTCTGGTTATTGCAAAACACTGCATGTCCACAACGTACATGTGGGGAATAAGTTGCCATTACTGAGTTTGTGGTTTTCTGGGGCTGATGGTATTAACAGCTTAAAAAGGACCTGAACTGTGGACCATGTGTCAAAAAAGGCAGGAAAAGGACAAATGAGTAGTGATTAGTATTAGAATCCACTGTCTTTTGCCTTACTGCTGAGGATAAAAACACCTTTAGTAATGCATAAGGACAGTATAGAGTCCCAATGACATACAGATCTGGATTTGGCACTTAATTTCTAGCTCATAACCTGTTGTGCCAGTTCAACATGAAGAATGAAAATATCACCAATGGCACCAATGGCATCGCACTGATTGGATGTTTAGACCTCAGAGTTACCAAAAGGTCAGAAATATTTCTATAGTCAATAGCCAAAGAGAAAAAAAAAACTCTTCTGATGAGATGCAGTCCTTTTTGATATAGTGGCTACTCTATCACAACTCCCAGCAGAAGAATCAATGCAAAAAAGATGTTTTTTAATTAAAACAAATTAAAAATAAAATATAACACCCCTCACACTAAAATGTCAGTTAGGTGTCTGACGTCACAAGCACAAGCTTCAGTGTGTTGTACCAAAAATTTCTGAGACTCCATATAAGTTGACATTTAAGTATATTTGTAGCCCAAGCAGGGTGATGGCAATTTGTAACTGGGATATAACTGTTTCTGTCTGTGGTTTTAGTATATAGTATACACCATTCTTTATGAAAACACTTACATTTACAAAAATTAACCTTTTGTCTACTGTGGTCTTTAGGTGGTTCTGTAATCACAGTAGATAAATGGAAATCTAGATGAAAACAACTATATGCCTGTTAGAAGTTGCCATCACCCTGCTTGCATTAGGGGTATACCTAACAGTCAAACGATGCAGCTTCACAGAAATTGTGATAAGTATAGTGACTATTAACGCAAAGTTCTTTAAAAAATTATTTTGGAAAAAGGGTTTTATGAAATAACATTAGAAATTGGGAGGTTTGGGAATATAGCTAGGAATAAGTTGATTATAGAAAAAAAAATAGCCCCTAATGTTATAGTTAAACCTAAAGAAAGGTAATTTTCTTACAGGGTTTATACCTCTGTAAAAGTTGTGCCACCTGCAAAATAAATAGGAATATTACAAATAATAAAATTGATTTCATGTTTTTTTTTACAGGCAGAACTTATAACATTCATTTATTTGTAGCCTGCCATTTGCATTGCTGTGTCTTCTGCAATATGTAGGGTGGACCATGCATACACTGCAGATAAGAATAGGAAAACATCTGTAATATAAGAAAGAGATGAAAGTGGCTGTAAAGGCTCAAAGTTTTTTACCTTCTTGTATTCTATGAGAGGAGGAGGATCCAGGCTGCTCTGTACAAAACCACTGCCCACAGTAGGTAAGTATAGCGTGTTTGTTACCACCCCCCCAAAAAAAAAAAATTAACCTTTAGAATCGCTTTAAAGACACAATATTGTTTCTCCCTACATTTGTCATCATAAAGACCCACAGGGTTTAAAAGTTATGAAAATGTATATAGTAAGGGCACAACAGAGGGTTCAATATAAAAAAAAGTTCAATTTCCTAGGTTAGAGACATGATGGATTCATAAAGTAAAGATATGTACTATGTTTGGCTTCAATATAGAGTGGGCTATTAACTTCTATTGCTAATAAATAGGAAGTGGTACATCCACTTTGTAATAAGTAGTTATTTACAGTATGTATACGTAGGTGTTGTAGAATTATGCTATTTTATTTTAGACATAATGTAATACTATAGGGTTGATATACTAATGCAAATTAACGGTTCACTTTGCAAGGAAAGTTACACAGTGCTAAGAAATTTTCCCCAGAGCTTAGTGAAATCATCCAATTATGTGCAATGTTTTTTAAACATTTTCCTTGCACATGATGGGGTATTCTTTTCAAAGTGAAATTTTACCACATTAATAAACACTTTCTCTTGCAAAGTGCAACTTCCCTTGCAAATTGAACTATCCAAGTTGCCTCAGTAAATCAACCCATAGAAACATATAAAAGTGAAGACAGAAAAAAGACCTAGTGGTTCATTGAGTCTGTCCTTTTCTCTGCATTATAGAATGTTGCCACTTATTGTATCAATGGTATTGCTGTTTATTGTATTATTGGTATTAAGTAGTGCTGATAACGATGTTACATTTATTGTTTGAAGATGGTGTTGATCTGTGTAGAAATAATGATGTTTGTAAATGTATAAATCTGTACTAGAAAAGGTTAATAGAATTTCTATTTTCATTTTTATGTTCTAATTAATAGATTTATGAATATAAAATGTTGGTAGCAGTTGTGACCACAGACCCTGATGATGCTTGTTTGGGTGAAATAACAGCGTTCACAACTTTAACATCAGACGCAACATTGATATTCTGGTGTGAGGGGTTCATTTTTTTAATTAATTGAAAATAAAAAGGTGACAATTGCACTCTTAGTTTTTATTTTATCTTAGGGAGTTTGGTTTAAGAAGCCACCAGATCGAAGATGATACCATATGTCACTGAGAAAGTTTTTTTTCTTTGCAGCTATTGGATGTACCCATATGGAAGAAAAATATATTTGAAATATATTTTAAAAATATTCTTCCCATATATATTGACATATATTTGAAATGCTATATATACTGTATATATATATATATACTGCATGTTGAAATGCGTTTTTATTACAAAATATATGAAAAATATTTTTAAAAATACATTTCAAATATACTGTATGTCTTTAAAAATACAAATCTACATTTTTGGAATGCATTTACAATTATATGTAAAAATATATGTTAAATATGTTTTTTTTAAATATATTCTTCAGATTTTATTTAACATATAAAAAACTAATTTTAATTTTCTGGCTTTAGAACCACTTTAACCACTTCTTCTTGTCTCTCTTGCCTGCTGGTTGAAGGTGTTGCCTATACATGTACAACATCTGTCCATTGCACAAGAAGTGTCAAAGAAGAAATAGCGATGGGTCCTAGCACTGCACACACTAGCTAATATTTCCTTTCCTTGTCATTAGCGGCAGATTATGTCCATAAGATATGTACAGCAACTAATAAAAAAACCCCATTAACACAAACATTGAAATGTTGGCAAGATACATGCGTTAAAAGCATTATGTGTACATTTTGCACAGTGTAGTATTAGCATCACTTTGATATATTTTATCACTATATTATGTAGATAGATAGAAAACACAGCTCAAATAAACCATTAAGCAAAGTTGCTGAATGATAATACATCAGAAACACCCCTAAAAATAAACAAAAATCAGTTTATTTTTTGTATATTGCAATCGACCATCCACAATATGCCTAGAAATACATGTAGTATTAGTTTCTGATATATCTTAAATAAGGACTTTTCATGATTCTTAAGAAATCTTGTAGTTTTCTTATGCATTGAGAAGCTCATTGCCAGATGTGATTGGTTAATAAACATAAGGTGGTCTATTAATTTAGTGTTGCAGAATAATATTTTCTAATGGGTAAGATTTTCTGCAAAATTGTGAAAAGAGAAATAGAATAGAATAACAAATGAAAAAATTCCTTATGGAGAACTTTTACTATAAGGGCTGG
Organism: Staurois parvus; assembly: GCF_062004578.1. Lineage (NCBI taxonomy): Eukaryota > Metazoa > Chordata > Amphibia > Anura > Ranidae > Staurois > Staurois parvus. Next base: position 4,724,197 of record NW_028317808.1, read on the forward strand.
TTCACACTATAGAAACGCAGTCTGGATGCGTTTCAGTATGTGCGGTGTGATGGAAGCGTAGGCAGGACAGAACACACAAAGAAGATGGTAAACACACAAAGCTTTATTGAACTATGGAAGGCACTCAATCAGGGGCAGTTCATGGCACTCCGCAACATGCGGCTTGTAGAGACACTCACGGTAAGCAGGCTCACGGGGACTCAGCGAGATCTTGGCTGTGGGGTCTGACCTCAGCAAAACCCCCACACAGCTCTCTAGGGACAACATCAGGCTCACGGGGACTCAGCGGGACCTTGGCTGTGGGGTCTGACCTCAGCACAGCTCCCACACAGCTTTCTAGGGACAACATCAGGCTCACGGGGACTCAGCGGGACCTTGGCTGTGGGGACTGACATCAGCACAGCTCCCACACAGCTTTCTAGGGACAACATCAGGCTCATGGGGACTCAATGGGACCTTGACTATGGGGTCTGACATCAGCACAGCTCCCACACAGCTTTCTAGGGACAACATCAGGCTCACGGGGACTCAACGGGACCTTGACTATGGTGTCTGACCTCAGCACAGCTCCCACACAGCTTTCTACGGACAATATCAGGCTCACGGGGACTCAGTGGGACCTTGGTTGTGGAGTCTGGCCTCAGCACACCTCCCACACAGCTCTCTAGGGACAATATCAGACTCAAGGGGACTCAACGGGACCTTGACTATGGGGTCTGACCTCAGCACAGCTCCCACACAGTTTTCTAGAGACAACATCAGGCTCACGGGGACTCAACGGGACCTTGACTATGGGGTCTGACCTCAGCACAGCTCCCACACAGCTTTCTAGGGACAAATTCAGGCTCACGGGGACTCAGCGGGACCTTGGCGATGGGATCTGGTTCGGGTAGCGATGGCTCTAGCCCTCAGGGGGGCAGTCCAGGTAGCTATACTCCAGGCACGCCATGGGACAATTTAAACAAGAGTAGTCTGAGCACACAATAGGGGCAGTTCATGGCAAGGGTAGTCTGAGCACACAATTATTATTATTATTATACAGTATTTATAAAGCACCAATAGTTCGCTCAGCGCTGTACATTACAAAGGGGGACAGAACATGTGACAGAACAATAACAATACAGTGCAAAACATGAGGGGATCGAGGGCCCTGCTCTTTCGAGCTTACAATCTAGGAGGGAGTTGATGGTGGCACAGGAGGAGAAAGCTGTGGGGGATGGAGTGGTAGGAAGAGTGGAGGAGGTCGGCAAGTTAGCAGGGGGTGGGGTAGGCTTCCCTGAAGAGGTGGGTTTTCAGGGTGCGCCTAAAGGAGAGGAGAGTAGCTGATAATCGGATGGGTTGGGGCAGGGAGTTCCAGAGGATGGGTGACACCCTGGAGAAGTCCTGGAGGCGGGCATGGGAGGAGGAGACCAGGAAACTAGAAAGGAGGAGGTCTTGTGAGGAGCGGAGTGTGCGTGCTGGGAGGTACTTGGATATTAGGTCAGTGATGTAGTTCGGGGCAGTATGGTGGACGGCCTTGTACGGCAATGTTAGGATTTTGAATTTGATCCGTTGCGCAATCGGAAGCCAGTGGAATGATTGGCAGAGGGGGGTGGTGGAAACGGAGCAGTTGGAAAGGTGAATGAGTCTGGCAGCCGTATTGAGGATCGACTGAAGCGGGGATAGCCTGTGGCGGGGCAGGCCAGTAAGGAGGGAGTTGCAGTAATCGAGCCGTGATAAGATGAGGGAGTGGATGAGCTGTTTAGTGGTTTCTGGGGTTAGGAACGTCCGTATTTTGGCGATGTTGCAGAGGTGGAGTCTGCATGAGTTTGTTAAAGATTGGACTTGGGGCTGGAAGGATAGGTTGGAGTCCAGAATGACACCAAGTACTCTGGCCTGCGGGGCGGGATTGATGGTGGCATTGTTGGACATGATGGAGAAGTCAATGGGGGGTGGGGTCCGAGCTGGGGGGAAGACAAGAAACTCTGTTTTGGAGAGGTTCAGTTTAAGGAAGTGGAGTGACATCCAGTCTGATATGTCGCTCAGTAGGTGTGTGATTCGGGCGGAGACTGAGGGGGTGAGGTGGGGGGTTGAGAGATATATTTGTGTGTCGTCGGCATATAGGTGGTAGTTGAAGCCATGAGAGTGTATGAGTTGGCCAAGGGAGGAGGTGTAGGTGGAGAAGAGAAGGGGCCCGAGGATGGAGCCTTGAGGGACCCCAACAGAGAGGGGGAGTGAGGGGGAGGTGGTAGCATTATAGGTAACGCTGAAAGAGCGTTGTGACAGGTAGGATGAGAACCAGGAGAGAGCAGAATCTCTGAGGCCGAGGGAGTGTAGTTTTTTGAGGAGGAGGGGGTGGTCGACTGTGTCAAAGGCAAGGAGTAGGGGCACAATATGGGCAGTTTATGGCAAGGGTAGTCTGGGCGCACAATAGGGGCAGTCCAGGGCACTCTGCAACATGCGGCTTGTAGGGACACTCACGGTAGGCGGTTTGCAGACACTCAGCAGCAGGCGGCTTGTAGGGACACTCAGCAACGGACAGCTTCCAGGGACACTCCCAGTGGTCAGCTTCCAGGGACACTCAGCAACGGACAGCGGCCCTCACAGCAGTCAGATTTCCAGGGACAGCAGCGATCAGCAGACAGGGGCAGCTTCCCAGGGACCCAGCGACCAGCAGACAGGGGAGGCTTCCCGGGGACTCAGCGATCAACAGACAGGGGCGGCTTCCCAGGGACCCAGCGATCAGCCTGTAGGGACACAGCAGGCTTCAGCAGGTAGGAACACAGCAGGCTTGCAGGGGCTTGGCAGGGTCTTGGCTGTGGGACCTGGCCTCAGCACAGACCCGGCACAGCACCCTGTCCCAAGCGAGGATCGGGCACACACAAGGATAGTTACCAGGGACACTCCTAGCCCTGGAGTATTAGCAGAGTGGCAGTGGGTAATGGTTCTGACCTTTGGGGGGGGTCTCTTGCAGAGCCAGGGCAACGAGGCACACCCCCTTGACTCACGAGAGCGTGGCCTTTGTCACTGGTGAGCACAGAGTGCGGGAAGCCCTGTGACTGTGCTGCGTCCGCCGGGGGCGCACGGAGACCTCCCGGCAGCCCTCCGCCGGGGTCTCCTGGCGGGGGGGGTCACAGCTCCTCCGGCTAGATTGCCAGGGGGTCGTCATCCTCGCCGCAGGGGTCCCCTCCCCCCATCCCACACAGCCTGCTTCAAACGCTGTGAGCAGGATGAGAGGGTGCAGCGAGGGGGGAGGGAGGGGGGAGCCAACAGGGACAGCGGCCACACTGTGACACGCGATGTTGATGCATTTTTGGCATGTTCCAGTGCATTTTTGATGCATTTTTGATGTGTTGTTGGTTCATTTTTCCTTTCTATTTTTCTTAAACTAAATAAGGACATTTGCGTTCCAGTGTATTTTTGGTATGTTTAGGTGCATCTCTGTGCATTTGTCATGCATTTTACTGCGTTCCAGTACAGTTCAGTGCAGAAAAAAATGCAGCATGTTATACTTTTTTTCTGGAACTGGAACTGACCGCACTGGTGTGAACTATTCCATTGGAAACCATGTAACCTACTATCAATGCATTTTTGATGCAGAAAAAAACACACTAGACTGCATGTGGTGTGGTCCTGAATCCTGAATATACATAGTTATTTCTATATATTGGGAGATAAAACAATATATAAATATAAATATATATATATATATATATACATATATATATATATATATATATATATATACTTTATAGGGCCTATTAACCTATTTAAAAAAGAAAAAAAGATTAGTTATGTCAGATTTCGTCTTACCTACAAGGGCACAATAAAACCAGTAAACTGCAAATATATATATATATATATATATATATATATATATATATATACACTGTATATATATATATATATATATATATATAGAGAGAGAGAGCTTTCCAACACTACAATCAAACTAAACTGGAGGTATTATTTCCAAAAGTATATTATTTACAAATATACCCAGTAAAATTATATATATATTGTGTAAATGTTTTTTAGAAACAAATATGAGGTCTGTAGTATATTGTGACTTCATTTGTGTCATATAGATACCTTGGTTGAAATAGATGAGGCATTCTGATTTATTATTTTTTAAAGCACTTATGGACAAAGCAGTCATCATCATGCTATCTTATTCTAATTGGAATAATATCATAAATGGAAGATAACCATCTACTGTCTATAAATAAAGCAAAGAATACATATTTAGAGAGAAATGTCTTAAATGCAGCAAATACCATAAATAAATAAATAAAACTATTAACATCACAATGAACTCATAATTCATTCTGTTCAAGTTATGTTTTTCTGCTTCTCCTCCTTGTGGCAAATGTTGTAAGTTATTTGTTTATTTATTTAACTTTTGTGAAATTGAGGGCTTCAATATGAGAATGGTAACATCCAAACTTTTCTGGATCTGTAGAAATTACAAACACACAAAAATTTAATTTCCCCTGGGTTGTATCAGCTTTTAGACAGATTGATTTGAGGTCACTTTGAAATTGCTACAAATCTTGGCTGTCACACACACTGATGCTAAAGAAAAGGTTTATGTGGCAAACAGAAGCAGCCTATAAATTATTAACAATATATTGTCTCAGGTGGTAAACAGAATGAATGCAAAAAAATGTTCTGAGGAGCGCCGCTTCAAATCTGTGCACCTTTAGTTATACATGTACAAAGTTGGTAAAAAGAAATTTATATTCACTTGATAAGACTATATATATATATATATATATATATATATATATGTATATATATATATATATATATATATATATATATTCTTTACTATATTAATGTTATGATAGGTATTACAGAAATACAGTGAGGAAAATAAGTATTTGAACACCCTGCAATTTTGCAAGTTCTCCCACTTAGAAATCATGGAGGGGTCTGAAATTCACATTGTAGGTGCATTCCCACTCTGAGAGACAGAATTAAAAAAAAAATTAGGAAATCACATCGGAGATCTTGCAGACCAAATGGAGAATAAATTTGATGAATTGGTGCAATATGTCCATGTCTTAGAAGAAGACAACGCATATTTGAAACACACCATGTCCCAAATTCAGCTCCAACAAGAAGATTTAGAAAATTGGGAATGCCGGCAGATTATTCTTATTCATGGTATGTCCGCATCTATTGCCAATTCTCAACTCCGCCGACATCTCCTGTCTTTCTTCGTTGCAACTGCCCCCATTATTCCAGAAGCAGATTGGCACCTGGACAGGGCCCATAGTGCACTAGGCCCCAGACCTGTAGACGGCACTAGACCACGTGATATCATCGTTCGCTTTCATTTTTTTGAGACCAAGGAAGCTTTGTTAACCTCCGTACGCAACAACCCCTCCCTGGAGTTTAAAGGGGATAGACTTCAGCTTTTTTGTGATCTCTCTTACCCTGGCCAAACGGCGGCCACTGAAGCCGATTACCACGCATCTGCAACATCATCATGTCCCCTATCGCTGGGGTTTACCCTTCAAGCTGGTCGTCTCCAAGGATAATTCCCAGGTTTCTCTTGGGATCCTATGGAAACGGACTCCTTTCTGAAGCAATTGGGACTACCCCCTCTACCGGAAGATGCCTCCTCCCTGCCACCTACTCCATCTCGTCCTTCCGCTACCCCCAACAAGATTTGGACACCAGTTCGTAGGGGTCGGAAGCGGCTTTCACATATGCCTCAACGTCCTCGTCCCTCTCGCTCCAGCAATGAGCCTGCCTGATGCTTCGCTAAGGTCTTCATCTGTGGACTTTTCAGATCGGTGGCTTTATCCCCTCTCCTTCCCCCCTCCTCCCCTCTCCCCCCCACCCTCTTCCTTACCCTTACCCTTTTCTCCCTCTCCCTTTCCTGTGCTGGGTGCCTTCATTTAATATGTTTTCTTCCGTTTGGCTGGGTTTGATGACTGTTATGTCCCGGTTGTCATGTTGCCCTCGACTTCATCCAGTCTCTTGCCTGGACGACTTGGGTGTTGATGTCCTTCCCAAGTAAATATCCTTACGGATATCTATGTTCTCCACTGTATTGTTTCTAGTTTATGTATTATTGTTCTTAGCTCTCTGTTGTGTCTCATTGATGGTATTTCATTTATCTTCTCTGCTGGTACACGTGCCTTACTCATTGTCATTTTGTGATGGTTTTACGACTTCTGTCATATAATGTTAAAGGCCTTAATTCTGTTCAGAAGCGGTGGATGGCTTTGAAGGAATTTCGATCCTCAGGAGCAGATGTTATTTTTGTCCAGGAGACCCATTTTAAATCGACAGGCTCCTTTTGTTTTGCCACTAGATATTTTCCCCAATCCTATTCAGCCTTCGACCCATCTGGCAAGGCTGGTGTGGCAATCCTGATTCGGACACATTGCTCCCTTCGGGTTGTTTCCTCCATGGTCGATCAACATGGTCGCTTCATTATCTTAGAATGTAAGCTCGGTGACACACCCCTTATTTTATTGAATCTCTATGCTCCGAATTCAGGTCAATTACAGTTCCTCACACAAACGCTCGCTAAATTAGGTTCCTTTCCACTCCACATCTGATTATAGGGGGTGATTTTAATTTAATCCTTTCACCTCACAGAGATAGGAAGGTTCTATTTGAGTTCACTCCTTCGAAGCGGCAATGCTCCTCCTCAAAATCCTTCTGTAAATTTATCAGGGAGCATTGTCTCTTTGACACCTGGTGGATTCGGCACCCTATCCAGAAACAATTTACTTTTTACTCTACACCTATCCGCAGTTACTCCCGCCTCGATCACTTTTTCATTACAGCTCCTCTTCTCCCTCTCCTAGTCTCTTCTGACATTAATCCCATCACCTGGTCTGCTCACACTTCTTTGACCTTAAACATGTTATTCCCTAATGTTATCCCAAAAATAGGCCATTGGCGCCTTAATTAGACCTTTTTATCCACGGAACATCTCCGTACTGAGCTTTCTCAAGGAATTGATCTATACTTTCAACTTAATGTAGGCTCTGTACCTCAACCGTATGGGAAGCCCATAAGGCGGTATTTCATGGCCTTTGTATCTCCATGGGCTCTAGCCTGAAGAAGTCCTCGGAGTGTGCCACGGTTGCTCTAGTCTGCCAGTTAACAATGGCTGAATGTAAACTCCTTGCTGTATAACTTCTCTTCGTGACCAAATCATGGCTCTTGATGCCTGTAAGTCCACAAAATCTCTCCTCTGGGTCAGGCAGAAATTCTACGAATTCTCTAACAAACCTCATCGAATGTTCGTTAACAGACTTAATGCCTAATCCCCCTCTACGGTGCCAGACCATCTTATCCAGCCGAATGGGAGCCCTACTTATGATCTTCATGTAATGGTCTCCCTTTTTGGCTCATATTATTAATCCCTTTACAACTGTTGGACCCCAGACCTCCATCCCCCTCTCACAGAGACCTCTTTTGATAAGTTTTTTGACCCTTTATTGTTGCCTAAGCTTTTGTCTTCTGATATTGCGGCCCTCAATGCTGACATCTTGTTCGAAGAATTATTTAATACAGTCAAACATCTCCCCTCACGCAAAACACCGGGACCAGATGGTCTTCCCTATTCTTACTATAAGACTTTCATTGGTACCCTGGCTCCCCATATTCTTTCTTTCTATCATGACCTTTTAAAGGTATTACTCCACAAGCGGACTTCTCCCGTGCATACATCTCTGTAATTCCCAAACCTGACAAGGATCATTCTATCTTAGATAACTACCGTCCTATTGCTCTACTGAACTCTGATTATAAGATTTTTACTAAGATCCTAGCCAACCGGCTGTCTAAACTCATCTCCAAACTCATACACAGAGACCAAGTAGGTTTTGTCCCTACCAGACATGCAGCGGACAACACCAGGAGATCTATTGATCTGGTTGACTTGGTTAACCGGTCTTCCATTCTCACCATTTTATTGAGCTTGGATGCCCGAAAAACATTTGATCGTCTCAGCTGGCCTTATATGTTTATGGTTTTGGAGAAGTTTGGCTTCCGTGGCCCTTTTGTGGCAGCTTTGAAAGTTCTCTATTCTCATCCTTCCTCGTAGGTCAGAATGTCCTCCTTTCTTGCACCGCTCTTTCAGATGTTGAATGGTACGTGACAGGGATGCCCTCTCTCCCCTCTATTGTTTATTCTTTGTTTGGAACCACTGGCTATTGAAATTCGGTCCCATCCTGACATATAAGGTATAACGTCTCATGGCCGCGAATACAAATTGTTCCTTTTTGCGGATGATATCCTCCTTACATTCTCGAACCCCCAAATTTCCCTCCCAGCACTGCATAAACTCTTACGACAGTTCGGGACTTTCTCGGGTTATAAGGTTAACACCTCCAAGACTGAAGCACTCCCACTTCATATCCCACCAGCTGTAATCTTGTCCCATCAAGAATCATTCCTGTATCGATGGTGCACCCGCTCTCTAAAATATCTGGGTACTAACCTTACTTACTCCTATAGTTTAATATATGACGCCAACTTCCCTCCCCTATTTATAGCTATTTCCCAGTCCCTGAAATTTTGGGATACTCTACCCTTATCATTCTTGGAACGTATCAACATCATAAAGATGACTGTATTACCCAAACATTTCCACACATATTCTGACTGCGGCCAGAAGAAGCATTCTGATGTGTTGGCTATCTTCTATACCTCCTTTGATGTCAACGCTGTTTAAAATTATTGCTGATGTACTACAGATGGAGTACCTGACTGCTGTACAAGCCTGTACGATTGCTGTGTTCGAGGCAGTGTGGCACCCATGGGACAATTTCCCCTCCTCCCGCCTTTCTGCAGATGTATAGTTCTGACGGCCACCCCAATGTAACTATATGACATTCTTATGTTTATAACCATGCAGATCTCACCATTGATGTGCTCCTTTTTTCTCCTGTGATGTTTTTTGTATACATATATATATATGTGAAAATCAATAAAAATTGTTAATATAAAAACAAAAAAAGTATTTTATACAAATAATAAAATATATATAAAAGATCAGTTTATATATGTTTACATGTTAAACATTTAAAATACAATTGACCAAAAACCACTATAGTATTGCTTTAAAGGAGCTTTAGATCACTGTTTTGGGTGGAAAGTCTGGAGCGAGGTATGGCATATGTTTTAAAATTATTAATCACATTTTTTTCCTGTTGCTATGTCTCTATTACAGCTGATCATGCCTAATGAAATATATGGGAGTCTGTATTTTCGTGTATTACAATGATTTTTTGTTTATGTTAATAATTTGCAATTTTTTACAAGCTATCTCAGAAGTAGGAATGAGTCGAATATTTTGGGAAAATTACCAGTTTTTCCTTTGCCAGAACTGCGCTGAAATTAGTCTGCATTTTCATTATTAAAAAGTTATCTATCTTAAGAAAACTTCCACATGTTGCTTTGAACGTCCTGTGAAAATTTAGGAGATTGTTAGCTATGCCTGTAGCATGCTGTAGCAAATTAAAAGGTGGCACAATTGGTAAGCCAGCTAAACATGTAGATAATAGTAATGTGATTTGATTATGACAGACATACAGGGGAAAAACATTATAGTAATACGATCCCCTAAACAATATGCTAGCTACAATATGCAAGTTACAAATGGGTAATAATTGCAGTCAGCAGTCAAAAAATGGGCAATGTAGACAAAATGTGAGCAACATGCAGGAAACATGGACAAAGGGTAAAATATGTGAGTTACAAATAGCCAATCATTACAGCACATGGGCAAGAAATAGTCAATTGTGACAATTCTAGGTTAAGAAGGATAACATTAATAAGATTAATAATGTAAATATAATTATAGGAGTTCAGTTTTCAAATTTAGATTTTTTTCTAAATATGAGTTATAAATCTGGAAAGTATAGTTTTTATTCTCTTTAGCTCCTCCTATTGCAATTATATGTTAGCTGCCTAAGGACCACAAGATTGTGGTAAAACCCTTTGGCAGACCAATAGTTACTGATATAGATTCTGTTCCATCACAAATTGGAAGTATAAACATAATTTTTATTTTAGTAACAGCTTATGTTTCTTCACTTTATACACTACACTGCACAATGGTGAAACAGGAGCAATTAGGCATTTTCTAAAAAAAAACAATATATTATTATACCTAACAATTAGGACTATTTCAAAATATAAATGGACCCTATAAACCTAATCGTTTTAAGAAATTGTCTTCTTTTTTGCATATGTTAGCCCTTAATCTTATAAAGAAACCTTAAGGTGAGATGTATTAATGGATACTGACACTGTAGGCTTGTTGTATGCAAGCAGTGTTTTCTTTTTTTTTCCTTCTGAAATAATTGTTTATTGAGATTTTCAATGATTACAAAAACAACATTTCAGCTAGAGGGTGATTAGCAACATAACCAGTATAAAGGTGTACAGCCCGTATCAATTCCATGTTCAGAATGGGAGCGCTACATAGTAATTTGATTACATTCAGTAATACAGTACCAGATACAGTGCATTAAGACACCAACATTTTTTTAAAGGCATTACGCCGATCCCTTCTGAGTAGCATGTATTTATAAATCAAAATATTGTAATAAAGCTGCCACAAGATCAAAAAGGAAAACAAAGCCTAACAATAATTATGATATAGGAAGAATAATGTCAAGCAACTCCAAGGTTTTGTGAAGTACCAATAAGCTTAGAATTAAGCAGTCCAAATATAAAGCAAACAATCATTATGTATATTTAGATTGGTAGAGCATACACAAAATAAGAAGACACTGCATGATTTTTAGATGTGAAAGTGATGATATGTTTGGCATTGAAAGCTGAAGTGATGTAACATTATGGGATTTAACATGGGATTTAACCTAACTACCCTCTTTATAAGCCATCAGTTTTTCATATCCATGTAACTCCTCAACTAATTGCAGCACTTCCCCCACAGTAAGTACAGTAGCTGATTTCCATTTCTGTGCCATTATTAAGTGTTTCCATTTCTAATACTATGAGAAAATAACATATAAAATCAGCTGTTTCACCTCTAGCAAAATGTAACTTATTCCCTTGCTAGTTTTCCCATATGTTTATAAATCAGTGATCTATAGGCCAGCAAACTAGAAAAATTGTGAACCATCCAGCACCCAGACCTCTCAAATCATCTTGATCCTGCACAATTATCCCAGGAATTAAACTAAATTGCAGTGTTTCGGGTATCATTCCAGCACTGGGCACTGAACCTATGCCAGCACTGTTGGGCAGCATAATCTTTTTCCTGTCCCACTTGCATAGTTAAGGGTCTCAATTCATTATTCAGACTCTGAACTCAGAACCAGGAACTGGCAGCACTGAAAATGGAATCTCTGTCTCTTAGGTAGCTATCACTAAACAACAATTATATATTTGTGAGTGGACATGTATTGCTTTTTGCTGATAAAATCAATTGATCATTTACAGCATTAAAATCGCTCTCCTTACTTACTCTCATCACTCTTTAATTCTTCAAATGCAGTGAGTGCATGAGTTAAGAAGCGATCCTTTGTTTCATTTTCAACTTACTATAAGATCATAGCATCTGGCTATATTTCTTGTTTGCTACAGTGGAATAGGAACTGAAATAGCAAGGACCTTTGACTAGGCCAAATGGTTACAGGGAGCTATTGCTATAGTTTCGTGTTCCTAAAGGTCGCTCTTTCCTTTGCCTCTGCAATCCCCAAATAGTGTATAGCAAAAATAGGTACATGATCAGTGTCTCTATTTACAGAGATGCCCACAAAAGCCATAATGTTTCTATTTAGGAAAATGTTAAGCTGTGATGGTTGCTGACATATGAAAATATGGCTCAAGGTGCAATTTTCCTGTAAGTTATCACTGCAGCAAATTGGCTTTAGAGAATGTGTGATGGTGTGAAAAAGAAAGGTAATGGATGAAGAAGGTCCTGAATTGTCTTTGTTATGGGAACTGGTTATTGATGGTAAGGGTGAAGATTTTAAACTTTGCTGTAAACAACTCTTGCTTCCCTCTGTCACATACCATAATTACAATAATCCCTTGCAGTGTTATGGTTCATGTGCAGTAAAAAAGATTGTTCCTTTTCCTACATAAAAAGGATTGACCAAATCTATCAAAAGATTTTCCACAATAGTTCCTTCAACCAACTACATACTCCAAATTAGAAACACTATGCCCCCTATAAGTTCTTATTATTGCTTGTAATGTTAGAAGTCACAGTGTCACTACTGTAATTTGTAATATATGTGTATGACAAGCCAAAGTGCTAGTGACATGAAAGATAGCAAAGGTAGGGGATACCATGGAGCCATTTATTTAATTTTTAAGCTGGGCTCCCAAACATTTAACCACAGCATTGCTAAAACATTTGTTAAATATAAAACCTGAAAAATTGCTGGCTTTTTTTACTTATACCAACCTAAAACAATATCATAGTCAAATCCTCTTGATCAAGCATGGGGAACCAAACTGTCATGTAGGGTTATATTCATGAATCAGAGAATGTGGTATTTACTAAGAATTTATTACAGGTGTAACTTTCTAGTCAATATGGTGTACTTTAGGTGAGGGTTTGATAAGTGATGTCATGTTCATTGCTTTATAAATATTACCCTTGTTTAAAAAAATAATAATTTTGTCAGGGATGAAAGCAGAGTATGTTCTTTTTCTTCCGCTATTCTCGTACGGCTGTTTAAAAACAGATACAACTGAATTATGTGCAGAGGCTGAATTAATTATGGCCATAAAACAAATTCCTGGAGGTGCAAATGTAGATTTGTGGCAGATACTCAACTGACATTTCCGAGCTGAAAATAAGATATGAATTAATATTTGTTCCCCTGATTCTGATTATTGAAATAAATGAGAGAAATGGCAGCACTAAATGCCAATGTTCTACAGGTGTTCTTGCACATTAGTGATCAAAATAATAAATGCCATGCCTCTGTCTTGCCTTAGAATCAAATATATAAGAACAGTAAAACGAAATGCCTTGCGATATAAACATTATTTCCTACCTAGGATAAAAATAACAAGAACAAAGAGAATTGAGATTATAAAATCTGCTAAACAAGGGCATTTTCAAAGCCATAGCAAGTGTTTATGATTGTAATAGGAAAACTGGGCTTTGAATCAAATGGAAGTCTTTTAGCTTTGTCAGTTTCCTTTACCTGCTTCTTAGGAAAAACAATTAGTTTATATGGTTGTGGATATAGTGATTTTCTCCAGGCCAAGGCTTAGACTACATCACATGGGTTAGTTCTGCAAAATGTCACGTACCAAGGCAAAGTTTAATAGAATGAAATCACTGAGACTGAATAGGAAAAAAGAAAAATATACGTTGTACAAAAGTAAACAATAATGCAGGGTATTATATATTTAAAGATGATCTCTTGAAGTGTGTATTTTGTAACTTTTCTTTTGTTGAATATTAACTCTTCTTACTCATTTTAGAATTTAAAACTTTATCTGATGCAATACTATTATTGTTTTTATTGTATTGTTTTGATTACCAATACTGTATTGATTTTACCTACTGTATTTTATACACAGTATATTATGAAACCCCAGTCCTGCTTAACCTTAAATAAGGAAATATTTTCTCAGTGTTTATGTAAGGAGGTCTAACACCTTCAAAATACTAGTTTATTATAATTAATAATATAATAGCAGAGTAATTGTATATCATTTGTTCATAGAGCTGAGAGCTTTGTTCTGGTGGCAGAGCTCCAATTATCAGACTTAAAAATAAAATGAACCATAACTAACCTAAAGCCTAACAATTTACTCTATCTTTGGCATTACACACTTCACTTACACTTAAAGGGTAACTCCACTTTTGTGAGAAAAAAATATTTCCAAAAAAATAATAATAATATAGGATATACAATTGAGACACAAGCCATATTGTAAAACACGTTATTAAATATTACCTTTCCTTTTCAATCTACAGAGCTTTAATTTTCAGTAAAATGCAATACAGATGGTGTACAGAACTCCCCACAGAAATGTAATTACCTACTTGTGTGATTGGGTCACTGATTTTCCTAGAAGTCTATACTAAGATATGAATCAGATTTTGAGCATCCTAGCATCCTCTGCAACAAACATTTTTGTGTTGGTGAGATACTCTCAAAGGGTTCATCACACCTAAAAGGATTATGACCTTGCCTTGATCTTAGCTTAGCTTCTCAGAAAGCTTAGTATGCTTAAAGCATAACTTCAGCCAAAACATTTTTTTTTTTTAATTTTTGGACAGACTGGGGAAGACACAGGTAATCTAAAAAGCTTATTTTGCTGCCTTTTATTCCATTGTAGAAATTTCCCTTACAGTGTTACAAAACCCACAACAGTAAAATCAGTCTGTATATGCAGTAAAGCATACTTGTTATACTCACTGTGGAACCTATGGTGTTAATCCTCTGCATTGTGTAAAAAGGCTGTTTGATCCTGACTTCTCTGTTCCTCCCCTTATTCCAGCGTCCCCCTCTTATCTCCTGTTAAGACATATTGTGTGAAGTCACTATGCACATGCTCAGTTTGGTGTGTGTTGCTAGAGAGGGTTTTTTTTCTTGAGAGAGTGCATGTGATCAGCACTGTGCAGACAGAAGCCAGGGGATCTGCATCCCCCTAGAGCAAAAGAAAAACTCCTTCTACAAGCTTTGACTAGTGCTCAGCTGCAGTCACAAGACTGCTCTAACTGCTGATGAGAAAATGTATTCACAGTTTATATTTACTAAAATAATTGCACTTCCATGTTCTGTGTACTGTTGGAGACCACATATATTAAATGCAGGGTCCTGGGTTTAGTAACACTTTAACTTTGTGCCCTATTGGTTCCCCTGTAAGATTCCATTCAAGAAAAGGAGAATTGAGGGTCACTGGAATATGGATGTACACACAGTGATTAAAGTCTTACAAACGTTTCAATCATTTTCCAGTATACCAGAAAATGTGTTTCTGCTGCTATCGTAGACCCTGTTGGAGAGATTGGCCATTACACTTACTTCATACCATCAGGACAGGAAGTGAGAGAAAATCATTTTTAAAGAATATCTAAACAAAATAACAAAAACATAAAATAACGCAGCTTATTAGTCCTTCAATAGAAATTTAGTTTAATTTTTTTCTTTCTAAGTACATTCTGTAAGTATAGAAAAATGTGTCAATCCTGATAGAAATCCAGTGTCTTGTAACTTCTGCACTGAACTACTATCTCAAACAATGCTATTGGTGTTCTCACTTTGTTTCTACAAAACACTATTTCCTTATGTAGTGGAGATAAGGAGAGGAGAGGTTTTATAGTCCAAATTAGGAATGTAGTGTAGGATGAAAATGCTGCTCTCACATCCTGAGCAGTGAGACTGCGTATTCTTTCTAAGACAAGAAATAGGTTACTGACAGGATCTCAGGTGAGAACATGGGAGAAGAAAGCTTGAAAAAGAAACGAATGCACCTAAGAAATGAAAAACTGAACTATATAAAATGTTTGTTTTTGTGTTAGATATGCTTTAATGAGTTAATAACCGAAAAAAAAACACATCTAAAGACTAATATACTGCAATATATAAAGTTTTGCTTTCGGGTTTAGATGTTTTAATTCCCCTAATCCCGGGAAGATGGATCCTGCAAGGATGACAATGCCACTGTACTTTTACTGCAAGCCTCCCTTGTGTGGAAATGTCAGCAGCCTTAACAGACTCACATTCATTGTTGAAATGACATTCTATAGTGTTCCCCTATTCTCTTCACAATTTCATCAGCACAGTTAGTAATTAGACACTCCTAGAAGAGGAGAGGGCTATAACATGCACGCAGGGAGAAGGATGTGCTAAATAACTGACCCTCCAAAAAGTGTAATTTAACACTCTTAACCTCCCTGGCGGTAATCCCGAGTGTAGCTCGGGGTTAATTTACAGTACCACAAGCGGTAACCCCGAGCCACACTCGGGATTACACTGTAGTGCTTCTCCTGTGATTCCCCAATCCTTACCTTGTCCTGTGATCCTGCAATGTCCTCCAGCTGAGTCCTCTGGCCATGTCCTCCGGCCATGCCAGCATTCGTCTTTCGGGTTCTGATCCCTGCAAGCGTCGGGACTCAGGGGGGCAGAACCGGCAGGAAATTCAAAAAAGTTATAAAATGCCATACACAGAATATGTTGTAATCTATTAGGATTACATTACTGTATCAAACCATTTCACCTCAGTTTTGTCCCTAATGCTTTGTCCAGTGCCCTGCCTGCAGTTTTACCATTCTTTCTGCCTGGAAACTTGAGAAAGTCCATGGCATCCAAAAAGCGTCCCTTTACGCCAAAAGCAGTTTTAGACCAGCTATAAGACAGTGACAGTGAATTAGAATCACTAGTAGAATTGAGCGATAGTGATTTGTGGGGAAATTCGTCATCAGACACTGAAAGTGACAACAGCGACGATTCTGCAACTGAGCTAAGTGATGTGCGAACTTGGTGCCCTATTGACTGTGGTACAGATCAGGCAGCACCCCCAAGATTCCCATTTACTGGAGCATTTGGTATGAAAGTAGATGTTGAACATGACAACCCTTTGGCATACTTAGAATTATTTCTGACCGATGAGGTTATTGAAAAAATAGTTACAATAGAGACAAACCAGTACCAAGAGCAACGATTGGCTACTCTGCATCTGAGGTTTTCAAGAAGCAGAAAGTGGGAACCAGTGACCGAAGATAACATTTGGAAACTTCTGAGCCTAATAATACTTCAGGGAGTGGTGGTAAAACCCTTGCAGAAGTGGTATTGGACAACTAATACATTTCTTGCCACTCCATTCTTTGGTACGATCATGTCAGAGTACAGATTTTCCCTGATCGTGAAATTTTTACACTTCAAAAACAACGAAGAATTTGATTAAACTACTCATCCTGCACCAAAACTAAAGAAAATTTGGGAAGTATCTCAAATGATTCTAAAGAACTTACAGCAGAGCTATGTGCCAAAAAGAGATATCAGCATAAATGAAAGTCTAATGGCCTACAAGGGAAGGCTCAGCTGGGTACAACACATTGCATCAAAGAGAGCACAATTTGGCGTAAAATCCTACATGCTATATGTGAATCGTTAACTGGCTACATTTGGAATTCAGTCATATACACTGGAAAAGGAACAAAATTCAATCCAAAATACAGCAACTATGTATGGCAACATCTTCCATTCTTTCACTAATTGAGCCATTGCTAAATCAGGACTATTGCGTAACAACCGAGATCTTTTATACGTCTCCTGAACTTTATGAGTTTCTTCTGCAAAACAAAACAGATGCCTATGGAACCGTTAGGGCTAAGCGGTGTGACATGCCGCCAATGTTTGGCAATAAGAAGCTGAAGACTGGAGAAATGGTTGCCTGGCAGAAAGGCAAAATGATGGCACTGTGATGGCATGACAAGAAAGATGTGTGCCTAATGAGTACAATTCATAATACCTCCACTGTTATGGTAAGCACAAAAGATGAGAAAGAAATCATGAAGCCACAAGTAGTCATAGACTACAATAACACCATGGGAGGTGACATTCTACCCAGCAATGACATTCTACCCAGCAATGAGGAAACAGCAAAAGAAGATCTTCAGGCATCTTCTTGAGCAATGCTTGTGAAATGCCTACATTCTGCTCAAAAGAAAGAGTGACAAGCTTGTGATTCATTCTGACTTCATTTGGAAAATTGCTGAATGTATCTTTATGAACCACCAAACAGCATCAATGGCTGTGAATAGAGGTCATCGTGCTGTTGGCGTTGTCAACCCAGAACGCCTGACTGGTCGTCAGTTCGTGGACCACATTCCTCCAACTGAGAAAAGTCAGCACCTACAAGGATGTGAGTGGTTTGTTGCTTGAAGCGAGATGACGGGAAAGAAAATCAGAAAGGAAACCAGGTTTCGTTGTCCTGATTGTGATGTTGGACTTTGTGCAGTCCCATGTTTCAAAATTTTTCATTTTGAAACATACTAAACCAATATGCAGTGTCGAGTAATATTGCACCGTTGTTTGGACAAATTTCAGTGTTTTTGGTTTGATTACATTATGAATATAAATGTATTATTATTATAGTATTATTTTTTATAATTATTTATGATATTATAATGTATGATTTTGTTTCATACTTTATCATACCTGGGATGTTTACTAGACTGGACAGATTTAAGTGAGTTATTCCCAAGAATTACAGGCCTATAGTATAAAACAACAAATTTCCATGCAAAACAATGTACCGCTTTGACATTCAAAAATACTGACATAATCAGATCACCAGGGAGGTTAATCAACATTATTATTTTTACCCCTTATGCTGCTAGCATTAGTAAATAGATAGAACACTATATAATATTTATTTGTTTTAAGCTTCTTCTTTTAAACCACTTCTTTTGTTCATATTGCCCTTTGATGGTTGAGCTTCAACTGCTTCAGGAAATCAAACTGGGCATGTAATCATCCTTATTGACTGAAATAGCTGCTCATACAGTTATCTTAGCCAGCACTGAATCAACAGATATATTCCCTGAAGAGAACCCCGAACAGGCAAATCACAAAAGTCATAATTTTAATCTCAGGTCTGTGAGTTTTGTTTTTTTTTTGTATATAGGTAAAGAAGAAAAAGATGCTTTGCTACTGCAACACTAATTTTATTTCTGCTATTACCCTTTCTGTTTAAAGTCTTGTTGTGCACAGAAAAATATGACAATTTCTGAACACATGTATATTTAGGAAGGCTATTTACAGCTAGAGCAAACACCATAAATATGCTTGCTCTGATATAATAAAGCCTTCATGGAGAACGTGGTAAAGGGAGAACAGTAAGATATAATGCTAATTTATGATCTACATGTAATGCAGGAATGTAGCATATGATTTTATGCAAATTAATTCTGTTTTCTACGATGTAAATACAAAATGGCATGTCCAGCCTTTCTTTACAGGAAAAGTGCATTGCGTCATGATTTAGTGAACAGCTAAGGAAGGATGGAACAATATGCCACAAAAGCAAAAACATAACATAAGGGCTAATATTAAAAGACAAGTTTTTCTTTAAACTCATCAAACAAGAATAGTAAACATTTTAAAATTCTATATTTAGGATTTTTAGCAGAATACAAGAATAGTAAACATTTTCTGAATGCAGTTAATGCACATAGGTTTACTGGCTAGCATACAAACTAAACCTATGTTAAATCATCCCCAAAGTATGCAAAACTCTATATCATGAAAATATACATACTGTAGATTACAATATAAAATCGTGCTGTTGTAACTTCCCTATCTTTCCTGTATGTTCTGTCTTCCACATGCAATGCCCTATATCAGTAGGCAGATCTCCAAGGCAACCTGTTTATGTGCCTGGTTCTTTTTGTTTTTGGTCTCTGCATGTCTACCTAAAATTTTTGTCTAAAGAAGAGTAATATATTCATCTCATATATAGTTGGAGTATGGGAAAGTAACTCAGAAAGATAATTAACAAATGCGACATTTGCCTTTTCATGTCATTTTCAAGCTAAGGCAGTTGTTTGTGTATCCAACAGACCCAACACTTAACCTCCCTAACGGTATTCCCGAGTGTAGCTCGGGGTAAAATGTCTGTACCAAAAGCGGTAACCCCGAGCTACACTCGGGCTTACCATGCGGCATCCGCCTCCTGTGTTCCGGTCCCTGTGACGTCGGGACGTACGGGCGCCGCCGGCGGCGGGAAATTTGATAATTTTAAAAAAATGTCATTTTTTTCAAAACGATTTTACATAGTAAAACATTGCTGTTTCAACCCATTTCACATACATTTTGCCCCTACTGCTTTGTCCTGTCCCCTGTTTGCATTTTGATTGTTCTTTCTGCCTGGAAACTTAGAAAAGTCCATGGCGTCCAAAAAGTGTCCCTTTAGGTCAAAATTGGGTTTAGATCAGCTAGAGAACAGTGATAATAAATCAGAACCACTTGCAGAATTGAGTGATAATGATTTGTGGGGAAATTCGTCATCAGACACTGAAAACGATTTTGCGACTTTGCTCAGCGATGTGCGAACTTGGCGCTATATTTCAAATTTCAGTGTTTTTGGTTTGATTATATTATTGAATTAAATGTATGATTTAGAATCTTGTTCAGACAGATTTCAGTGAGTTATTCCTAAAAATTACAGCCTACAATAAAAAAACTACATATTTCCATGCAAAATAATGGTACCGCTTTCAGCACCAAAAATATGAAATAATCATACCGCTAGGGAGGTTAACCAACTTTATCTTCTTTTGCAAAATAATGCTTTTTCATTAAAAAAAAACAAAAAAATATTCAACAGAGCTCTTTCTAGATTCTTTGCTGTTTCTCTATTCTTCAAATAAATAGTAGAATAATAAAAAAAAATATGTCTTTTGCTCCATTTATGCTTATTGGATTCATCTCAGATTTCTTCTTCTTTGTTTTAACAAATGAGTTGTCATAAAACAAACAGGAAGGCGTCCAAGACTACCAAGAGAAAAGTCATAGTTACCCCACCCCAAAAATCTTTACGATCAAAAAGAATTAGAGTCCTGGAACAATCTTAATCAATAGGATTTTAATGAGTGTCAAAAAATTCTCTGTTCTTTGCCCAGCCAAATTGTACCAAATGTGAACTACTGCAACAGATTTATCTGAATACTGAAATTATTAGCAATTTAAATAGACAGTTAGCTGTTCCTTTAAATAAGGTATGCATGAATAAATCAAAGCGTACCCATATAAATAAGTAAAACAACATTCCCACAGTTCATATGCAAATATATAACTTCAATATAAATGTGAAAAATGGTAATTAAATAATTAAATCAATAAATAAATAAAAATGTATATGCATATATACACCATCTATATGAATAATGAATAATGAATATGTAAATGAATAAATAAATGAAAAAGTCCCTGTGCTACAAAATTTCATATAAAGTACTTCCGTGCTCAGAAGGTGCTCCTTAAGAAACAAGCAGGCCTCTTGCCAAAATAAAATTATCTCAAACTGTAGAGATCAAACAAGCATGTGTGTCAGAACTCCAGGCTGGCACTCTCACTGTCAGACCACCAGAAAAATGATAGCATTCAGCAAAAATGTATACAGTCCCACCAAGAATCGACTCTGATGTCCCATACCACTCATCATGGTGATTTATGGAAGGATTAAGCAAGGAGAAGCTTCACAGAGCAGTGAAGTTAAAACCAACTGTTTACTAAAGTTGTATTGCACTTACAATCAGGTGAGTATAAAAAAAACAGTGTAGAGCATTAGGCAATCATCAAGCTGCAGTGTCAGTAGGCATGCCGGTGCGCAATGACCTCTACACAATGACCTCTATGACCAAAGCAAACAAGAGTGACAGAGGACACCACTACTGAGTGCCATTCCTAATCCCAAAAGAGGGAGAGAGGGTACTGTGACAGAGCCAAGTGGGGAAGAGGCTTTGGAGGGGACTAGGGGCTAGCCTTCTACCCACTGATTATGGCCCATGGAGGGGACTAGGGATTTAGTCTGCTTCTCCCAGTCAGAGCATGGAAAAGATCTCAGTTCAGATTCTGATCACATGGAGAAAGTGGATCAGTCTGTGATGATGGATAATAACATGACAAATGCTGAGAGTGAGGATTGGATTAATTCAAGACAATACAGCTTCCCTTCTGGAGTGGATGGAAAGGTGTACTATTAATCTTATATAGGTTAATGTTTAGAGGACATATGGGGCCCTCCTGCAGACTGGGTTAGAGAAGCTCCTCCACTTGGAAAATAAATATCTATCATCAATCTCTCTCGAGAAATCTATGAAGATAGGTAAATTCTACTTTTTCAGACTGTTGGAATATTGTGTGAGTTTTGTTGTATGATGGACAGATTGTACAAGTGAAAGCAAACACCTGAAAGAAAACGTGTAATGTACTTTGTGTATTTAGGGTTGGATGTGCCGGATTGTCTGGGGTGGGCTCCCTGGCTTGTCTAGGTGCTTGGCTGTTGATTAGCTTACTGATAATTAGATCACTGTTACCTGTAATGTGATCAAGCACTTACCTAATCAGTGTGGGATGTTTATCCTAATGTGTATTATTTGTTTTGATTGTTCATGTGGGACTGCCCCTATTTCTGAAGTGTATAAAAACCTGTATTTCTGTTCAATTAAGTAGTTCCAGTTTTTGCACTTAACCTAGTTTCTCCTAGTCTTGGGTGAGATGCCCAGCTATAGTACCTTGTTCCTGTGTCCCAGCCACGAGGAAGCAGTTCTCTGATGGAATCACCCAATCAGGGTGCCAGGTGGTCCATCACAGGTACCATTACCCTTGTCCCTGGCTGAGGGCTTCCCATATAAGGCCATAATCCAGCCCAACATTTTGACCCAAAGCCTAAGGCAGCCAGAGTCTCCTCTAAAAATAGCCAGCCTACCCTGTCAAAAGCCTTTTCGGCATCTGTAGACAGGAGTAAACTAGGTGTGTGGTTTTTTTTGGGTGGAGATCCAATGAGCTAGGTGGATAGCTCTTATTGCGTTATCCTT
This sequence comes from Staurois parvus, assembly GCF_062004578.1. Classification (NCBI taxonomy): domain Eukaryota; kingdom Metazoa; phylum Chordata; class Amphibia; order Anura; family Ranidae; genus Staurois; species Staurois parvus. Next base: position 4,746,704 of record NW_028317808.1, read on the forward strand.
AGCTTTTCTGCCCTTGATGAACCTGGTCTGATCTGGATGAATCAGGGATTGGTAAGTAAAGCTGTAACCTAAAAGCTAATACCTTTGCTAAAATTTTACATCTAGGTTTCAAAGAGATGCTGTGCAATAGCTCACACATGATGTAGGGTTCTTGCCTCCTTTAGGGATGACTGTTATGCAGACCAAAGGGCCTCTGGTAAGTTATGTTTATTTTTTTCTCTGCAAGGAGAGAGAAATACAATGTATCTCTCTACTCCATTCAGAGATAGAAAACACAGGAGCAGGCTTTATAATGACTGATCGCTGTGATAGCCAATCAGATGCTATCACAGCAATCAAGTGACCCGAAAACCAGGAGTTCCAGGTCCCGACCATTAGTACAGGACTGAGGCTCCTGGTGAGACCCCTGTCTCTGTGTTGGGAGAGCACTCTGCGGTGCACTCCCAGAACAAAGACAGATACACATATATGCTGCCAGACAGAAAAAACCCAGTCCAGTGAGGTCACAAATATGCGTACTGCCAGCAGGAAGGGGTTAAGACAGATAACAGATGAGTTAAGAATCATAGATATTATAAGGAGATATATCACATAAGCTGCACATTGCTAATATCTTCCCTGGAGTGCTCAAACAATTCCATAAGCTCCCGCCAGTGTCAGTTCTGGATGGATTAGTGGAGGAGGAGGAGGAATAGAGAGCATTGGCTATTCCAGCCTTTTTTTCTGACCAAAATAAGTGTTTTGGGGCTATTACTTCTGTTGGTCAAGTTATCTGAAGAAAAAAAAAAACAAAACAAAACATGATTTTAAACATATACCGTTCAGATGAAGTAGATTGGGGTGTTACTGTTGCATGTAATTCCTGAGCCAGAAATAAATTGCCAGAGTACCCATTGATGGTTATGAAATACAATGTATAGCTTTTAAGTGGTTTTAAAGACAAGACATTTTTACCTTAACACATTTCCTGCATTAAGATAAAAAAATATTACAATAACTGTATTGCTCACTAACCTTGCTATATACCTACCTGAGTGCTATATTATTCCAGTGCTGTGAGTGTCTGTAGCCAGTGCTCCCTCTTCACACAGGCACAGAGGCAGTTGCAGGACCCATTGGCCCCCTGTGAGGAGAGAGCAGGGGTGGGGCTGGGCCACACTGTGTGTAGACACACACAGCCTGGTTTGAGAGAGAACCGGCAGGTATACCTCCATAGGAAGTGGCTTCCTATACTGGCACACCAAGAAAAGGAGCAGCCTAGAGCACTGGAGAAGGATTCCAGAAGAGGAAGATCCAGGCTGCTCTATCCATTACCATTGAATAGAGCAGGTAAGTAAAACAACAAAGCTGCAGGTGAGCTGAAGCTACTCTGGTCAGAAATAATTTTTGAGAGAACATTTTCATGGATTAAGAAAGCTAAACAAACTGCAACTATATACCTAATGAAATATTTAGAGTTATTTTATCATTTTATATATATATACATTGACTATGATGAATATTTATGTTGCAATACCATGTTTATTAGGCTTTAGAATAATTGTTTGATTAGCCTTGTACTGAAAAAGAAGTTATGAAAGGGATTCTCTGTGCTTTACTAATTAATTACAGGTGAGCATAATGATTTTTTTTAATCGACTATTCATCCATCAATGTTAAACTTGTGTCAACATACCTTGATGTTCACTTTGGTTGTATCAATAGCTGTCTACAATCTTCCAGTTGCTATGAGGGCTTTTTCAATGTATTAATCACATTAATACAAGCTTTTTCAAGGACCTTCAAGCTAAGAAGACTGAAAAAGGAAAATTCAGCACTTTACGTTAACCTTCTATGTTTTAGATTTGTAGGCAAAATTCCACTTTTGTTAAGATAAAAAAATCATACACATACTGCTTGAATTTTTGGAAACCTTTTATAACCTAATGTAGAAAAGAAACTATACTGCGCTCAAAAATAAATAGTGAAAATTATATGAACAACAACTGAAAAAAACTTTTCAAAGTGAAAACACTTCAGACTTCCAGTCAATGCATAAGGTGAAATAATACACCAATATTAGACAATTGTGAAATGATGAAGATAGGTAAATAATAAAGTCCACATTGAAAATCTGTTTCCAGTGTTAACTGTTCCTATAGTGCACTTGAACGTATGTGTACAAATATTGCACAGCTACCGTCCCCTGTGGGCACACTCTCACCTCGGCAGTTGGACCTTAACATTCTAAAAGGGATAAAGCGCAGTTCCCTTTAAACCAGCTTGGATAAGTTGCAGTTGGTAACAAACTTCACTCCACTGCCTGTATGATTATATATGTTTACAGACTCAGAAACTGTGCTAAAAAAGAAAAGGAAAATGCACAGAACTTTTATAGCTTTAAGGTCCAACTGCAAAAGTTGTAGTGTGTCCAAAGGGTATGGTGGCGGTTACAGTTAACTTTGGAAACAAATTTTGCTTGTGGACTTTATTATTTAACTATCTTCTTTATTTGTGCACTGTGTACTATTGGTGCGTATTTCAATTTATGCATTGACTGGAAGTTTGAATTTATTTTCATTTTCAGTTTATTCAACAACTTAAAAACCCATTTTTTATGGTGTGTGCAACAGTTTTTTTTAGATACCATTGTAACCTATTGTCTTACTAGGTTCTGTAAATATTGGGACATGCTTTTCCAGAAATTTCCTTTAAACCAAGCACTAAGTGGAAAATTGTCTTTTTTAGGATGAGTCCTAGTGTTTTAATAAGAGAAAAACTACAATTTATTGCATTCCATAGTTCTCAAGGGTATTATATCACTAAAGATAGAAGGCTCACTGCAATAACAAAAGGACAGTGCTGAAGGTGTTCTAAATTCAAGCTCAGCAAGCACATAAAATGTGCAAGAAAGTATAAACCTTGATAATGATATTGAAATTGGAGGGCAGGCTTCAATTGTAAGGCAGCTTTTTATTTTTAATTATATTGGGCATCAATCCTCATTGTATGCAGTTTTCTTAAAGTGTTACTAAACTCACAACAGTAAAATCAGTCAGTATATGCAGTAAAGCATGCTTGTTATACTCACTGTGGAACCTAAAGAATGTATCCTCCACATTGTGTAAAAACGCTGTTTGATCCTGATTTCTGTGATCCTGATTTCTGTGTTCCCTCTTATCTTCTGATAAGACATATGGTGTGGAGTCACTCTGCAAATGCTCAGTTTGGTGTATATTGCTAGAGAGTTTTTTTTTCTTGGAATAGTGCATGTGATCAGCAAAGGGCCAATCATCACTGTCCAGACAGAGGTAAAGGGTCTTGAATCCTACTAGGGCAGAATGAAAACTCCTCCTACAAGCTTTAACCAGTGCTCAGCTGGACACTGATAGAAGTCACAAGACTATTATATACTGCTGATGAGAAAAGGTATTTAGCAGTTTATATTTATTAAACAATTACACTTCCATGTTCTGTATACTGTGGGAGACCAAATATATTGAATGCAGGGGCCTGGGTTTAGTAATACTTTAAGCAAATTATTTTTTTGAATATGTGTCAAGTTTGTTTTTTTAAATGGAGATCCTGTGAGTAACAACATTTTCTGTTGCAGCCTGACAGGACTAAGCCACTGACTAACAATTAGCAGCAGCATTGACAGCCTGCCTTATTCCTTCAGTTGGCCATTGGGCTACCTATCAGGTCTATCAAAATATATTTAGGGTTTATATACACTTTAATAAATCAGAGCATATTTTGGTACATTGAGGCTGGTTCTGGAACCGTACCCCTGAGCAGACTCTTATGGTGCAGGGTGTGTGAGTAACATTGCATCTTTTCTACATGCTGATATTATAGAAGGTAGTTATTACAACCCTTCCATTTAGAGATCCACTGAAAAAGGACACACTGAAACAAACAATTTCTTCAGAACAAAGGTATGATTCTGCAAAAAAAAAGTTATAAAAAATGTAGCAATTAATATAAAATAAAACAGTGATTGGTTATTAGAAAACTGAAGTTGCACTTTAATTATAAAAGACTTTCTTCAATTATCTCCTCTAATTCTCTAACAACATGCCTGCTTCATTAGCTGAGGCCTATAATATTATTGCTTTGTGTGTTGCTGCTGCAGCCCAATAATTTTTTTTAATGAGTGATATTAGTTTTTAATGATAATTTTTATGTGTGCTTATGTGCTTTTCCATGCATAAAGTTGAGGTTGCTACGGAAGGATCTGTTTGCCGTGCACTGAAAAATGCATCAAATTCATGTTTTCCCATTGCCATAAAAACAGGCTACAAAGTGCATTAAAGCACATAAAAATTAAACTGAACTTTTTTAGCCAGTACACGTCAATGTGCTATGCACAGATGTGCACTATCCCCAGTAACACCAACTAAAAACAATTGTTAAGGTGTGTCCAAAAATGTGTCCCCTAAGCAGCATTTACATAGATTATGAGTCCTGGCTAAGTCCTCAACCTATGTCCAAGAGGCACACTCAGCCTGCCACTACCTCTAAACATAACAAGGGATCTGTCTAGCAGTTTCTCCTTCCTGTGCACAATCCCAGTGACATCAAAGCAGGAGAGAGACAAGATGGCCTCCAACTAAAATCACAGCTGAGCTAGGCTAGCATGGTGGGCGGCTCGCACCATGAGGTACTTCTCCAGTCCTCCTCACTTATGCTGCCCCCTCTGGGCACTTCTAGCTTTGCTCCCCTTGCTAGAACAATGGCACCATTTCCTCCTTGTAAAAAGCATGCAACAGCCTATCTATCTCCCCAGTGGACACAGACAGTGCAGTTAGAAATCTGATTGCAGCCTTCTGAGCAGACTTTGACAAATGGACTAGCAGGCAGGAAACCACATTCAGATGAATGCTGTTAAACAACAGGTAACATCTTATGAATAATGCATCTCTGCTGAAGTCACTTCAGGTGCTGTCCTGAAACTCAATGTGATTCTATCCTTAACCAAGTTCTAGGCTGATGAATCATGGAACCTATGGAATTAGACACAGAGTAGCAGGTCTCATGAGGGACCTTATTAGTATGTGCATTATTATATTATTGTATGAAAAGTGTGGCTTCTTGGTCCACTTTACTTTGACAGCTCCACCATTTACTTTTACCAAAACATATCCTGACATATACTATACATGAACTGAGTGGTCAAACCCCTATTGGATGCAATCCAGCAGGCTGGAGCTAAACATAAATCAGGACATCCCTTCATTGTCCATGTGATCCATGGTGATAATGTATTTATCCTCTTGGATTTGGACCAACTACAGGCCCTTTTCGTGTTCCTGGATCAAGAACTGATACCAATCACAATTTGGCTGGATTCCCCAATGGAACAAAATCAGTTCTAATTCCTCACTGTTGCAAAAGATCTCAATCAAGGTTCACCACCAGGAACAATGGATCCTGGTCTATCACTTTTAATGAGGACTGACCTCATTACTCTTGTGGTCTATCTGTATACCTCTAACTAGGACAAATGCACAGAGTAATTTTATGACTCCCTGCCTTAAATGTTTATTAGCCTCTTGCCTTTCAATATCAACTTGTGCCTTTAACATTCAATGGGAGCACATTAATCTTGGTCTCTCACTAGGAAGGACATACCACATTGCTAACTCACACTTTTTGTTGTTTTGAATATTGTGACTATTCATATGCTGCATTACATTTTTCCTAGTTCTTGTCCTATAGCTCACCAAATGACTTAGAGGTCATTTCAAAATGACTTAGAGGTCATTTCAAAATGACAGGGTGCCAACGTTTAAACGTTGAACATACATGTAAAATGTTAGATCACCTAATTTTATACAGTAGTCTTCTATTGTACAGTAGTAGTACTGGTCCCTTCTGTCCATCATGTCAACTCTTATTACTATTCTAGTGCACTCTGATATTTATTTGTCCCATTACTTCTTAAACTATGTATATTATGTATTTTTTATATCTCATGGCCTCCCATGGATGTGATTCCATCACTGTATCCTTCCTAGTCAGTTTCTTTTTAGGTTCCTTAAACTATAACAGTACCAGTGCCACTTACTGACTTTTATTCTCCTGGTGATGCTTGTCATTACATGATTTGAACTGTATTAGTGGACTGGCCGTAACCATGTTTCCACTGTTTAACTCATTAAGGCCAATGCCATAACTTTAGGATTTATATGGCATTTATTATGACTGTTACTTGACTGATTGAGTGTGTATGTTTGCAGAGGTTGAGGATTTTTTGCTGTTTTGTTATGTTTCTGGACCCCTACTTTAAATATTCATCCAACCTTGCTGACCGCTTAGGTCTGCAGCTAATTCTGTCCCACAACCTCTCCCCCAAATAGGCTTGGTACATTTTGTACTTATTGTGTGTGGTCACACCTTGTGCCAATGTTTTTGTTAGGCACATTAGTATTTCATCCTGACACCCATCTTCGGGTGCCCCCTCCACTCTTTTATCTTTGCTACCATTTTCTTCCACCCTTTTTCCCCCTGACCTTACCTTTTCTCTCCTTATCTACAACCCTTTTGGCCTCTACTAATACGTCCTCTTGTTCTTTTCCCTATACCCTGTTCCATCATGGCTCAAACATTTTTGACTCCATAACTAATAAACATATGTTTCTGTAATGTAAATGGTTTCAATAATGCATCCAATCAGTGTAAATCCTTTACCAGCTACACAAACATAGCAACATAGCATTGTTTCAAGATACTCATATTTATGTTGACTCTCTTCCCACTTGTAACAACAGATACTTTTCTAGATGGTTTCACCGTGTTAACCCACATCAGAAGGCCAAAGGAGTGTAGATTGCATTCCACAAAACCCTGCCTATTTCTCTGGTATACCATGTAGTATACTACTCAGGAAAGTATGTTTTAATTTTTTATGGGTCATCAAATTCTACATCACCAATTTTTATCTCCCAAATGTGCATCAAACACAAATAGCTATACAGTATCTTCAAGTAATATCTCAGTTTGCAGAAGGGAAAATACTGTTGGGTGGTGACTTTAATTTCCTCCTAGATCTACAATTAGCCACTTCCACATCTTGCTTAATCATCTCCTCTCCTAGATTGAAAGCTGTAAAATGATTTCTTCATGACTCCTGCTTGATCAAAGTATGGAGGGTGCTACATCCTCATACCAGGAAATGTACCTATTTCTTCTCGTCCCATTAGTCCTACACTCAAACCGACTGCTTTTCTATTGATCACAGCTAGCTGCCTTGAATGGTCCCCAAAATGCGATATTTTGGTTCTATGATCTCGTCATATAATTTCCCTGTGTTTCTCACCCTTGCAATTTTCAGCACTCCTCAACAGAAATGGACATGAAGCCTCAAAAAAATTTTATTGACAAACCAGGACTGTGCTGATTGTATATCTGCTGCAATTAAAAATTTTCTAATTGACCATATATCAGATAAGACTCCACTACCCTATCAATGGGAAGCCCTGACTATGGTCCTCAGGGGGATCTTCATTCAACAAGGTACTAGATTAACGAGAGAACAAACTAAACTTACAACCTCTACTGTGACTAAGCTTTGGGACCTCAAAAGCAGTCACAAACATTCCCTTTCGGTGTCTGTTCTGTCAGAAATCTCTTCTCTTAGATCCCACTTTTGTGAATTTTATAAGGCCTTAGCTGTGAGTGTGACCTTTACGGATAAAATTGCATTACATCAGTATAATATCAATATCAATATATATATATATATATATATATATATGGTTTTGTGGAGGAAAAAGGGTAACAACTTCTTAAGGCTGTTCCACCCTAAATACTAGCAGGTAACCCGCCCACAACAAAAACATGGACTCAATATATAAAAATGGACAGGGTGTTCAAGGGTGACCCAACAGTATTAAACTAGAGACCATGATGAATACTTTACACTTTTTCACTTATTGGTAGAGGTTGAGTGATAGCGGCTATAATTAGGTTCACCCATATAAGTGCAGGAGGATGTTTTCATTTTATTACTTTAAATATAAAATATGCACTTTTTATGAAAAAAGACATATATTAAAAACATTATATATTAATATCAAAATTGGAAGGTATAATGGCAAGAATCCACTAGAAAATTTCAGTCAATGCATTATGCAGTTTTATGCCACTTTTTTCAGGACATCAAAATTTCACTATGGAATGCATCAGGACTGTCATAGCCTTCCTACATTAGGGAGACTTCCTTGTCTTTGTGAATAATGTTCCCCAGACACTCCAGACCATGTAGTGGTTTGGTTGGATCCTTAACCTTCAGAAATCAGCATTGGAACTAACTCACAGCTTAAGCCAGAGTTTTTCTTCTTCAAGTGAAACCCCTTACTCTTCAGTTTCAGTCCCTGGCCTCAAGATAACCTCCTTGGAGGCAGTTCCATTTACTCAGTTCCACCCTAGGACTGTTCAGAGCAACATTTCTGTGAAAAAAAATCATTCCTGGATAAACCAATCTATCTGATGCCAAGGACTAGTGATGGGCTGAACGCCCCCTTGTTCGGTTCGCGGTCAAACAATAGAACCTAACGAAAGTTTGTCCACAAACTTCAAACAGGGACAATTCACTAAGCAGTATCTTACCACATCTGAGTATGAGGTAAGATACTGCACAGCTACTAAAATATCACATGAGTTATATTATGAAGTCATGCAGTATTTTAGCAGTAGAAACTTTCTTTACGTTTTAGTTGTCAGTGGGATTCCCAACTGGCAGCTGAATGTAAAAAGAACTGCTGGCATTGCCTGGCAATTCAATTATTTTTTTAAATGGTGTGAGGTCCCCCCCCCATTCATACCAAGTCCTTCAGGTCTGGTATGGATTTTGAGGGTAACCCCCACGCCATACCAGACCCGAGCATGCCGCCCGGAAGGTCAGGAAAAGAGGGGGGGAAGAGTGGGCCCCCCCTGAACTATACCAGGCCAATATTGGGGCTGCTTTGAGGCAGGGAGGCTTTCCCCCAAAGCACCTTGTCCTCATGTTGATGGGGACAAGGGCCTCTTTTCCACAACTGTGGCTGGTGGTTGTGGGGGTCTGTGGGCAGGGAGCTTATCAGAATCTGGAAGCCCCCTTTAACAAGGAGGCCCCCAGATCCTGGACCCCATGTGAATGAGTATGGCGAGCATGGTACTGCTACTCATTCAAAAAAAAAGGTGTAGTGTAAAAAATGACAAAAGACAGTCTTTGACAAGTCCTTTATTAAAAACAAAAATAAAAAAATGTATCTTGAAGTAGATCCAATGTCAATCACGATGCTCCTAGCCACCACCGACAGCTGCGCCAGCCTGACAGTTGTTAAATACTATGATGATGTCACAAGGCCACACTCATGAAGTCTGTTTCTGATTGTTTGGTCAGAGATGTTCACACCAGTGGCCTGCTGCAGGTAATTTTGTAGGGCTCTGGCAGTGCTCATCCTGTTCCTCCTTGCACAAGAAGCAGATATGAGTCCTGCTGATGTGTTAAGGTTCAGCTCTCCTAAAGTAACTTCCTATCTCCTGGAATCTCCTCCATGATCTTGAGACTGTTCTGGGAGACACAGCAAACCTTCTGGGAATGGCACATTTTGATGTGCCATCCTGGAGGAGTTGGATTATCTGTGCAAACTCTGTAGGGTCCAGGTATCGCCTTGTGCTACCAGTAGTGACACTGACCCTAGCCAAATGCAAACCTAGAGAAAAACAGTCAAAAAAGATGAGTAGGGAAAAAAATGTCCCTGGCCTCCATCTGTAAAACCATTCCTGTTTTGGGTGTTGTCTGCTCTTAAGTATTACTCTTCCAGAAATGATAACAAGATGAGACTGGGAGGAGTTATACCTGGATGGTCAACATTTTTTGCCATTTTTAATCTTCTGTAGACTACTGCATATAACCCATGCATCTCAATATTGTTGATCTTTTGTCCCCTAAATTAACTCCATAAAATTGATTTTATGGTAAGCACAAAAATGTTGTCATATTGCAACCTACTAGTCCATTAATTTTCACCTGGTAATCCTGTGATTAATACACATTCTGTTTCTCAGTGGCTACACTAACTCTCATCATTTTTTGATGGGGCAGTCATGGGTGCCACCCAGGCTGGAGTTCAAACCTGTCTTCTGGTTTGGAATCCATTGCTACAAATGTAATCATCATAAGTACTGGTTGGTAGATGTGGTGGTGGGGCCTCTGGTTGGGTTTCTCTTTCTTATCTTCTCTCTCTTATTTTCTGCTTTTTCTTTTGTTCTTTTTTTTAATGCCTACAAGATGTATTTCCACATTGCCAAATGGGCAGTTGTTTCATTAATAGTACGGTTTATAGACCATAGAGACATCAGTACTTTGGTTAACAGTGTGACACTTTAGCCTTGGATGAAGCATTACCTAGGTTTTTTTGTAGCTGTCATACTAGTCAGATCTCTTATAATCTGAATTTGAACAAGCATTTAATTCTCCCTCCTCCTTGCCATCACCTTATCTCCCCCCCTTCCCTGCTCCATGACACCCTTGCTCTATTACGATGCAAAATGTATTTCTGTGAAATATACTGTAATGAACCTACTATGCACATTATATCCTTTGTACATGGACTATGTTACGTCCCTTTGGAAGCCCTGTGAAATATTATTATTATTATACAGTATTTATATAGCGCCAAAAAGTTTGCTCAGCGCTGTACATTATAGTGGGAGAGAGTACATGAGACAGTACAGTAACAATACAATACACGAGGGGTTCGAGGACCCTGCTCCTTGGAGCTTACAATCTAGGAGGGAGGGGATAGTGGTACAGGAGGAAATGCCTGTGGGGGATGGAGTGGTAGGAGGAGTGGAGGAGATCGGCAGTTAGGTGAGGGCGAGGTAGGCTTCCCTGAAGAGATGGGTTTTCAGGGTGCCCCTAAAGGTGAGGAGGGTAGGTGAAAGTCTTATGGATTGGAGTAGTGAGTTCCAGAGGATGGGGGAAGCCCTGGAGAAGTCCTGGAGTCGGGCATGGGAGGAGGAGACCACGGAGCTAGAGGGTAGGAGTGAAGAGTATGTGTTGGGTGGTATTTGGATATCAGGTCAGTGAGGTAGTTGGGGCAGTATTATGAATATCTTTGTACGTCAATGTTAGTAATTTGAATTTTATGCGTTGGGCAATCGGAAGCCAGTGGAGGGAATGACAGAGGGGGGTGGTGGATGCGGAGTGGTTGGTAAGGTAGATGAGTCTGGCCGCAGAGTTCAGGATAGACTGAAGCGGGGATAGCCTGTGATGAGGTAAGCCAGTTAGGAGGGAGTTACAGTAGTCAAGTTGTGAGATAATAAGGGAGTGAATGAGTTGTTTAGTAGTTTCTGGGGTTAGGAGCGAACGTATTTTGGAGATGTTGTGGAGGTGGAGCCTGCATGCATTTGCCAGCAATTGGACATGGAGCTGGAAGGACAGATTGGAATCTAGAGTGACACCTAGAACTTTGGCTTGCGGGGTGAGACTGATGGTGGCGGTGTTGGTCATGATAAAGAGGTTAGGGGGGGGGGGCGCAGGCTGGGGGGAAAACTAGGAGCTCAGTTTCAGAAAGGTTTAATTTGAGGAAGTTGAGTGACATCCAATCTGATATGTCGTTCAGTAGGCAAGTGATTCGGGCGGAGACTGAAGGGGTGAGACGAGGGGTAGTGAGGTAGATTTGCGTGTCATCGTCATAGAGATGGTAGTTGAAGCCGTGGGAGTGTATCAGCTGGCCAAGGGAGGAGGTGTCGATGGAGAAGAGAAGGGGCCCGAGGACAGAGCCTTGGGGGACCCCAACAGAGAGGGGGAGAGAGGGAGAGGTGGCAGCGTTATAGGTAACACTGAAGGAGCACTGGGATAGATAGGAGGAGAGCCAGGAGAGAGTGCAGTCTCTGAGGCCAAGAGAGTATAGTTTTTTAAGGAGGAGGGGGTGGTCAACCGTATCAAAGGCCGCGGAGAGGTCGAGGAGTAGGAGCACTGAGTAGTGGCCATTAGCTTTGGCGGTTAGCAGGTCGTTGGTGAGTTTGAGTAGGGCGGTTTCAGTGGAGTGTAGGGGATGGAAGACAGACTGTAGAGGATCAAGGAGGTTGTTGTCGTTGAGGTGAGAGCATAGGCGATTATAGACTAAGCGCTCAAGGAGTTTGGATGTAAATGGTAACAGGGAGATGGGTCTAAGGTTGTTCAGGTCAGTGGGGTCCAGGAAGGATTTTTTAGGTATGGGAGTGATGTGCGCATGCTTTAGAGGGGAGGGGAATGCACCAGTAGAGAGGGAGAGATTGAAGATGTGAGTGAGGAAGCGTAGGATGGAGGAGGAGGGTGACCGTAGGAGTTGTGTGGGAACAGGGTCAAGGGGGCAGGTGGTGAGACGGGAATCGGAGAAGACCTTCGTGACCTCTTCAGTGGTAGCAAGGTCGAAGGAGTGGAGTGTTGAGGGGGTTTTAGTGTGAGGGATGTTAGGTGGGGTGGAGGTCTGGGCAGTTGCGAGGTCAGAGGAGAGGAGTGTTGAGGGGGTTATCATGGGAGGGAGGCTAGGTGGGTGGAAGTCTGAGCAGTGGCGATGTCCCTACGAATTGCATAGATTTTGTTTTGGAAGTGGTTAGCAATCTCGTGGGCGGTGAGTGAGGTACTGGGTGGAGGTGGGGGCGGAGAGAGTTGGGAGTTAAAAGTAGAGAAGAGCCGGCGAGGACTGGAGGAGAGGGTGCCGATGAGGGTTATGAAGTAGGCTTGTTTGGCAGTGTGGTGGGAGGAGGTGTAGGTGAGGAAGGCAGATTTATATAGGGTGAACGCTTGTTGGGATCTGGTTTTGTGCCATAATCGCTCCAGCGCACGACTGCATTGTTTAAGATTTTTTGTGTGGTCGTTCTGCCAGGGTTGAAGCGGTCGAGGTCTAGTGCTTCGTGTGGTTAGGGGTGCTAAGGAGTCTAGGGCGGCTCACAGCGAGTTGTTATAAGCAGTAGTGGCCAGGTCAGGGCAGGACATTGGAAGGATACTGTCGTAAAGTCGGTCATCTGCAGAGTGGACAGGGGCAGGGTTCAGGTTGCGGAGGTTACGGCTAGTGATGGTTTGACGTTTGAGGGGGAGGTGTTTGAGGATGGGGAGATGGAGAACGTAATGAGGTTGTGGTCAGAGAGAGGAAATGGGGTGTTTGTGAGGTTGTGGGGGGTGCAGAGATGAAAGAAAACAAGGTCTAGCATGTTCCTGTCGGAGTGGGTGGAGGACTGTGTACACTGTGTGAGTTCAAAAGAAGAGGTTAGGTGGAGGAGTTGGGATGTAGCCGGGTTATTGACATTGATAGGGATGTTGAAGTCTCCAAGGATGATGGTGGGTAGTTCGGAGGAGAGAAAGAAGGGTAACCAGGTGGAGAAATCGTCAAGGAAGTGGGACACGGGTCCAGGAGGCTGATAGATAGCTGCAATCCTCAGAGGAATTGGAGAGAATAGTCGGATGCAGTGGGCCTCAAAGGAGGAGAAGGATAGAGAGAGGGGGTTTGGGAGGACCTGGAAGGTGCTCAGCGGTGACAAGAGCATACCAACCCCACCACCTCTTTGACCGCTCGGTCTGGGTGAATGGGTCCAGACGAGACCTCCATAGGAGAGGGCCACAGGGGAGGTACAGTCAGTGACTTGGATCCAGGTTTCAGTGATCACTAGGAGGTTGAGGGAGCGGGAGATAAAGAGGTCATGGATGGCAGTGAGCTTGTTGCAAACCGATCGGGAGTGCACACGAGAATGGGGGGGGCGGTTTTGGGGAGCAGGGGGACCGGTATTAGGTTGAGGGGGTTGCGGCAGTTTGTGGAAGTAGGAGGGTGCCTAGTGGGTGAGTGAGGTGGTGAGGGACCAGGGTTAGGGAAGATGTCCCCTGCGGTTAGGAGAAGAAGAAGGGTGAGAAAGGTGGCATGGGAGCAGGATGTGCAAAAGCGTTTGAGTCTGCCAGTGGTGGCTTCTGGGTCAGTGGGAGAGTGGAGTATTAGGAGGAGGTGGTGAGAGCCGTAGTGGGAAGATGGAAGCAGTGAGGGTGCGAAGTATAGTTGTTTGGGAGGAGTAGAGAGATAGAGAGAGGAGATTTTGGGAATGGAGGAGAGGAGTATGAGGAGGAGGAGTACAGGTGGCATTTTAGGAGGGTAAACGGAGTGGCGGATAAGTGAGGGAGGTGAAAGGTTTCTCTGGGCGAATGAGTGTGGATAGTCTAGCGTGCAGTGGCGTATCTCGTTGAAGTAGCTTCTTGTAGCAGGAGTTCTCGTGCTTAGGATCAGGGTAGGTAGAGATCAGTTTGGTAAGTTGTGGCGGAGGGCAGGTTGCAAGTTCCTATATATAAAAATGCAGCGCTTAAAGAAAGTGATGATAAAACACAGTCCAATGAAAGAAGTGCTCCGTGATTCCTAGTGCAAATGGTAAAAATTTACACTAAACAGACAGCGTAAAATTATACGCATGTGTGTATATATCCTGTAGAATCCCCTTCTCCACTTGGATCTGGTGAAATGAATAGCCGGAAAAGATAGACGTCCTACGCCCTCATGTGGTGAAAGAGTGGTCCAGCAGGTCAGAGAAATATCAATCTGAGTAAGCCTCCCCCTTCACAGGAGTTGACACAGGGATCACTTGGGGCTGTAAGAATTGAGGAAGCTCCTCACAGGAGACATAGGGAAGTACTCATAGTGTAGTAGGTAAGGCTTTATTATGAAAACATAGGTGCACAGTGAACAGAGTATTGGCAGGTATGAATGAGCACACTGACCCTTTGGTATTAAAGATGGCCGCCGGGCCTCCTCGTGGCACCGGCGACTTAGTGTCAACGGCGTCCTGGGTCCCACCTGACGCGTTTCGTGCGCACGCACTTCTTCAGACGTTCCACCTCTGAAGAAGTGCGTGCGCACGAAACGCGTCAGTTGGGACCCAGGGCGCCGTTGACACTAAGTCGCCTGTGCCACGAGGAGGCACGGCGGCCATCTTTAATACCAAAGGGTCAGTGTGTTCATTCATACCTGCCAATACTCTGTTCACTGTGCACCTATGTTTTCATAATAAAGCCTTACCTACTACACTATGAGTACTTCCCTATGTCTCCTGTGAGGAGCTTCCTCAATTCTTACAGCCGCAAGTGGTCCCTGTGTCAACTCCTGTGAAGGGGGAGGCTTACTCAGATTGATATTTCTCTGACCTGCTGGACCACTCTTTCACCACATGAGGGCGTAGGACGTCTATCTTTTCCGGCTATTCATTTCACCAGATCCAAGTGGAGAAGGGGATTCTACAGGATATATACACACATGCGTATAATTTTACGCTGTCTGGTTAGTGTAAATTTTTACCATTTGCACTAGGAATCACGGAGCACTTCTTTCATTGGACTGTGTTTTATCATCACTTTCTTTAAGCGCTGCATTTTTATATATATGAATTGTGGGACTTTATATGCGTTTTCCTATATGTTCAGCTGCTGCCACTATTGTTGAGCGCTTACTGTGTATTTTACCCTATAGGTTGCAAGTTCCAGTTTGTGTGAGTCCCAGATTGGAAGGTTATGAGGGGGGGTCATCAGATGGGCTGCAGGTCAAGGCAGAGTTGATCATCCAATGGGCACAGGAGGTCCGGAATGGTAGGCCTCACCGAGGCAGGGCCGTTCTCCGGGGGGCAGGGTCGTTCGTCAAGTCTACTTCAGGGGTGGATAGAAGGGCCTCAGTTCAGGGTCGGGCTGCGTCTTGGTAGGCTGTGGCAGGTCTCGCTACTCACAGGGGTAGGCAGGAGGGCCTCAGGTCCGGGTCAGGCCACGTCGTGGAAGGCTGAGTCGGGTCTCGCAGGCCGGGTTCATCTGTGGGTTCAGGAGGAGAAGGAGATGGGGACTGCAGGCTCACGGTTGCAGGGAGGGTGCCGTGGTGGGTCTTGATGATCCTTTAGCTTGCAGGCTCACTGCTGGGTGGATTGCCGGAGGACCGTGCTGGGGTAGGCCTCGCCAGGCTGGGTGCTGTAGTTGCCTCGGAGGGGGGTCTGGGTGACACCGCTCCACCCTCTAGGTGCGGGTGAGGTTGGGGGGTCTTCACTGCTCGCCTTCAGTCATTGTTGGTGCGGTAGGAGAGTGGTGGGTGGCTGGATCTTCTGCTGCAGGCCGCGGTCTTGGATGGAGTAGGCCGCGGCTTGGTAGGAGTGGCCCGCGGCCAGCCCTGCTGGGACGGGCGCCGCAGTGAACTGCCAGAGGCTCAAATATATATTTGTATGGGGGTTTTTTTATATAATGGCATTGTAAAATTTTTAAATTAAAAAAAAACTTTTGAAAACAGACATGTCTGCCTTTATTTGTCTCTATAATATTAGGGTTGATAGGATTAGTTGTGTTGCCAGTTTGTTTCCAGTTTGCTGCAGTATACCAAAACTAATGCCACTATTTCAGAAGATGCCACAAACATTACTCACATTCCAGTGTTACAGGCGGCACATTCCTCTATTAGCCCCTTCTCCATCCAGAAAGGGGGGGGCAGTTTGCCATCTTCATCTTCATATTGGTAATATATTACATTTTGTTCTTGGGTTACGGTATTATTTAATTTTGTTTTTATTTAATAAATTAAAATTCTGATCAGTAAGAGGTCTAACACAGAAATGTTTTTCAATACTCATGTTTAACTTTCATCAAGCTAATGATGGCAGACGGTGTTTTAGCTCTGCTGCAGATATCACTACTTATATTCTGATCCGCAGTGATTAACATTACAATTAATCAATTCCAATAGGCCCTGGTAATGAATTGGAAAGGAGATATTGATATGTGTATAAATGAAACTCATTATCTTGTAAATGTGTTGCCTGGATGAAGCATACTTGCCGGTCATGCTAATAAAGAGAAATAGGATAGGAGCTATTTTGTGCTACACAAAAATCCATTTTGTGATTTTCATCATTCTTGACATCACAGTCACTATTTCTACAGCATTTGGTTAATCTTTTGTGTTGATTCCAGAACAATTTTATCAGGTGAAACTATTTTCCAGACAAACAAAACATGTCTCATTTAAATGCATTTGACTTAACTTTTTCACTACATCAGTGAAGCAGTGATATTATTCTGCAATGTAAAATGAACTACAACATGAATTCTAAGGTAAACAGAACTTGGCGTGCAACAAAAATGCTAATTATTTTGCTTTTGAATGATTCTCCTCTGTATGATTCATAGCCTATTGTAAAAAAGGGATATTTTAGGTTGTTAGTAGAAAATTACAGTATTTAAAGTGAGTTTTTTAAATATAACAATGATTTCACTAAAAAACATACATTTGTACTTGTCTGAGCAGTTTCTGAAAAAAGGCCAATATGATGTATTACCTTTATTGAAGACAAGTCCAGTTTCCAGACATACTGTACTGTCTGCAGCCTCCTGGCTCTGAGCACATCCTACTTTTCTCTGAAAAATCTGATTCTAAGAGACAGGGAAGGCCTACTGGTTCCAAACTCTTTTAATGGTGTTTATAGCAAAGATACATGGAAACATATGGCCAGACAATGATGTAAAAGCAGGACTTCTCTTCAGAAAAGGTATCATATTGTATTTTTCATTGCATTCAGGCATAAGTGAAAATGCAAAGTGCAATTTGACTTTAAATTAAAGTGGTTTATTCCTAATGGATAAATTTACTAAAGGGGTAAAGCACAAAAAAGTTTTCTTGATTCAACCATCCTGGACCTTGAACCCAAATAAATGATTGACAAGACCACAGGTTCACTGTGTCAGATTATAAATTACTTTTTTTTTTTTTAGAAAATTTGCCAAAAATCCTCTTTGAATGCAATCTAAGACCACACTGGAACTTCTTTCATACATTTCACTCTACTCAGAGAGTTTAGGCATAGATAAAGTAGCAAAGTAGCAAAATTATTTTTACTGATGAGTGGATCTACTGATTTAAACAAAAACTGCTACACCAGTTCTTATTTGCTGAGGCTAAATATAAAGATTTCACAGGATTTCCCTGTCTATGTACAGTATACAAGCTGATCATTAGAATAGGTACAATTTTCAATTAAATAATTCTTTAATTTCTCATTTTAGCTGCCTGAGGCAAAGCCAGTAGCATCTATTGTCCATCCTATCCTTAGTTTGTGGCAACTCCTGCCTATTTAGCTTCTCTGTGAATCATGTATCTCACAGATAAAATTTCCTTTTAGATAATAATTCTAAATACCACATCCAAAAGCAATAATCAACTAAGTTGTTATTTGCAGGTAAATCTTATTGTTCGAAAATTAACTATACAGGGTTTCAGCTGTGGGTATAAAACATGAACAGTGGAATTTAGAGAGTGTTGAAGAATATCTTTAGAATTCTGCTGCACCTCTGCAATGCAAAAGCAATGTTTACAACAAGCTCATATACCTCTCAGGTACAGTACATTAGCTACACTTGCCTTGCAATTCACAATGGAAGGCAGTGGGCACATTTCATAGCATCTACTGGACTACATAGCAGCTAAGGAATCTATCCATTGCTGTCCTCTGTCGATCTCATAGCAGGCAGGCTTGAATGGAAACTAGTCTCTCAGAGTACCCCATCAAGTCCACCCATTATAAGTGTGCCTCTACATTATTGGTTACTAGGACACTGGCAGCTTGCATCCTAGCAGCCCATGAAGAAACAATAGGCAGATTTTGAAAAAAAAGAGCAAGATCATTAAGTGAGTCCAGGGAACACAGAGACAGGGGAAGCCCCTATAACAGGGACATAGACAGCAATATATATTTTAATAATCTCTATTTTCTTGTAGAAGAGATATCCCCTCCCTTCATGTCCTAGTGACCACACAGATAGTGAGAAGAAGTGTTTCCAATGGGAAAACAGCAATAAAAAAGAAACTTAATAGAGGTTTTAACTCTACATTACTCTATCCAGAACAATACAAAGCTGGATGCATTTCACTCTAAAATAAATATAAACTCCAGGCATTGTATACTTTTTCATAATACACTGGTCCAGCTTGAAACAATGTAGCTATGTACATGCTATATCTGGCTGAAGCCCCTGGAAGCTGGAAATCACAGAAATAAATACGGCTACTTCATTGATTTCTACTTGCTTTTGAGTTCTGTGCTGAGCGGGCGGCCTGGTGCACCGAGAACACAGCGGAGGTCAGCTCTGCTCTGCATGGGCACAATTTAGAGAATGCTTTGCATTTTCTGCATGAATGTAAAGCATTCCCTGATTGGATAAAGTGGAAAGCACAATGTTATTCCCCGCCTATCTGCCTTAGTTTCAGGGCTGGAGCGGTGGAATGGTCAGGCAGGCCTTATGGTAAGGTCACGCACCAACTGGCGACAGCCTCTGGTGACCCACAGACTGGAGTCCCTCAGGGCGCGGAGTCTAAGCCCCAGGCTGCCCTTCACCGGGGCCCCTGATGGTGGGGGCGGACTTGACGCAGCCGGAGACCAGGTCACGACCCCCGAGTAACCCCAGCTGGGGTATGGCTGCCGCCAATGGCGTATAGCGGGTAGGGGCCAGATGGAAAGAAGTCGGACAGGCCGGGTCAATAACAGCGGAACAGACAGTACAAGACGGTAGGCAAGAATACTCAGGTCACGGGCCAGGTTCAGCAACGGGAGGTCAGGTAATGGAATAAAGCAGAGAATGGTCAGAACGGGCCAAGGGTCAGAGCAAGAGGAGTCTTTGTCAAAGCTGAGTCGGTTTCCAGGAGAGCAACGAGAGCTGAACAAGAGCTTGCTGCAATGCAACATACAGGACACGAATGCAAAGAACGGCTGCAACCAACAGACTTAAATGTGATAAGCCGCACCCTCCTGGGAGGAGCTGCAGAGAACTGAGAGCATAAAGGATCCCACAATGCTTAGCAGACACCCAAGATGGATGCCAGCACATGGAGCAGCACAAACCCTGAGGAAAGGTAGGACCTTGACACTTATCCAGAGAATGCTTTGCATTTAGTCAGAAAATGCAAAGCATTCTCTGAATGGCACCCATGCTGAACTGTGGCACCCATGGCCAACTTCCTGTGTTCAGGAGTGCAGGTGAACGGTAGTGGACCTGGAAGCAAGTGGAGATCACTGATGGTGACTACATAAGTGATTTACAGCTTCCAGGTGCATCAGCCAGATATGGTATATATACATAGTTACATTGGTGCAAGTTGAACCAGTGTAACTATGTATAATATATCCATGCCTGGATTTTTAAGATTTCATGCCACTAGGCATCAATTAGTCAGGTTGAGGATAGAGTTATCCAGGTTTAAAAGTATACATATGAACAAATGAAAAACATATCTTATGCTGTATGAACTTTATTATTAATGTGTAACTAAAGGCAAAACCTTTTTTTTTTTTAGTTTTAGATTGGAGAGGGATTAGGACACCTGTCAGGAAGATTCGCCCTCTTTATTTGTCCTGTTTACTGTCATCAAAAGTGAAAGTAAAAGAAAATTCAAAATTTTGGGTTGATTTTAGAACAGGGGAAATCTTCCAATGAGGACACTAGTTCTGGTGACCCTGGCTACATCTTGGGATTCCCTCACTGTGGAGGGATTTCCTCTCACTTCCTGTTTTGGGAAAGGAAGTGAAGGGAAATCTCCCCTATGGGACACAGATAGCAAAAAAGTCTGTCAGGGTTTATAACCAATGTTTAATGTATTCAAAATGAAAAAAAAAAAATCTTTAATTATACTTTACAGAGCAACTCCACTTTTGTTGAGAAAAATACATTTCCCTCTTGGTGATCTGTGTACATTGCAGCGATTTTAAAAACCTTGTTACAGATCCTTACCTTTTGTTATTCTGAAGAAATAGCTGTATGTTTTTCTGCTTTCATGTGCTGAGTGAATCTCTATGGCAGTGGTTTTATAATTATCAATCAGCTGCTGCACTTACAGGGTTATAATGAGGAAAGTTGCCAGGTCTGCATCCCTTTACTGCTGGGTTTCAGATCTACTCTCTATATTAAATCCATGTCCCATGGTTGTCTATGGCAAGCAGAGCACTAGGCAGCTTCGTAGCGTTGCTCATCCATCCATCCATTTATTTAAAGGCGAGCAGTGCAGTGCATCACCAGGGAAGGATTTTTATTATTTTTTATATATGTGTAATTTTCCATTTATTTATTTATTTTCCACTGTGCACACTTCTTATGGTTCATATGATTTTATGATTGTCACTAGTTTCAATGGTTTTATTTGTGCGTGTATATATATGTATGTATATATATATATATATATATGTATATGTGTGTGTATATATATATATATGTATATGTGTATGTATTTTTTATAGACCTCTCGTGTTTACTTACACTATGTCGATTGCCCCTGTGACTCCTCCACCTGCACAGGGGAGTGTCCAGGACGGCCCATGTGACCTTTGGTTTAACTAGTAGTGAGCATATAAAAGAGGGAGCAGACATTTGGTCAGTTGGCTCTGAGGAAGCGGCAAGTCCTCGAAACGCGTCAGTTTTTGGATGTCTAAACTCCCTATTGCGGACTGTTACTCAGCGCGGTGTTGGTCCAGCTGTTCTTTTATGATGTGCCTTGACTATATTGTCGTTTGTGAGTACCACACCTACTTTATTTTTTATTAAACATTTTTTATGGTAATGCACTAGGCCTGTGCACCCTCTTTTTGTTCTTTCCCCATTCAGTATATTTGGATTCCCCCGATCCATTTGAGGGCAGCAAGGTGTGCATGTTCCAGGACATTCTTAATGTGGTTGTAGCATCGAGTCCATCCCCAAGCGCAGGAGCATTTGTGTTTGCTGGTTCTCTGCATCCCTTTACCCCTGGTTCACATATATGCGGCTGTGCGGCTTGCGTTTTGTGCGGACCCGAAAGCCCATTCATTTGAATGGACTCCCGTGCCTTGTGACACACAGGGAAGAAGTCCCTGCACAACCCACATGGGAACCTCGGTTCCCAGTATGGTTGCGTTTTTCAGTGCGGGACTAATGGCACTCACCTGCAGGTCCGCAGTCCTCTGTGTGGGTGTTGCGGCTGCACACATTTTCGTGTGGATCCGCAGTGGCACCACCTGCACAGATGTGAACCTAGCCTTAGACTTGATTTACCTTTCACAGTATCTCACCAAAAATTACATTTTTGTTGCAGGGGATACTTAAAATCTCGTTTGCATCTTAGTGCAGACTTCTGTGAAAATCAGTAAAGCAATGACACAAGCAGGAAATTACATTTCTATCTGTGTACAGAACGCTTCCAGGTAGCCATATTGCATTGCAATTTACAGATAATGACAATGCTGCAGATTGAAAAGGAAAGGTACAGTAATTTTTATTAACATTCAATTACAACTTGTGTCGCAATTGTATACGCTATTTTTTTTTTTTTATTTGCAATCTTTTTTTCCATGAAAGTGGAGCTAATCTTTAAGGATGCTGGAGTTTTTTGTTTTTGACTAGTGAAATAAATTATTTGCCTATCAAGTTAAAACATATTGCTGACCCGAATACTTTTTTTTTATTTAGTTGGGCTTTTCCTATTTGTATCTAGTCAGGTATCTTTAGGTAATTAAAAAATTCAGATGCAGAAAAAAATAGCCAAGCATTTCTTTCAGTCTGGAAGGACTGTGATCTCTAAATCTGCAATCGTTTATAAATTTTTAGTGTATTATTTATTCTGTGGGTTTAAACATGGTGTTAATATCTGCTTTTGGAGCGGGGTCCCTCTTTAACCTCTAAAGGGCCCTTGGTTATCTTTATTCAAAAGGTCAGCCTGAAGGACATTAGTGAAAAGTAAAGAGTGGAAATTAAATGTAATTTTTTTCGTTAAATATTATAGATTCCTCTTTATTAATTAAATATTACTCAATATCAGAAGCAATCTTGCTTTTTATTTAAGGTTAGATTAGTGCAAAATTAGTTAAAACATTACATTTGTCTTTTTTGATCCCTTTGCTTATTATTTACAGAGGCATTGAATGCACATATGTAGGTTGTGGATGATTGTTATAGTTTTTTTTAACACATTAAACAGCATCACAAAGATGTGAAAGCCATGTAAAATGCATTTTTATGCAGTTAAATTCATGTGTTTTAATGTAGGGTAGGCCCTAAATAAAACGTTTTTATTAAGATCATTTTTGGTTGTATGTTAATGCTAACTTTCAATTATGCTGATGCATATGCAGCTATTTATAGGCGCAATTAAGTGGTCAAAGAACTTAATAGCCCTTAACCTTGTCCATAGTTTTCTGGTCATATGTTTTAATGCTCTGTTCATTGGTCACTAAACTTTCTTTTCTGCATTGGGGATTCCCCTTGATATCTAATTCAACTTTAGGATTAAAGTTGTGGGTATAGTTTAGGTTAATCCAATATTAAATTCTTGGTATTGCAATAAAGTTATAAGCGAATTTAGTTAAATAAAAAAATGATTTCAGTCATGAAAAGCTCTTGTGTGAGCCTGGCTGTGCTAAAAAAACCTTTTAGGCTTAATTAGGTAGGACATTTTCAAGTCTGCTGTTGCTTAAACCAAAGATTGTGATATTCTTATCGTATCACAGAAGTGGTCTACGTGTAGAATATTTTGGGTTAAGATTAGGCATGAGTTTTTAGTTTCTGAGCTTTGAGGCACTACATGTACCCTAATTCACTGCCAGGCCCTGCGCTCAACTCAGGTGGTAAGACCATTTTTGTAATTTTTCCATTGCTTTTTTATTTTTCCGTTACATTTTTCACCACCAAACCAAATATTTTCTGACCAGTAGAATAAAAATAAGGTGCTACTGAATTGTAAGGCCCCGCAATATTTGGCCACATGTTTATCAAACATTATTTTCCCTAAAAATACACTAAGCTCGTTGTTCACATATACAACCACAGCACATTTTACAAAATTCCTACAAATTACAAAAGCTTAATCTGTATTGAGGTAATAAATAACAAATATTTGTAAATTTTAAATTGTGCCTTTTTGCGAAATTGTGAAAAGCGAACATATGCAAAACTGTAAATAACCAAATTTCTCTAGAAATCTGGAGGTTTTAATTTTTTCCTTACAACTTTCAGAGTTTGTAAAAGACCCACCAAACCATATATTTTCTGAAAACACATGACCAGTAGAATTAAAAGAAGATGCTACTGAATTTTAAGACCCCCCAATATTTGCGCAAATGTTTATAAAAACAATATTTCTGCTAAAAATACACTAAAATCCTTATTAGCAGATGAAAAAACAGCAAACTTTACAAAATTCCTGCTAAATTCCTACTTAATATAAAAGCTTAACCTGTATTGAGTTAAAAAAAATATGTACATTGTAAATTGCACCTTTTTGCAAAATAGTGACATCGAACATATGCAAAAATGTAAATAACCAAATTTCTCTAAAAATGTGGAGGTTTCAATTTTTCACTTACCAATTTCAGAGTCTGTAAAAGACACCCCCAAACCATATATTTTCTGAAAGCACATGACCAGTAGAATAAAAATTTGCTACTGATTTTGAAGGCCTGGTAATATTTGCGCAAATGTTTATTAACACAATATTTTCACTAAAAATACACTAAAATCATTGTTCACAGATATAAACACAGCAAAACTTACAAAATTCCTACTAAATATAAAAGCTTAACCTATGGAGTTATTAAATAACAAATATTTGTAAGTTTTAAATTATACTTTTTTGGGAAATCATGAAAATCAAAGGTACGCAAAAAATGTCTCTACAAATTGGGATGTTTTAATTTTTCACTTACAACGTTCAGAGTTTGTAATACGGCTACAATCACCTCAAGTAAAATACCCCCCAAACTATATATTTTCTGAAAGCACATGAGCAGTAGAATAAAAGGTGCTACTGATTTTTCAGGCACCAGAACAGTTGCATAAATGTTTATCAAATTGCTAATTTCACTAGAAAAACAGTAAAATCATTATTAGCACACATAATCACAACATAACTTACAAAATTCCTGCTAAATTCCCACTAAGGACTTATTGAATGAGGTGTGCTAAAGTGTATGCTCATGGAGATTCGTGTTTGCTAGCATGGAGATGCACAGGTGTTATGTGCATCCCTGTACAGTCAATCCGATTCATTTCAGTTGGGAAGCAGTAGTTGTGTGGGTATAGGTGCATGGCCCCAAATGCAGAAAGTCTAAGTTCAGGGACATATGCCAACATGGATGTCAAGTTGGGAGCAATGGCTGTGTCTATGCAACCTGCATCCCAATTGATATGGAGAGGACTGCCTGCACAGGAATGCACAGAACACTTGTGCATTCCCGTGCAGCTAAACATGGCCATGCAGTAGTTTTTCCCTAATGAACAAGGCCTTAGGCTTTGCTTAGACTTGCGGTTTGGGGGGGTGGAAAAAATGCACAGTTGAGCTGTGTTTCTGCCACCGACCAACCAAATACCTAGATTAAGGTTTGATCTGGTTCAGTGCCAAGGTAAGTGTTTGGGTCAAGATCAGGGTCAAAAGGTCATGATTTTTTTTTAATGGTTTTAGTGTCAGTGTCAGACTATTTTAGATAAAAAACAAACAAAAAAACAAAATGCACACTATTGTTTCTGGGCTGTACTATGGGTACAAACAACAAATAACATACACATATATGGTATTGCTGCGATCGTCAAGAGCTTGAAAATTTATTTTAGGTTGTTCTTTGGTGGTAGGTTATGGTAATAACAAAAAACACACAGCTAAATTTAAAAAAATGATTTTTTTTTACTATTCTGGGACAGTTTTCTTTTGATAATGAAAAAAAAATCAGGAGATATCCACTACCATTTACCACTAAATGAAAGCCCAATTTGTCCTGAAAAAAAACAAGATAAAATCCACCTGGATGTACAAAGAAGTTGTGATGATATGTACAGTTTTACTAACACATGTAATGTATTTGAAATGAGGAGTAGATCGACTAAAGGGGGGGATCTAAAACGCCCAATCAAGCATAAATACGAGCACCATAAGAAAGTATATGCCACCACAGGAAAAAAGCCCTGATACTCAAACTAGGGAGAATCATAATGATAGATCCAAAAAATATGATGGAGATCAATCCAGGCTTTCAATTGGGACATTGGAAGAGAGCCAGTGTAAAGAAACGGTAAATAGAGAAAGTGTAGGAAATATGAAAAAGCAGGGATTAATGTCACAATCTCTCCTAAAAAGGAGTTGGAAGAAATGTTTGAGAAACTAGAGATGTCAATGAAAAATTATATTGGGACACTTCTCAATCATCTGGGTCAGATACTAACATTAATTTAAGAAGCAGAGGAAAAAATGGAAGGCTATGCACAGCAAATTAACAAATTGGAATTGCAGGTGGAGAAGATGTGGAAAGAACAGCAAAAGATATAATTTATGGTAGAAGATCAGGAGAACCAAAATAGAATAAATAATTTAAGGATCAGAGGCCTAGCAGAATAAATGGGACAGGAAGAGGACCTTCAGGAGAAAGTGGAGAGAATCTATAATCCAATTATGGGAAAATCAATGACAGAAAAAGTGAAAATTAAAAGTGCATAGGGTTAGACGGTCAAAAGGAATATCGGCAGATAAACCTAGAGATGTGATTGTCCGGTTCCACTTATCCGGTATCACTTTGGTGATAGGGAACGAACATAGAAAATGCTGTGGGATTGTACGGAGATAAAATATGATGAAACAACCCTGCATATTTTTGCAGACATCTCCCCAGAGACATTGGCTAGAAGGAGATCTTTGAAACCGCTGCTAGCCCATATGAAAGAGAAAAAAGTGCAATACAACTGGGGTTTTCCTGCTTGTCTAATTGGGTGGAAAGATGGAAGATCAGCGAAACTGAGATTTCCAGGAGAATTTAATGACTTTTGTGAGAAATTAGATTTACAGAAAATGGACCTTGAAGGATAGTCAGAGGGGCCTAGAGAGAGAGGATGGCAGGGCTTAGGAGGGTGGCAGCAGGTATCTAGGAAGAAGTAGGGGGATGCGGTGGGGAGTGGGCTGGAGGGAGAGTGGAATTTTCTCCCCTTAGGCTCTGCTTGATGGGTCATGATTACTGTGTTCATTCCCTCTTTTTCCTCTGAGATCGGATCAATGAGGGAGGAGATGGAATAGGATGTGGAGAATGTGTGGAGCGGATGGGTAGTGCGGAGGCCAGGCATGCTGCTAAAGCCACCATAGGAATGTCATGTGTCTAGGAGAGGGGCTGTTGTATGTGTTTCGAGTTTTACCCCAAACTAGTAATCGCCAGTGAGGAATCCCCACACCAGATTCCAAGGCTGAATATAGACCAGGAGGGTTGGAGGGATGGGGGGAGGGGGGGGGGGGAGTGGGGATGGATTAGGAGTAAAAGAAGTAGGGGGAGGAAGGATAGGCAGTGGGGGGGAGGGATGAAAAAAAAACAGGTTGTTGTAGTAGGGAGGGAAGGGTGGAAGTCCATATCCCTAGCTGTCTGTATCTCTTTTCCTGTGAGGGGAATGCTAGTAGGGTAACGGGATAATATTTGAAATGAGTGTGATAAAGTTTAGGACTTATACTGTGAAAGGGTTAAATTCTCAAACAAAAACACACAAGATATTGAGGGAAATCCACCAATACTCCATAGATGTGGTGGTTCTTCAGGAGACACATATAACTCATAACACAAATGTTAAGTTATAGTCTAAGCACCACACAATGTGGTATTATGCTGATTCTCCAGTTGAAAGAGCTAAAGGTGTAGCAATTGGGTTCTCAAAAAAAGCTAATTTCATCCTGGAGGAAAGAATGGAGGATCCTGAGGGCCGGTTCTTATTTCTGAGGGGAAAGCTACAAGGAATTGAATATACTTTAACTAATATTATTGTCCAAATAAAAATCCAGAGATGTTCCTGGAAGGTGTATTAGGGAAACTTTTGGAGTTTAAGAAAGGTGGTCTGGTTGTAGCAGGAGATTTAAATATGTGTCTGGATCCTCAGATGGATGCGTCCTCGTGTATGCGGAGAGAGGGGAGCAAGAAATCCAAATTACTGAAGAGATTACTATATAAGTGCCAACTGAGTGATACTTGGAGAGGAAAACATCTAGGTGAAAGGGACTATACCTTGTTCTCTCTGGTACATGGTTTGTATTCAAGATTGGATTCTATAATGATCGAGCATAGCTATCTGGAGTTGTTGGTGAGTTCCAACATAGAGGTTATGTCCATCTCAGATCATGCTCCTGTCACACCGAGACTTTGGGTACGAGGGACGCAGGACAAAATAAATATCTGGAGACTAAATAAGATGCTTCTACAGGATCCAGAAATAGAGAAAAGTCTAAGGCAGGAAATTAAGTAATTTTTTAAGTGCAATGAGACTGAGGAGGTCTTGGTGGCCACAATCTGGGAGGCACATAAAGCCTATATCAGGGGTATACTGATCTCAATAGGTGCAGAAAAAAAGAAAGAATGAGGCAAAAAAATAAAGGGGGGATAGAGGAGCTTCATAAATTAGAACAGTTACATAAAAAGAAGAGAGGTACTCTTCAGTTACATAAAAAGAAGAGATGTTTATCAGAAGATGACCCTTAAAAGAGAAGAACTAAAAGAGCTCATGGAACAGGAGTCAAGAAGGATATTCAATAGGGTCTCAAAAGAAAGATATCAGTGGGGGAATTGACCTGGAAAATATTTAATGAGGAAGCTTAAGGAAAAGAAATCTAAAAATTTTATAGATAGAATTAAAGATGGTAAAGGAGGAATGGTGTACACCACCACTTATATCGCAGATAGGTTTCATAAATATTATAGAAGGGTGTACGATGTGAGCCCCAGAAATTAAAAAGAAGCGGAAGATTACATTACATTACATTGAGTTTATATAGCGCCAAAGGGTTTGCTCAGCGCTGTACAATAGAGGGGGGGACAATACATGAAACATTACAGCAACTACAAACAGCACACGAGGGGTTATAGGGCCCTACTCTTTCGAGCTTACAATCTAGGAGGGAGGGGGTAGTGGTACAGGAGGAAGTGGCTGTGGGGGATGGAGTGGTAGGAGGAATGAAGGAGAGCAGCAGTTAGGTGAGGGTGGGGTAGGCTTCCCTGAAGAGGTGGGTTTTCAGGGAGCGCCTGAAGGTGAGGAGGGAAGGTGACAGTCTGATGGGTTGGGGTAGTGAGTTCCAGAGGATGGGGGAGGACCTGGAGAAGTCTTGCAGACGTGCGTGTGAGGAGGAGACCAGGGAGCAAGATAGAAGGAGGTCCTGTGAAGAGCGAAGGGTACGGGTAGGGTGGTACTTGGGAATCAGGTTGGTGAGGTAGTTAGGGGCAGTGTTGTGAATGGCTTTGTAGGTCAGAGTGAGTAGTTTGAATTTGATGCGTTGGGCGATAGGGAGCCAGTGGAGGGAGAGGCAGAGGGGGCTGGCAGAGGTGGAGCGGGTGGTGAGGTGGATGAGTCTAGCCGCTGAGTTGAGGATGGTCTGAAGCGGGGAGAGCCTGCACTGGGGTAGGCCGGTGAGGAGGGAGTTGCAGTAGTCAAGGCGTGAGATAATCAGGGAGTGCACAAGTAGTTTAGTGGTGTCTGGGGTAAGGAAGGAGCGTATTTTGGCGATATTGCGGAGGTGGAGCCTGCATGTGTTTGTGAGTGATTTTACATGAGGTTGGAAGGAGAGGTTAGAGTCCAGAATGACTCCAAGGACTTTGGCTTGCGGGGCGGGATTGATGGTGGTGATGTTAGTAGTGATGGATAGGATGGGGGGGGGGGGGCGCGGGCAGGAGGGAAGACGAGAAGCTCGGTTTTGGAGAGATTGAGTTTGAGGAAATGGAGCGACATCCAGTCAGAGATGTCGTTTAGGAGGTGAGTGATGCGGGCGGAGAAAGTGGAGGTGAGGTGAGGGGTGGAGAGGTAAATTTGAGTGTCATCAGCATAGAGATGGTAGTTGAAGCCGTGGGAGTGTATGAGTTTGCCAAGGGAGGAGGTGTAGATGGAGAAGAGAAGGGGTCCAAGGACAGAGCCCTGGGGGACCCCAACAGAGAGGGGGAGTGAGGGGGAGGTGGCACCATTGTAGGTGACACTGAAGGAGCGTCGGGATAGGTACGAGGAGAACCAGGAGAGAGCGGTGTCTCTGATGCCAAGGGAGAGTAGTTTATTAGGGAGGAGGGGGTGGTCAACTGTGTCGAAGGCCGCGGAGAGGTCCAGGAGGAGGAGGACAGAACAGTCGCCTTTGGCTTTGGCGGTTAGTAGGTCGTTGGTGATTTTGAGGAGGGCGGTTTCGGTGGAGTGTAGGGGACGGAAGCCGGACTGTAGTGGATCAAGGAGGTTGTTGTCAGTTAGGTGGGCGCTTAGGCGGTTGTAGACTAAGCGCTCCAGGAGTTTGGAAGTGAGTGGCAGCAGGGAGATGGGTCTGAGGTTGTTTGGGTCAGAGGGGTCCAGGGAGGGCTTTTTGAGTATGGGGGTGATGTGCGCATGCTTTAGGGGGGAGGGGAATACGCCGGTAGAGAGGGAGAGATTGAAGATGTGGGTGAGGGAGCAGATGAGGGAAGAGGGGGGTGACTGGAGGAGTTGAGAGGGGATAGGGTCCAGGGGGCAGGCAGTGAGGCGGGCTTCTGAGAAGACTCTGGTGACTTCCTCAGTGGTAGTAGGGCTGAAGGAGTGCAGAGCTGGTGGGGTTACGGTAAGCGGGGTCTTGGGTGTGGAGGGGGGCAGTGCCGTTGCGAGGTCAGAGGAGGGAAGAGATGAGGGGGAGATAGGGGGGGGGAGGCTAGGTGGGGAGGTAGATTGCGAGTTGACTATGTCCTGACGGATTGCATCAATTTTGTTGTGGAAATGAGTGGCAATTTCGTGGGCGGTGAGTGAGGTACTGAGTGGAGGAGGGGGGGGGGGAGAGCAGGGAGTTGAAGGTGGAAAAGAGTCGGCGAGGGCAGGAGGAGAGGGTGTTGATCAGGTTTACGAAGTAAGCCTGCTTGGCGGCGTGGAGGGAGGAGGTGTAAGTGAGGAAGGCAGATTTGTAGAGGGAGAATGAACGGGGGGACCTGGTTTTGCGCCCTAGTCTCTCTAGCGCGCGACTGCGACGTTTGAGGCATTTAGTGTGGTCGTTCTGCCAGGGTTGGAGCGGTCTGGGTTTGATGTAGCGTGTGGTTAGGGGTGCCAGAGAGTCTAGGGTAGCTGATAGTGAGTCATTGTACGTGTTAGTGGCTAGGTCAGGACAAGACAGTGGAAGGATGCTGTCGTGTAAGCGGTCGGCAGCTGAGTGGAGGGGGGCCGGGTTCAGGTTGCGGAGGTTGTGGCTGGTGATGGTTTGGCGCTCTGGGGGGGGGAGTTAGGGGAAGGGGAGATGGAGAACGTGAGGAGGTGGTGGTCGGAGAGAGGGAAGGGGGTGTTAGAGAACTGGTTGAGGGTACAGAGGTGGGAGAAGACGAGGTCCAGGGTGTTCCCAATGATGTGGGTGGAGGATTGAGTGTGCTGTGTGAGCACGAAGGAGGAGGTTAGGTGGAGGAGTTGGGAAGTAGCCAGGCTGTTGTCATTGATGGGGATATTGAAGTCCCCGAGGATGATGGTTGGTAGCTCAGAGGAGAGGAAGAAGGGAAGCCAGGCAGCGAAGTCATCCAGGAAGCGGGGTATGGATCCGGGCGGCCTGTAGATCACTGCGATCCTTAGGGGGGTGGGGGTGAAGAGCCGGATACAGTGAGCCTCGAAGGAGGAGAAGGTTAGGGAGGGAGGATTAGGGAGGACCTGGAAGGTGCTCAGCGGTGATAGGAGCAGGCCGACCCCACCACCTTTGTGACCGCTCAGTCTTGGTGAATGGGACCAGACGAGACCTCCATAGGAGAGTGCCGCAGGGGAGGTGGAGTCAGTGGCCTGTACCCAGGTTTCGGTGATGGCTAGGAGGTTAAGGGAGATAAAGAGGTCATGGATGGCAGTAAGTTTGTTGCAGACCGAGCGGAATAATAATAGGCAGAAATATTTAAAGGAAGGGGTGTTACCAAGATAAGCACAAGAAAAATTAGAGGCCCTAGAGAGATTAATCACCCCAGAGGAAGTTACCCTGGCCATAAAATACACAGCTGCAGGAAAGAGTCCTGGCCTGTATGGAGACACTGGGATATTTTAAAAAGTTAAAGATTTCCTTGTTCCTAAAATGTTCGGTTATATGAATTCAATAGGGGAGGGACTGGAAATAAGGGAGGAGTCCTTGCAGGCTTATATAATGATTATACTTAAAGAAGGGAAAGACAGTACACAATGTGCCAGTTATAGGTCCATATCCTTATTGAATATTGATACCAAATGAGTTGCTAAGGTACTAGCAACCAGAATAAAGGAGTTGATGCCGGAGTGGGTACACCTAGATCAGGAAGGATTTATTCCAGGAAGAGAGGGTAGGAACAATGGTCTGAGATCATTGCTTCTCCTACAAAGGGTAAAAAGAGAGAAATTGCCGGAGTGTTCCTGTCGATAGATGCGGAAAAACTTTTGACAGGGGGATTTATGTTTGACACATTGGAGGCTTTAGGATTAGGGCCTAAATATTTACAGTGGATAAAAGGGCTTTACAACGGTCCATCAGCTGCAATTAAGGTGAATGGATCCCTCTCTCCGTTCTTTAAAATGTATAATGGTACTAGACAAGGATGTCCACTCTCTCCTTTGTTATCTGTACTGTACTTGGAACCTGTTCTGGTGAGGATAAGAAAGTGTATAGATATAGCAGGAATAAAAATAGGTGAGGTGGAACACAAGGTGGCAGCATATGCGGACGATATGTTGTTTTACATTGTAAATCCTAGAATAACGTTGCATAATTTAATGCAATTATTAAATCAGTTTGGCGAGCTGTCAAATCTGAAAATAAACCCTGCAAAATCAGAGATTTTAAACATCAATTTATCAAAATCAAAGGAGTTGAGTCTTCAAAAAGAGTTTCCATTCACTTGTAGGGGAAAAGAAATAGACTATCTGGGCGTAAAATAAACTCCTTCAATAAAAGGCCTATAACAGGCAAATAATATCCCAGTAATAAACAAAATAAAGGACAAATTGAGGAGATTGTCAAAAGGTGAAGCTTCTTGGATAGGCTGTATAAATCTAGTAAAGATGGTGATAGTACACCACCGGAGCAACGTGGAGCTCCGGCTGCCATCTTTAATTGTGGATGGTTAGTCCATGCTGATTACTCACATATTCATTGCTTTTTACTTACCTGGATGCTTTCTAAATACCTACAAATAAATAGTTGAAATTACTACACTATGGGTATCTCTCTGCTTTAACTCCCTTGAGGAGTATTGGTTTTCAGATGCCTCCGCGTTCTGGTGAGTGCGCATTTCTTCCATATCTGATTGCACAAGCACCAATTTATGGAGAACACAGAATATATATGAGCACCCAAAGTCACCTTATGAACTTTTAATTACCTTTTATGATATCTATTTATTAGAGCGGAAAATATCTATAGGTTAGAGTTACATTATATTGAGGTGGATACATTAGATACATTTAGGAAAACATGGAGTAGCTGGTTAAATTTTAAAACAACTAAAAAATATCTGGAATTAATTGCAGTCTAGGTGGAATATATTAGAGGCATTTCAACTGAAATCCCAAGAGAAAGACAGGAGGTAAGATGGAGGGGTATGGAAATGGATATAGAACCACGTTGGAGCAAAATGGAAGTAAGAGGATGTGGCCAGGGGTATGAGGAG
The DNA here is from genome assembly GCF_062004578.1 of Staurois parvus. Lineage (NCBI taxonomy): Eukaryota > Metazoa > Chordata > Amphibia > Anura > Ranidae > Staurois > Staurois parvus. Next base: position 4,780,271 of record NW_028317808.1, read on the forward strand.
GGGGGGGGGGTGGGGGAGAAGGGGGGGGAAAGGAAAATGTTTTGCAAAGGGAACTTAGGTATTGGTGATGTACTTGTGATGTGTACTTATGATCTTATTTTTATTATGTATTAGATGTTTTTCTCCAAAGTTTGTGAACTGTGAAAAGCATACTTTTGCTTTTATCCGGTCAGTTGATTTTGTTTTTGAAAACTGCTTACTAAGATATTCACGCTGCATATTTGCTTCAGTCAGGACTAATTTTGAATAACACTATTGCTCGTTCAGTAACTTTGAAATCTAATATTAAATTGGTCAGCTGTGAAGATATTTTTAAATTTGTTTTTAGGCTTGTTGCAAATATTTGTTTTGTTGAATGTAAGCATTCTGATTAATACCTGCAATCCCAGGAAAGACAGAAAACTCTCAATATGTCTTCAGTAGATTTAATGTTCAGATGTATTATGTTCATAAAAAAAAAAATACATATTATATGTAAACATAAGTGTTTTATATCAGTTTGTAGTTTGAGATATATTAGTATTAACTTTTTCATCTCTATGGACCAGATACATTTTTAAATGTTTGCTGTGGACTTGTTTATTCTGTAATAAAAGGTAACAAAGTTATGCATTTTTATACAATTTTTAAAGACTAACAAGCCTTTCTTTTCCCAACATTGTCTTTCAAAAAATTAGTTTTCTCACAATCCTTAGCCAACATAAATAACAAAACTAAACAAGTGCACCACTGTTAGTGTAAAAAATAGAGCTACTGTAGATGAAAAGTACATATTTTATCCTGTAAGTTGTCCTGTTTAAAATTATAGTAAATTTATGATTCTGGTACAAAGCATTGCAAAGTTATGTATAAATGAAATACCATTTTTTTTTTTAAATGTGACACTAAAGAAAAAGAAATAATGAACAAAAATGTTTCTAGATTACTGGTTAACCACCTCCCACCTGGCCAATGTACATAAACAGCCAGGTGGGAGCTTTCCCCTTCTGAGTGGACGTTCCTCTACGTCACTCAGAACATGCGCCTGCACTCAGCCCCAAGGCCACGCTGCAGCAATATTCTGTGAAGGCTGTGTCCCTCGGACACAGTCCATCTCGAATCGGGATATGGGCTCTCTGATTGGTCCTCCCGATCACGTGATGGCTGTGTCCAATCACAGGTGTCTCAGAATGTCAACAGAGACATGTGTCTCTGCAGTTGTTTCATCATATGATGTCAACAAAGCCACCAGTCTGTTGACCAGCTCTACCTCTCCTCACATAGAGCCTGCTAGGTTGGAGAAGCAGAGCCGATCTGTGTAAAACACCCACATCACCCCATAGTGCCCCCCACACAGCTGTCAGTACACCAGTGATCCACATCTGTCACACAGTACCAGTGATCCATATCTGTCACACAGTACCAGTGGTCATTCAGATCTGTACCAGTGATCCACATCTGTCACGGTATACCAGTGTAAATTCCACATCTGTACCTGTGATCCACATTTGTCAAGGCATACCAGTGTACTGTAAAGTCCACATATGTACCAGTGATCCACATCTGTCACAGTGTACCAGCGTAAATTCCACATCTGTACCAGTGATCCACATCTGTCACAGCATGTCAGTGTAAATTCCACATCTGTACCAGTGATCCACATCTGTCACGGTATACCAGTGTAAAGTCCACATCTGTACCAGTGATCCACATTTGTCACAGCATGCCAGCATAAATTCCACATCTGTACCAGTGATTCACATCTGTCACAGCATACCAATGTAAAGTCCACATCTGTACCAGTGATCCCCAGCTATCATAGAGTACCAGTGTAAATTCCACATCTGTACCAGTGATCAACATCTGTCATGGCATGCCAGTGTAAAATTAACATATGTACCAGTGATCCACATCTGGCACGGTGCACCAATGTAAAATTCACATCTGTACCAGTGATCCACATCTGTAACAGTGTACCAGTGTAAAATTCACATCTGTACCAGTGATCCACATCTGTCACGGTGTACCAATGTAAAATTCACATCTGTAACAGTGTACCAGTGCCCTTCTACTTCTGTACCAGTGATCAACATCTGTCACAGCCTACCAGTGTCAAATCCATATCTGTCAGTTTACCAGTGCTCAATATCTGTCACATAGTACTAGTGTAAAACCCACATCAGTACCAGTGAATAACATCTGTGACAGTGTACCAGATGTAAAATCCACACCTGTACCAGTGATCAATATCTGTCACAGAGGATCAGTGTGAAATCCAAATCTGTACCAGTGATAAACATCTGTATCAGTGAACATCAAAATCAACATCAGCAATATCAGCAGTGTGTCATAAACATGTCTAAAAATTATACATCAGTGAGCAGGTTTTCCAGATACTGAGTATGATGGATGAGAGTAGTGGGGAACTCTCTCTGTCAGACTCAGATTCTGAGTATGAGCAAGTTGAAAGCAGTGTGTCAGCAACAGATTCTGAGGAGGAGAGAGTCTAAACAAAGAGGTTCAGGAGATCTGAGGAGGAGCAGGCATCTACCAGTAGCACAGTGGCAAGTACAAGCAGTGCAGCACTCCCAGAAGTTAGCAACAGAATGTATTTTGGGGTTTAATTTTGGGTACGTATATGCTATGTGTTAGAAATATCTTATAAATGGACAACTTTATCTTAAAAAAAAACTTTCAATTTCCTTCCACCTTTTCTGAAAATTTGTGGAAAATAATTACATGTTCAAAAAACTCATTATGCCATGTAGAATATACATTGGGGTGTTTTCTTTCCAAAATGGGATCATTTTGTGGATAATTTCATTGTCTTGGTGCTTTAGGGTCTTACAAAATGTGTTAGGTAATCAGGAAATGAGATGTGTCATTTATGCCTCCAGAATGCCCGTAGGTACTACTTGAATGTTGGGCCTCTGTACGTGGCCAGGCTGTGGAAAAGTCTTACACATGTGGTATCCCCATACTCAGGAGGAGTATCAGAATGTATTTTGGGGGTAATTTTTGGCATGTACATGCTATGTGTTAGAAATATCTTATAAATGGACAACTTTGTGTAAAAAAAAATAATTTTCATTCATAAGGAAATGAGATGTGTCATTTATGAATGCCTGTAGGTATTACTTGGATGTTGGGCCTCTGTATGTGCCTTACACATGTGGTATCCCCATACTCAGGAGGAATAGCAAAATGTGCTTTGGGGTGAAGCTGCAAGTATGCATATGCTGTGTGAGAGGAATAACCTGTTAATATAACAAAAAACAAAAAAAAAATTAATTTGGGTACAGTGTTGCATGACTGAGCAACTAGCATTCAAAGTGTGGTCTGGGCAGGAAGAGGGTTAAAGTGCCCTGTATTGAGGTGGTTAATAAAATATAATGAACGAAAAAAAATTAGCTGAAAAATAATAGTTGAAGGGAGAAGGAGAAGAAAGAGCTAATTAGGGCTCACTCCTGGGTCCAGTTAGCTCTGGGAGAAGTCATTAAGCTAGGGCTTCACATACTTTTTCCTTCCTGCACTGTGAATGTTTACATGTTATGTGCAATTAAACCATGGCAACATCTAATGTTTGTGTAGTATTATGTTCAGCAGACTGTATTCTTCTATTGTTGTGACTTAGATGACGTTCAGAGCACATTTTATGCCCAATTCATGCAAAACTCCACGTAATCCCAAGGGGTTCACATACTTTTTCTTGCAACTGTATGTAGGGACGATAAAGAGAGCATTAAAGGAGAGGATAAAGGAACACATATATAATATTGGTATAGGCTACAAAAAACATCATTTGTGCAATCATTTTAGATATTTGTACATAATAGGGATTTTTAGCCGATTGCAATTGTCGGCATTAGAAGTCTAGAAAAGGCATTGGAGAGGGGATAATATGATTAGACAGCTAATTAAAAAGAATCATGGTGGGTCTATGAGGGGCTCTCTAATTTCCAAAGGTTTAAATACAGAATTTTTAATTTAAGGTGTTTTTTGAGTAATTTTTGCCTGATTTGAGCTAATAGCCAATCATGTGCACTAATATAAGGTTATAAGGGTAGATTTTTGTGAGATTTTGTTTTACACCAGCAAGATATAAACATTTGGAATGCAGTGCATATGTACAGTAGAAATATCATAACTCATAAAAAAATGCTTTTAGGTTCTGTGCATATAGCATAATATTGTAATTAGTGTTAATATGCACAATGGTAGATGGGTCAGCTACTTTATAAAGGATCGGATTAGACTACAAGAAAATGTCCACAAGTAAGATTATATATAATGTAGGAGTGGCGTGGCATCCAATCACATCCCTCTGAGGATGCCATGTGACCCTGTGGTGTAACGCGTAGGGGAGGGGCTTGGTGACATCACAATGCTTGTGGCCAGCAGACGGACTTGGGAACACTGAATGGTATAATGAGAACGCTGTAACAACTATATGGCACCGATTGAATATAGATATCTTGGCTATATCTGCTGCAATGTAGCACCCACAATATGTGAGTGGCTCAATTTAAGTTTAATTGAATAAATAGGAATTTTTTAAGGATAAAGCACTATTCCTTGCCTATTGATTTTTATAATGAGTGGAGAAGTATGAAGGAGAAGGATCTATAAGGAGGAAGTGACTGACCATTGAAAGAAGATTCCAACTCAAGAGGTTCCATTAATAAGTCCAAATTAAAAGGACACAGGTGCCATTTGACCATACATTTTTATGTGAGGTCATAGGCTCCAGATGAGGGCACATCTGGGGTGTTGGTGGAGGTGCACAATTGTTATGATATGAAGGCATGGAATGATGTTGAATACATCCACAGTGATTGAATCCATTTATTGAAGACACATATATGAAATAAGGGCATATTGGTTATTTGGAACTTGAGATTCTTTATTGTATAGATGGAAATTATCTAAGTGGGTTCATTTTTATGACTAATATTTTTTCATGATTTTTTGGGGGGTTTTTTAAATCACATTTTGAGTTTAGTTATTGGTTGCATGGAGAGAAAAGCACAGCACTGTTATAGTTTGAAGTCTATATGATGCATTGAACTGCTGAGACAGATATTTCTGTATGGGCTGTGCTTTGTTTTCTGCACAACTGGGATTTGTAGTTGCTGTGTGGCTCCCTGGACACTGGGACTCTCCGCTCTTCTTTGCTCTTCCTTCAACTGCTGCTGGTGTGGTCCTGAAGACCATGACACACAGCCCTCTGAGGATCCATGATGGGTTTGTGAAGGATTACTACCCTCCAGACCTCCTTCTCCCTGCCACTCTGCCTGGACTTCCTCTGCTGAGACTGTTGTTATCTAGTGAGTCCCTGAATCCTTGCTATACCAGTTTACTGCCTGTCTCTGATGCCTGAACTGTTGCCCTGTGACCCTGTAACCCTGGACTGTGATTGTGGTCTGCTACTCACAGTGCCTGGGTTGTTGCCATGTGGCACTAGACTAAGTCCCTGCTGTATCAGATTGCTGCCCTGTGCCTACAAACTTAATCCTTATTGTGCAGTTGTTCTGAAATCCTTGCTGTGTGCCCAGCCCAGTACCAGATCACTGCCTACCCTTGCTGTGTGGCCGGACTACTGCCTTGTGCTGTAGACTGTTGCTCCGTATATGCCTCTAGTTCCCTCACAACTGCTACCTGCATGGTCGTGAAGCCACAGCCAGGACCATAGCCCTTTGAGGAGCCACCATCGGCCTGTTAAGGATTTATGTCCCATGCTACGGACTTAACCTTTGCTGTACCAGGTTGTGGCCTGCTACTTACTGTGCATGGATTGTTGCCTTGTGATTCTGAACTAGATTGCTGCCCTGTGCCTCTGGACTTATCCCTTGATGTTCCCTGTTGCTACTCTGTTATATTTCTGCATGTCCCTCACAGTGTTGGAATTTTTGCCCTATGGCCTTCTCCTTATCTGACTCCCTAGTTTTCAGCCCCCCCCCAAAATAAAGAACCCCTTGGTCAGGAGCCCTAAAACCCCTCTTGATCTCTGCATGTGTTCTGTTCCACCCACACCTCCGTCACAACAGTATATAAGCATAGTACCATAACTAATTGGCTGTTTTATGCTTCTCCCTCTACCAGTCTGAGCTCTGCTGTAATTGGATTACAAGTGGCTGATATCAAGCCAAATTCAGGTACTTGCACTTCTTGCATTGAAAAGATTAGTATAAACATGAATTATTGCTGAAAGAGCTACAATAATCGGTGTCTTTTATATAGAGTTTAATCAATTACCCATTTGCTGCCCCATCACTGTACGTTTACTGCAGCAGGGCAGCACAGGCAGGCACAGTCATGTATATATACATTACTGCCTGCTTCTGGGTTTGCGGCCGTGCGCATGCTCACCCCCTGCTGACCCTTGCTGTGATTGGGCACAGCACAAGTTTGGCAGCTGATTCCAGCCAATGATTTTGGCTGAAGTCAACTGATCAGTTATGTCCAATCACATAGGAAGAAGGGTTAGTTGCACACCAGAGCATTGATGAATTATAGCAAATATTTATTGATCCATAAGACACACAAAACACAAGGACATGTGTACAGAACTTGTTAACGCGTTTCACACGGTCATATGCTTTATCATAAGTAATAATAATTTATCAATCCTCTGGTGTGCGGCTAACCCTTCTTCCTATTGCATCATGTGTGGTGACGAGCCAGAGTCTGCACCTGCCTTGGTTTGATTTGGATCATTTGCCTGAGAGGTAATACCTTTGCTCCTTAGATTTATGTCCAGTCACACACAGAGTTCTGTGTACAGGGAAAAGTGATCTCGCTGTTTTTTTCTCCCTGCAAAGCAGGGAGAACAAGCAACCACATAGTAAGGTAAAAGCAACACATATTACACACGCTACACATTGTTAGGCACACAGTTAACCCATTGATTATCCCTAGATGTTAACCTTCCTAGCCAGTGTCGTTAGTACAGTGACCTTGTACAGTATTAGCATTGATCACTGTATTAGCATCACTAATAATGTCAAAGTCGGTATCTCCCCTAGCCAGAGTCAGCTAGTGCAAGATTACCCTCTACAATATCACATTCACTGATAACTGCCATTAGCAGTATAGTGTAATATCTGTGTAAATTTGAGTATTGTGACAGTATAAACGGCAAGGTGATCGATGGACGCTATGGCCCTGATTTACTAAGACTTGAGTCTACCAGCAGACTCTGAACATTCAGGCAGACTCAGTTAAATCAATGAAGACCTGTCAGTCTTCTGAGCAGTGTCTAGCAATCTCATTGACGAACGTCTACTTTGCAATTAGTAAATGTGGAATCGCGTCTGGCACATTTTTAGGTGCAATACCGGATATGTTCGCTAGATGGCGCACAAGCGCGGGCTTTGCCTCATTGGCCTTTTCCTGTTAGCAAAAGAGAATACTTAGAATGTAGCATAAATAGTACACCTATTTTTTTTTTTTTTGCTATTTCTCCAAAATGATCAGACAACTAATGCATTTACTAATGAATGTCATACATTCTATTTTCAAATGTTAAACATTTTCACACTTATAGCTCAAATAATTTGGATAGTTCTAATTTCCCAATAAAATTATATATCTTCATTCTCATTTAATCACTATTCTATGTTAAAGTCAAGTGCAGCGCTATAAATGCATGTGATCAATAATGAACGCATGTAAAAACCAAAAAGTGCAAAGAATTGCAATAATGATGTAAAATGGTAAATGATGCTAAAATAAGTTCATATAATCATTCCTGAATAATGGAATGTCCTTCGTGTGAGAGTACCAACTCAGAGAGTGCCTATGAATGGCACGTGTGGTTTCTCCGTGACGGACAGTAGTGCATGAACTCGTGAAAGATAAACCACCCTTGGGACTGGTCTACACTCACCAGAACAAAAGTATTAATGCGCATGGGTTATACACATCACACATCTGGGGGTGCAGCGGTATGCTGGCAGCTATGGGTTAGTCATCCTTCTCCATCCATCCATCCGGGTGGGTGCCCAAATGGTCCTGGGGAGGAATTAGCTCTGCCACAGGAGCCAGAAAGGTGCTTAATAGTGTAGTACACCCGTCACAAGGGTGGATGACCTTCTCACGAGTTCATATACAACTGTTCGTGGTTATATTTATCTTGTGTAATACCATTTTAGTAGTCTATATAATTTGACCAGCGCTCACTTTATCATTTTTAAACAATGTAACTATTCTACATTGTAGCTCAAACTGTGTCTCCCACAGTGGTTAGAGCTCAGAACTTACGGCACTTGGGTTATGGGTTCTAATCCCAGTGATGGCTGTATCCCAGTTTGCATGCTTTCCTTGTATGGATGTGTTTCTGCCAACACTCAAAAGACATGCTGTTAGGTTCATTGGACCTTGTTACATGGCTGAGTTTCTGTCCTTAGATTATAAGCTCCTTGACATTTATGAACGTTAAAAAAATGGAGATCAATTTTCTGGGTTGTGTCAGTGCCAGGAATATTGATCAATCAATTATGATTTTGGCTAATGACTAGAAAGTGGATGAATGTTACCTGCGTCCTGTTCTTCTGCCAATTAGGAAATGTGCAAGTTTCATGCTGTGTATATTTCATTGTAACTTTTTTCTCTTCTTTTAAATCTGTCTCCTTATACAACTTGACCCCCTCCCCCACCCCATCATCACCTGTCCCATATGCAAATCTATGGATCACCGCCCCACTCTTTTTAACTATCTACTGATCAAGTGAATGTGTCTCATTTTCTATCAGCTACAGCTCAGATCTCACATTATTATACGATTGCTGATTGTATATCACCACTAGTCTGATTGAATTCACAATCCCTGGTCAGTCCCATTCCCTTACCTCTAATAATCTTTAGGACCAGTTCACACTACATGTGTTTCAGTTGCTTTTTCAGCATCACAAACGCACAGAAAGAAGGTTATATGGTTGTCAATGTCATAGTTCACATCAGCGCTTGCATTTTCAGTGCATTGCAGGTGCTGTAAACAAAGTTGACCACGCTGCATTGTTTCTGCACGAAACTGTACTGGAACACATTGAAATGTCCTTGAATGTACTAAAACACACATGTCCCTAATTAAATTGAATAAAAAGAAAGTAGAAAAAAATAACTGGAAGGGATACAAAAATGCAATGCAACGTGTCCAAAACGCATCCAAAATGTACTGGAACACACTAAACATGCATGCCAAAAGGGCATGCAAAAATGCATCAGGAACACATCTAGACTGTTTCTATAGTGTGAACTGGCCCTTAGGACTTGTTCACACCATTGGTGGTGCAGAAACGCATGCAAGAACACACATTTTCCAGCACAGCAAAGAAATGCAATGCCCTGTGCAGATGTGCGCGGTTAGGTGCAACACACTTTTAAAATAATATACCTGCAGTATTTTTGCATGTTCCCACACATTAGGCAGGCCATTGAAATTAACGAGCTGAGGAAAAAAATGCCCCATTCACACAGGTCCTCTGGCCTGTACAGCACGAATGAGTGGGTTGTTTATGTGGCTAGAGCCACCTGTTACACTATGGGGACACAGCAGTTGTATGAACACAGGTTTTAATCTGACAGGTGTGAAGGCGTGGGGAAGTGGCCCTGAATGCTCACTGTCTGTGTTCAGGGCTGTATATCTGCACCCATATGCTTGTCAAATTATGACCTGCAGCAATTCCATAGTGTAACATAGGTTGCCTGCAAACGGCAATAGCCACAAAAACCAACCACTGATTCCCATTCTACAGGCCACAGCACCCATGAGCCCCAAAGCCTCAATTACACCTCAATTACACACACAGCTTTATTTATGAACTCAGTACAGTTTTATCATTTAGATTTCACAGGAATATGGTTGGAATTATGTCCATTAATAATGTTTTTAGTGTATTTTTACCATAAATGTAATTTGGATATTTTCTCTGGCGGTGGGGGGCTGTCAGGTATGCTGTACGGGGCCCCATGATATCTAACAGTGGCCCTGGGTGTATGCTTGTGTCTGTGCCACCTGTATAGTTAGGAAGAACCTTGAACCTCTGCTATGTACCTCAATGGATCTAGGAATTGGACATGTTTTCAACTGAAAATACAACAATTATTAGTAATGTTTCCCCAGTAAATGAGGATCAGCTCCTCGGTGGAGAACAGCGATCTCGCCATGTCCAGATGTGGTCTGGAATTCCCCAAAAGAACAAATTCACAAAACTAAAAAATAGACTTGCAAATTACCACTAAACTCTCCTAACTACACTCCCATCCACTCACACTCCCCACTTCCACTTCCGGGTGTGTGCAAACGTCCTTCCGCAAACGTCATGACGTATTTCCAGTATGACAGCTGCTCTAGCCCCTCCTCCAACAGCCGTCTTGGCGTTTATTTGTGCACCATAGCAATTTTACATGCGGCTCCATTGTGTATATGACATTCGCAAATATATGTTTGCAGTTCTATTGTAGATTTGGCATTGGTGAATGTATGCTTGCAGCTATACTGTGTATATGACATTGGCGAATATATATTTGCCAGTAAAGGCCCAAAGTCAACATAAATTGGGGGCCCAATTTATTACTGTTAAGAGGATTGTAGAAAAAGAATAGCTAGCTGCACATTGAACACGACCTATTAATTGGTACAGAACATTGTCTTGTGGTGCAATAGGGAGCTTTTGGTTTGTTATTTTGGACATACTTGCACATGTGCGCTCTAACAAGGAAGATTTGGGCATATTAGATAGCTAGCAAAAATAAGTGTTAGGGGGGCTAGTACATTTCAGATGCTTATATAGTGCTGTGAATTTATGCAGCGCTTTACATATAGATGTGGTAAATTCACATCAGTCCCTAACCCTCAAGGGGCATACTAAGAGCCCTAACTTACATTCATACATATACTAGGGCAAATTTTGACAGGATCCAATTAACCTACCAGCATGTCTTTAGTGTGGGAGGAAACTGGAGTACCCAGAGGAAACAGGCACAGGGAGAACATGCAAACTCCAGGCAGGAGGTGCTGTGGCTGGGATTTGAACCAATGACCCTAGTACTGCCAGGTGGAAGTGCTAACCATTTAGCCACTGTGCAACATTCAACTAGAACATGAAATAATCCCCCCAAAAAATACATAGTACAAATGTTTATTGATCAAATACACATTCCACATTTATTTGGACAACAACAAAAAGCTACATTCAATATCTTGGTGTGAAAAAAAAAAAAAAAAAGCAGGATTGATGTTGCTAAAATAGAACGGTCCTGCTCATAAGAGTTTACAATCTAAAAGATTATACTTATAATGAACTGTGCTTTCACAGGTTACAGCAGGAAACAAACGGTTAATATCACTTGGGCTTATTCACAAAACAAGCTGCAGATCGAAATATCAATATAAAAATACATACGTGCCAAAATAAAAACACCTCCCACCTCCCCAAATCCCCCACACATACATTTCTCACCATGTTTGTCTGAAAACTGCATTTCATTCTAAATAGAGCAATGGACATGTGTTAGGATTACAATGCAAAGATAATAAACACAATCATTGTACAATAACACACAAACACACCTTAGAAGGAAGAACATGCAAAACATTCACAGCCCACATCAAAACACAGCGTGGCCTGAGGGCAATTCACCACAATATCTCTTCCTCCCCAAACCACCACAGACAAGGACATGCAGAAATAATGTGCCTGTACCAGGCAAAAAATCAGCTGCTACTGCATCTCTTTATATAAGGTAGGCCACACCCACCACTGTCATTCATTTGGTCAGAGAAAGTGTTTGCACCTGATTAATTCTCTTGCCACCTGCATTAACCCTTGGTATACAGGCCCCACAAATCAGAGTCAGAAAGAAAGCCACAGTGACGTGTACCTGTGCAGCATACAACAGAACATTGAACAAGGATGTGAAAGGGAACTCTATTGGCAATATTTCTTGGCCCTATGGGCACAATTCACTCCAGATTATCGCATGAGTTAAGGCAGACCACATCTCGCATGCAATACTGAAAATGTCAATTCACTTTTGCTAGTATGCGGCATCTCCCATAAATCGGAAAAACACTCAGGAAATCAAACATAAAAAGGCCTTACACCGCGGTCACATCAAAGCCGATTTAGAAATTGTGTGACGTACAGTGAAGATGCTGATTTCCTTACGATTTGCAAGACATCTGACACAGATATCTATGCAAATCGTCACAAAAGTAGTACATGTACTATTTTAGAAATCAGTGTCAGAAATGCACCCATGTGACTGCTCTAATAGCAGACAATAGGGTGCGACTTGACATACGACTTGGCATACGATTTGCAAGTCACATGCCATGCAAATCGCATGCCAAGTCGCATCCAGGGTGCATGATTTCAGGTGCGATTTGGGAATTGAAATTGTACCTGATATCCGATCTAATGAATGTGGATGTGAGTGTCTTAACGTAAGCGATTTGCTGCAGCACAATTTCAAAGTAGTTCTCGTCTAACTTTTTCAGCATTTTGTAGCGATTTCACATATAGACTACAATAGAAATCGCAATGCAAAACACAATTTAAAACGCAATAACTCATTGGTAAATCTACAGAACACACAGTGAAATTGCCAACAAAAAGCACAATTTTAAAGGAAATAAATCTTTGAAGGCATGCGGTATCTGCAGGCTCAGATAAGGGTCTGTTACAGATTTGGGGGGGGGGGGGACTCCATGCCGTTATTTTATTATTTTTTTTAATCCATTTCTTTCGCTCACTCTTCTCATGGTTTGACAAACTTTCCCAAAAGGAGGTGGAGTGCAAACCAGCATTATCCAATCAATCAATAGTCCAGGCCCTTATCTCATCCCATTGTTTGACATTCACATAAGGTGCTACTTTAACCTCCTCGGCGGTATGATTCTTTCCGATTTTTTTGTGCTGAAAGTGGTACCATTTTTTTGCATGGAAATATGTAGTTTTTTTATTGTAGGCTGTAATTTTTAGGAATAACTCACTGAAATCTGTACGAACAAGAGTCTAGTAAACATTCCGGATATGATAAAACTTTAAACACGAAATCATAAATTATAATTTAATAAATAATCATAAAAAATAATAATATAATAATAATAAATTTAATTCAATGTTATAATCAAACCAAAAACACTGAAATTTGAAATACAGAGGCAAATTCGCACATCGCTGAGCAAAGTCGCAAAATCATTTTCAGTGTCTGATGACGAATTTCCTCACGAATCATTATCACTCAATTCTGCAAGTGGTTTTGATTTACTATTGCTGTTCTCTAGCTGATCTAAAACCGCTGTTGGCGTAAAGGGACGCTTTTTGGACGTCATGGACTTTTCTAAGTTTCCAGGCAGAAAGAACAGTCAAAATGCAGGCAGGGCACAGGACAAAGCAGTATGGACAAAATATATGTGAAATGCATTGAAACAGCAATGACAGCAAAAATTCCATTTTTTTTAAATTTCAAATTTGCCGCCGGTTCCGGCACCCGTACGTCCCGACGTCACAGGGACCGGAACACGGAAGCCGGATGCCGGCATCGGCCGGAGGAGATGGCCGGGGACACTGCAGGGGACACATCGCGGGAGCGAAGGACAAGGTAAGTGCTGCAGGGACTCCCTGAGCAACGCCGCATGGTAAGCCCGAGTGTAGCTTGGGGTTACCACTCTTGGTACTCAAATTTTACCCCGAGCTACACTCGGAAATACCGCTAAGGAGGATAAAGGTGTTTGAACAGACAAGGCCTCATTCTAATTCACATTCTAGGGATCATTTAAACAGAAAGCAAAGATGCTGCCACCAGCACATGTATGTTAGGGTAGTCACACAGAGATCATGCAAGTTCATTGCCATGGTTAGGGATTCAAACCAACAACCCTAGCGTTGTGAGGTAGTGTTAACCACTAATCCACAGAGCTATTGAACACTAATCCTGCCTGTATTTCTGTGGTGTGAATCAATCCTAGGTCCCTGGGCAAGGTCAGTGTAACTAGCCAGATATCTCAAATGCGGCACAAATGTTGTGCTATGTTGCCAATTCAGATGTATGTTGGTTCTATGTATCCCAATACAAAGGATTGCAATACTAATACAGGCGTACCTCAGTTTACCGACGCCTCAGTTAACGTAATTTTCGGTTTACGAATGAAAATCTATTGAAAATAATGCCTCGGTTTACACAATTGTTAATAATTTTTTTCGCAATACAAAGTGTATGTCGGCGCCGATTTTCAAATGCAAATGCCAGACTTTTTTTTTCACTATAGTTTACAAGCTTAGAAGTCACTTTCCCCGAAGTTACAGAAAACTTTGTATCTTTTAATAAACTCAAAGTAAGCATTGTTTCCTTTAGGGATATAAATTCCAAGAAAACTTTCTCTTTTAGCTGGGGGAAGTGACAGGTGAATTTCTGAGCTATAGTGAAGAAAAAAAAAGGGAAAATTACATTTGAAAACCAGCACCATAATAAATAAAAAATGGCATAGGGTCCCCCCTTCCATCCACACCAAGCCCTTCGGGTCTGGTATGGATATTAAGGGGTAACTCCACGCCGAAATTAAATAAAAAAAAGTGGGAAACCCCGATGACAGCTGAACTATTCCTTCTGTCCCTGCAGAGAGCTCCGCTAATATATTTGACATTAAAAAGTATAGAGACTGCAACATTGTATCTATTTGTATCCATTTCGGATATAGATGTTTTTATTCGGGTACATATACTGTAGATACAATGTTGCAACCTTTATACTTTTTAATGTCAAATATAATAGGGCAGTTCTCTGCAGAGACAGAAGTAATTACTTCGCTATTATATTTGCCGGCCGTAGATGGGGCAAAAATCGGACAAATTTCTTTACCATTGGTGGTAACGTCGGCCCATTGAACAACAGATTTTTGGTTTTTTTTTTTTAAAAACGGTCAGTTTTCGACCCATCTATGGCCTGCATTTTTCTTTTTCTTCTTTTTCTTATTCTTTTTTTTATTCTTCTTTTTCATTTTCTTCTTCTTTTTCTTCTTTTTCTTGCAGGTCATGGCTCATGTGCAGATTTTTTATCTGTAAAAAGATCAACCAATTTGCCGATCATTGCCGCTAAAATCGGCCGATCTGCAAAATCGGCCGATTTGTATCCAAATTTACCGATTAAAAAAAGTGGCAAAATCCCAAAAAATGGCTGACCAATTAACCCACTAATGGTCTGAAAATCAGCCGATTTTTTTTTCGGGCCGATTTTAGATCCATCTAAAGCAGGCCATAGATGGGTCTAAAATCAACCGATTTTTCTGCCGAAAAAAAATTGAATGATTTTTGGGCCATTAGTGGGTTAATTGGTCAGCCGTTTTTCGGGATTTTGGCACATTTTTTTTATCAGTAAAGTTGGAAAAACATTTTTCCAACTTTACTGATAAACAAAATATGCTAAAATCCCGAAAAATGGCTGACCAATTATCCCACTAATGGAAGAGGCCCTTGTCCCCATTAACATGGGAGACAAGTTGCTTTGGGGGGAGCCCCCCCTGCCCCAAAGCACCCCCCCATGTTGAGGGCATGTGGCCTGGTATGGTTCAGGAGGGGGGGCGCTCGCTCGCCCCCCCCCTTTCCTGACCTGCATGCTCGGATAAGGGTCTGGTATGGATATTGAGGGGGTCCCCACGCTGTTTTTTTTTTTTAATTTCGGCATGGAGTTCCCCCTTAATATCCTTACCAGACCTGAAGGGCTTGGTATGGATGAGAGGGGGGACCCACGCTGTTTATTTATTTTTTTTTATTGCGGACCTTTATTTTTACATTCAGCTGTCAAAATGAATATTATCTAGACCTACGAAATAAGTAAAATCCTTACAGAAATAATTATAAAGGATAAGAAACAAAAATAGAATCACTAGAACTAAGGAAATCAAATTAGAATACATAAAGATATGCTTAGTGCTGTTTGTTAAACACGGTAGATGTGACCGTAGAGTGTCAGCTGTCAGAGGAATCCACAGTAAGATTTACTATTGGGCAGTGGCTAAAAAGCAAGCGCCTGCAGAGGACGTCTAAAATGTGTTCTGCGCATGCTCAGTTATATCGGCCAAAGACACTGCACGGGAGTCTAGTTTTTTACTGTGTTGATTTGCTTGAAAAAATCTACTTTTAACACATTTTTTTTTTTTTTTTTAAATGGCAGATATTGTTTAAAGTGAAGTCCTGATATTTGGCAAAGCAAATTTCAAAGTGAACATGTCTCTGCAGTGATTTTTCATAGTGTTAGACATGCCTCTTAGCAAGTCTGCTTTGTGAGTCTGATTCCGGGCATGTGTCTCGTTAGTAAATTCGATTGGGCGTCTATTTATGGGCGCTGCTCAATAGTAAATCTCGTTGCGGGGTAAAAGTAGACGGTCGCTCATAAAAATTAGATGTTCGCCCACGGAAATGCGCCCAGGCACAATAGTAAATCAGGGCCTATGTGTCACCTCGCATGCGATCACACCTTGAAGTTTAAGGTGGAGTCCACTCTGGGTTTTCAGGGCCACAATGGCAGAGGTGGTTCCAGACCGGATTTTGTGCTCCACTGATAACCACCAACAGGTGGTATAAATAAGGCAGGGCTGGAGCAAGAAGCTGCTCATGGCCTGGGACTCAGAGAGCCATTCTGAGAGAGCTGTGCATGAAGATGTGTGCTATACCAATAAGGAAAAGGTTGGCTTATTATTTTGTTTTGGGGTGACCGGACGAAGCCCTTCACCTGTGAGAGAGGAAAAATCCTATGTTTTGTTAGTGCCTGGATGGCGAGGGTTTAGTTTGCTGTTTTCTTTGTTTTGATATTTTGCTAACCTTTTAAATAAAACTGACAACCAGTCAGATTTTGAAGAAAACCCTGCTGTGCGGCCTACCTTTTTTCCCAGGGAAGGTGATCCCCACCTGAGCTAACCCCACAGTATATATACCATAGTTTGTAGACGTTATAACTTTTTGCACAAACCAAATAATATGCACTTGTAGGGGATTTATTTTACGAAAGACAAGTAGCAGAATACATTTTGGCCCAAATTTATGAATATTTTTTAGGAAGATTTCTTTTTTAATTGGATGTGTTTTATAACAGACAGTAGAGAATGTTGTTTTTTCCCAAAGTTTGTAGTCTTTTTCATTTATTTAATTAAAAAAACTGTGGTGTTCAAATACCATGATAACAGAAAGATCTATTTCTGTGAAAAAAATTATATTAATTTCACAGAGAGTGTGAGTGTAGTATTTCCCCCCCCTCCCCCCCTCGCTTTTGATGTATCTTATCTGTAGCCCTTTTTTTTTTCTCAATCCCTTCTAACATTCTGCTTAAACTTTGTGATTTGTAATAGTACTGCTTAGACCTTGAAGAAGGGGACATACCCCGAAAGCTTGTCCTCAAAATTGTATGTTAGTGCAAATAAAAAAAGTATCACGGACAGTACTTAATTGTCTCGGTTCTTTGCAAAACTCTGTTTGGGACCTGGAGCCTGGAGATTTCACAGTGATCTGGGTGGGAGGAAATCTCCAATCCTTGGACCAGGTTTTGGGAATTGCCAGGAGACTGATTGTATAGGTGTGTGTGGGTCTTTTCTAGGGTCAGGACCAGAGTTCTGGGCTCCACCCTCCTGAGGAGTCCATGTGGGTGCAAGGGAGCAGCCACAAGTGTGCATGGTGGCACAGTGTAGTCTGACAGAGAAGACAGGGCCCAAGCCTGTGGGCTGGAGAAGCAGGAATGCTGTGAAAGAGCATTAACCAAGGTACAGTGTTTGTATGAGAATGGTCAAGAGGACCGAGGCATAAAGCCTGAGCAGCGGTGCTACTAAAGAGAGCTAGGTGGCTGAATCTTTTTCTTTTGCATTGATGGTGGATACATCTGCGTGGGAAACCTGTATTGTATGGACTTTTCTTGTTTTCTTTAATAAAAGTGGGCCAACAAGCCTTTAAACAATAATTTCTGGCATGGACTTTCACTGGTAAGCACTACCCTGAGCTAAATAACCCCCAAATATTACAAAGTTTATATTGGTCTATAAAAACAACTATTGTTTTACGAGTATTGCTATTACAGTGCTAATGTTATAAAATAAAAGCATATTCTGTGACCATAGAACTCCTTTAATGCCCATTTATTATGTGAAGAAAACTTCTGTTTGCAGTGTTCAGGCTTACTTGCTTTTAGGTATAATGTTTTTTAGTAAGAAATTCACATTTACTTTTTCTGATCACAAATCACTTTGACATGTTTGCAGTACCTTTATTGTAGCTCGGTTTATCATACTGGGCAGCTTTGTGAAGTTATAAGGAATACCTTTGAGATTCTTTTCTGCTTACAATATTGTACTGAACTACACATGCTTGCCTTTTTAGCTGTAAAGTTAACGGCTTTCTAGGACAATGTTTTTTTTATATAACACATGACTCCTTCAACAAGTATATGAAAGAAACTTAAAGATTAACTCCACTGTTACTGAGAAAAAAAATGATACCATTGTTGTATATCTGTTGTTTTGCGGATTGTCATTTTAGGAAAAGGTTATATAATTTCTGCTTTAAGAGCTTTAAGTGATAGTAGGAGGAATTGGAACAGAAAATGTGTGTAATTTATAAATCTGTTAACAGTCTGTCTGTACTTCTGAAACACAACAATGGCAACATGAACCCTGTGTGTAGCCTCCAGAAAATTTTATGCAGAACACTGGAGGGCCTACAGTACAGGTGAAACTTGAAAAATTTGAATATCGTTCAAAAGTTCATTTATTTCAGTAATGCAACTTAAAAGGTGAAAGTAATATATCAGATAGACTCATTATATGCAAAGCAAGATAGTTCAAGCCGTGATTTGTCATAATTGTGATGATTATGGCTTACAGCTCATGAAAACCCCAAATCCACAATCTCAGAAAATTAGAATACTACATGCAATCAATAAAACAAGGATTGTACATAGAACAATATCGGACCTCTGAAAAGTATAAGCATGCATATGTACTCAGTACTTGGTTTGGGCCCCTTTTGCAGCAATTACTGCCTCAATGCGGCATGGCATGGAAGCTATCAGCCTGTGGCACTGCTGAGGTGTTATGGAAGACCAGGATGCTTCAATAGCGGCCTTCACCTCTTCTGCATTGTTCGGTCTCATGTCTCTCATCTTTCTCTTGGCAATGCCCCATAGATTCTCTATGGGGTTCAGGTCAGGCGAGTTTGCTGGCCAATCAAGCACAGTAATCCTACGGTCATTGAACCAGGTTTTGGTGCTTTTGGCAGTGTGGGCAGGTGCCAATTCCTGGTGGAAAATTAAGTCAGCATCCCCATAAAGCTCGTCTGTGGAAGGAAGCATGAAGTGCTCCAAAATCTCCTGGTAGACGGCTGCCTTGACCCTGGACTTAATGAAGCACAGTGGACCAACACCAGCAGATGACATGGCTCCCCAAATCAACACAGACTGTGGAAATTGCACACTGGACTTCAAGCATCTTGCAGTGTGTGCCTCTCCATTCTTCCTCCATACTCTGGGTCCTTGGTTTCCAAATTAGATGCAAAAGTTGCTCTGATCAGAAAAGAGGACTTTGGACCACTGAGCAACAGACCAGGTCTGTTTTTCTTTAGCCCAGGTGAGACGCTTCTGATGTTGTTTGTTGTTCAGGAGTGGCTTGACAAGAGGTATACGACATTTGAAGCCCATGTCCAGGATCCGTCTATGTGTGGTGGCTCTTGATGCACTGACTCTAGCCTCAGTCCACTCCTTGCGAAAGTCCCCAACACTTTTGAATGGCCTTTTCCTGACAATCCTCTCCAGGCTGCTGTCATCCCTGTTCTTGTGCACCTTTTTCTTCCACACGTTTCCCACATAACTTTCTATTAATGTGCTTTGATACAGCACTTTGGGAACATCCAACTTCTTTTGCAATTACCTTTTGAGGCTTTCCCTCCTACTGGAGGGTGTCAATGATGGTTTTCTGCACAACTGTCAGGTCAGCAGTCTTTCACATGATTGTGATTCCTACTGAACCAGACTGAGAGACAATTTAAAGGCTCAGGAACCCTTTGCAGGTGTCATGCCTTAATTAGCTGATTAGAGTGGGACACTTTGAGCCTAGAATATTGCACCTTTTCACAATATTCTAATTTTCTGAGATTGTGGATTTGGGGTTTTCATGAGCTGTAAGCCATAATCATCACAATTATGGCAAATCACGGCTTGAACTATCTTGCTTTGCATGTAATGAGTCTATCTCATATATTAGTTTCACCTTTCAAGTTGCATTACTGAAATAAATGAACTTTTGCATGATATTCTAATTTTTCGAGTTTCACCTGTATATTAACCTGAGATCAATGATATGAACAATTTTCAATCTATTTGCTAGCATCTGGCCTAGATGGAGTCTCACCTGAGAGACAGAGGGCCTTGTTGCTTATCTCCTTAGGTTCTGAAGCCTATAGGATTTTCCTAACTCTGGAATTAGATTCTATATACAAAGCTACAGTACAGGTCCTGGAACAGAATTTTAAACCAGCCACAAATGCTATTTGGCCAGAGTTCATTTTCACAGATACTGTCAAGGTAGGGGAGAGCCCACTATGTTGCTGAGCTGAGAAAATTAGCAGTGCCCTGCACATTTGGACCCTTGCAATGAATAGGCACCAGCTTACTGAAAATATTACAAAGTCAGACTTAGGGAAAGGCTGCTTATGGAGCCAGATAGACTGTGGATTTGGGGTGCCAGATGGAAATGTATGTACAGAAGGCCAGTAATATGCTGTGTAACAGAGAATCATGACGATTCCTGTTCAAGTACAAAAACTGATTGACAGCCCACCAAATGCACATTATTTTAACTGTAAAGGTAACTGCCACAAGGAAGGCATGAAGCTCTGCACTACACATGGCAAATGCTGCAGGCACTGTAACAAACTGATAACACTGTGCAAGTCATTGCTTGGGATATATGAAAACATGTAATTGTCACTCAAAAGAGTAATATCCCAGCTGCTGTAATCCTCAAAAATACTCAAAATGATCTCACACTATACCACAAACAATCTTCCACCACCAGGTGCCCCCTTATGCAATGGAGCATGTGATGATGTCACTTCCTCTTACATGTTTTGCCCCATTGTCACTTCCTCTTAATAAAGTCCAAAGGGATGAAACATATCAAGGAAGAAACACTACACTATTGGAAGATCTTTTTTTAGGTGGATTGGTGACACTGGAGAACGTAGCAGACAAGAGGAGATAACTACATGTTTATGTGAGCACAATCAATAAAGTGTGAAGAGCACAGTTTTGGTTTGATAGCATCACACTATGATGGTTTTTTTTCTTTTTTTTTTCTTTTCAAATCTTTTTTTATTAGGTTTTAAACATAAACATGTTAGCCACAATACAGGTTCAGATTAGGGAGGAAATGCAGCTCTTTCTCCGCATTATAATATACATACATGACTAAGAAATGCGTACACTATCAAAAACATAGCAGGTGTAGAAAAAGTATACTTTCAGACAAAATAAGTACATAAGCCAAACATACCATATATGCATAACATTTTGCTGAATCCATTCACCAGAGACCCGACATTTCGGGCCCACCTGAGCCTGATAAAAGGGTAATGAAGAATAGATACAGAGTAAAAGATAAAGAAAATAGAATCCAACTGGGAAAAGAAAAGGGAAAGAAGAGAAAGAATAAAGAAAGAGCAACCACATGAGCAATAGGAGACCAAAGATATCATATTATCCTTTATGGCTATCATACAAAAGATTCTATAAAGTAATATTAAGTGGAGGAGATAGCTCTTTCCAATGGAACCATTTCGCATCAAACTTTTCCATAGAAGAATGACTAATTGCCAAGGCCCTCTCATACATATAGTGTGTCTGTACTCTTTGAAAAACTTACAAAGGATGTTTGCCGATTTCCATCTACTTGTAATAGCCAATCTAGCCGCAATGAGAATATGACCTATAATTGTTCTATATTTACTAGGAAAAAGATTTAGTTTGAGGTTAAGGAGGGCTAAATGTGGAGCTGGAGAGGAAGCCATGCCCGGTACTGTAGAGATAAGTGTGAAGACCTCCTTCCAGAATGTTTTCAAACAGGGACATTTCCACAAAATGTGAAGTTTATTCCCCTCCCCTCCACAGTTTCTCCAACATAGTGGGGATGTATTAGGGTACATTTTGGATAATTTATATGGAGTGAA
Source organism: Staurois parvus (assembly GCF_062004578.1). Taxonomy (NCBI): domain Eukaryota; kingdom Metazoa; phylum Chordata; class Amphibia; order Anura; family Ranidae; genus Staurois; species Staurois parvus. Next base: position 4,802,455 of record NW_028317808.1, read on the forward strand.
GTAACTACGATGCATTATTTTCAAGGAGCAATCCCAATGGTTAGTACAGTTAGAAATACTTAAATTACATTTCATGGCATCCTCCCATTCATCTCTTGTAAAGGATTTTTGAAAGTCCCTTTCCCATCGTTCCACGCTAAGTACTGAGGAACCATCCCGATCATAATGTAAAAGTTTATAAAGTTTGGAGATTCCGTTTTTCAGTTTAATGGGATTTTTAACAAAATGCCATAACTTAGAATCTATTTTCAGCCATGTGTTTAGGCCAGTGCCATGGAATCCCCTTATCTGCAGGTAAGGGTGCATTCCTATATTCGGAACTGATTGTCTTATTTCCTCAAATGTATTGTACCCTAGTTCTCTTAATGATTTAGTATTCATGTTTGATATAAGGTGTTCATATGCAGAGATTGGAATAGGAATTCGAAGTTTAGGGGAGGAGTCGGGCATGAAGCTCAGACCTATGCTCCAAGCTTCCAACGTGGCAGCAATAGATGGTAAAAGAGTAGGTACTAGCTTAGATGAAACCACTCTAGCCAGGATAAGGGCCTGTAGGTCTTTATTAGGAATCATATTCCGTTCAATCTGCACCCACAATTTATCCGTTGGTGCGAACCATGCCAGAAGTTGGTCTAATAGAGTCGCATAATAATTCATGGGTAATACGGGTAACCCCATTCCTCCTTTTGATTTATGTTTCGTAAGGGCCAGGAATGGGATCTGTGGTTTTTTCCCCTTCCATATAATCTTTTGATAGCCAGCTCTAATTTATAAAAACAGTTCCAAGGTATGAGAATTGGGATCGTTCTAAAATAATACAGAATTTTAGGAAAGATTAACATCTTAAATGCTGCTATTCTGCCTATCCAAGATGTTTCAAACTTGTCAAGCCTTTGCATTTCTAACAAAGAGGATTGATACAGTTTTTCAAAGTTATTTTTAAAAGTCTGAGATGACAGGGATGATATACATATACCAAGGTAGTCCAACCTTTTGTTGGTCCACTGGTAAGGAAATTTATCCTTGAGAGGGCCTAGGGGGCCTTTCTTCATAGCAATAGGGAGAGCACAAGATTTAGTAACATTGAGTTTATAATAGGATACACTAATGGACACTAAGGAATCCGAAATTTTAGTGAGAGACTGCATCGGATCAGTAACCGTAAGAATTACATCATTACAAGGATTACTAAATGAGAGGGATAATGCCTAAAGGCAGCAAGTGTAGAGGTAGTTTTTAGTCCTAACTATTTAGCTGGCTAAATGTTGGGGCCTGTTGGCAGGCAATAAGGCAGTCAAAAAGGACTGCAGTATTAAAGCTATAGGGTAGCTGCAATGTAGTTCTTAATGGATCAGTCACTAATGGTGATAACAAGTAGTGGCCACAAGGCCCTCTCACCCAGCTCAGCAACACACAGCAGATAGATATCTCCTTACCCTGTGGCAACTTGATAGGCAGTGTGGCAGAGTCTCTAAATCCTGGCAGTGGCTCCGACTCTCTGCTTTCAGGTCAAAACTCTGCACAGACTGGCACAGTTATGGGGTTTCAGTGGCTTGGTCTCTCAGTCTCTGGTGCTGCTCTGTACCGTGGCTCTCTCTACACTCTCTGGGGCTGCAAAACTTTGTGGAGAAAACCCTTTCCTGGGAAGATCCGACCCTTCCCTCCTCATAGCTGTCAATCTTCGTGGGAGTGTAGTTTGTTCTACACTCTTTTCAATGGGCAGCGCTGTCTCTGGAACTACATGTCACATCAATCTACTCTCCTGTCTTCTTATTGGTCTACTTGTTGCTAGGAAGGAGGGGGAAGGAACAGAGCAGTTGGCAGGAGTTCCCATGGATCTCACAGATGCACCTATGCCTGTCACAGCCAATTTGGTGTTCTCTCTGGTGCTGACACAGGGGTATAGAGAGCAAGCGGCAGGCTGCGGGGGGAAAAGTAGAGCGATCCCCGCAGACACCTGTCACTGCTGACACCAGCCGGGGAGGGGGGGAACCACTCAGCTGCACCTTCTAAATGTACAGTGTTAGCTTTCATATTTAGTCGGAATTTTGGAAGTTATGCTGTTTTTGTTGATGCTATTAATAATTTGTGTAGCATCCCCCACAAAATGGGGCAGTACAGTGGCTAAATAGTAAGCACTTCTGCCTGGCAGTACTAGGGTCGTTGGTTCAAATCCCAACCAAGGCACCACCTGCCTGGAGTTTGCATGTTCTCCCTGTGCCTGTGTGGGTTTCCTTCAGGTACTCCAATTTCCTCCCACACTCCAAAGACATGCTGGCAGGTTGATTGGATCTGGGCTAAATTGGCCCTAGAATGTGTATGTAGTGTATGAATGTAAGTTAGGGACCTTAGATTGTATGCCCCTTGGGAGTTAGGGACTGATGTGAATGCATGATATAAATGTAAAGCACTGCGTAAAATTGATGGCGCTATAAAAGTACCTGAAATAAATAAAATGCTGTTTGAGCCTGGTATGGATTTCAAGGGGGTACCCACCACATGAAAAAAAAAAGAAGTCCCAAGTAATCCATACCAAAACCTTTGGGCCTGCATGTGAGTCCCCGTAAAACCATACTGGGCCATATGCCCTCAATATGTGCAAAGCACCTTGTCCACATATTAATGACATGGGCCTCTTCCTCACAACCTTCGTCTGGTGGTTGTGGAGATCTGTGGGTACAGGGCTTATCAGAATCTGGAAGCCCCCTTTAAAAATCAGAAGACCTCAGGATACCACCCCCACTATATGAATGAGTAAGGAAAAATAATACCCCTACTCATTTACAAAAGAGACACCAAAACCTATGACAAGTCCTTTATTAAAAAAAGTAAAACCGGGACCTTTGAGTTTATATTATACAAAAATACATTTCAAGGCGTAGAAACTGCATTTATTTTTCGACATACTCACCTTCTAAATTTATACACTTATCCCAGAATTCAACTAATGCCCAGAAAGCTTCAGCACAGAAAGATTTCTTAGTATGACCATCCTAGGATTGCCTGCTTCACTTAACTTCGCCGTTTCCACAGAAAGATTTATCTCTTGCAATTTCACGACATGATATGCATTGATTATTCAGGATCAGGCATTCCATGACCTGAATGTTCACAGGAATAACTGCTGTAGGCTGGGAACCAACACAGCCAGGATCGTCACTGATGGATTTTTACAGCATTCAAATGTCTTACTGCGGCTGAGCGTCTCATCACCGTACTGTGCTTGAAGTCTTCTGTAGATATCCGTGGGTATTTACGCCTTCATTCACAAGAAACTTCATCAACACACACTGTTCCATGCATGCGCTAACACTGTTGTCTGTCTCTGGACTGGCCCATGACATGTGTACTTACCGCCACGCTAGCATCCTTTTTTTTTTATACCTTTAAAATGAAAGGTTCCGGTTTCATTTGAACACTCCTCATATATCCGTAAGTAGTAAACTTCTGAAAAAGAAGAAAAATCCTCCTTGCAAGGTAATATCATGATGTGCTAGTATGCATCGCATACTTGCACATTATGAAAGACTTACCTTGAAGCACAGCTTACAGGTTTGTCGCCTTTGTCGCCTTGTCTTCCTTCTGGTCTGTGGGCTCCGGCCACTTGAATGGCCAAATCATGATGATGTCACTCCTATGCATGAGCACAGAAGTTATGGTCCAGCACAGAGCTCTGAAGTGACTTCACAAGCTGCCTACCCACACCTCATAAATTTTGCCACTAGGTTTCAGCATATACATAAGTCTGGCTGCAACATAACATACTTTCTCCATGTTGCTGGCAAACAACCCACAGTGTAATTATAGCAAATTTAGTCATGTTTGTAAGATGAATACCCTGTAATGAAAGCAGCTTTGATATCTACAAGAACAGGCTGGACTTCTTGTCAGGATTTGGATCTGATCACAGGACCTCTGTCGTATCTGGCAGTAGCTCTTCTTACTGTGTCATTTAAAATTCTGGACAACCTTACTTTCTATCTTGTTTCTGGTGAATCTTGAACTCCTTGTTCCTCCCATGAACATCCTATTTAGGAAAAGTCTTTGCACTTCCTGTTTGCCAGAATATTGTGCTCTTCTCCAGCCAATAGCTTGCTCTTTTTGCTCTTGCAGCCATATGTATTTTTACTACTACTCATTACTGACCTTTGGCTTGTTCCTAGACTATGCTTCTGGAGCCTGGCTTGCTCACCTCTTGGTGATCCTGAAGACCATGACATGTCACTAGCATACAGTGAAACCCATCTCCACCATCAGGAGCTCTGGTGAAGACTTGTTAGTGCTTAGACTCATGCCTGTATGACAACTCAAGAGGATAAACCTTTCTCATGGATAAATCTTAATGCATGAATTGACCTGCTTATTAATTTAAGGGGTAACATCTAGTGAGTCGATCCCCATGAAGAGAGAAATGTAGTGTGTGGATAAGAGTGAAGGTGTCACAGGTTTGAAGCACAGAAGAAAGAGAATTTTGATCCATAATGTGCACTTCCGCAAGTTGTTTGGACTTGCATGCAGTCCAAACATATAGCATGCAGCACTTTGATATATTGCACTTTTTAATCACTTTTTATAACATGCACTTTATGTTGAAATATTGTTAGTGATTCATTTTAGTAGGGTTACATCAAATCTATATATGCTGTTTGCTGGGATATTACAATATAAAGACTGATTATAAGATTGCACTTTATTATTATATGGTATATTATAAAATTAATGTTTGGCATATTGGCTTGGGGTAATTATGTGAAGAGGATGGAAAGTGCTGTATACTGATATAACTATAAATTATATACATATTGCTCTTTTAGCTATATACATAGAGCAGCTAATGGGTCAAGTTTGGGATTTAGGAGGATAAGCGATGACATAAAAATATCAAGTTTGGTATTTAGGAGGATAAGCGCTGACATAAAAATATCAAAGATTGTACTCATACTCTGATGAGGACACTACATGGATTTTTGCTAATGTTGATAGACCAATGGACATCCTTGTTTCAAATTCATCTAGACAGTTGGCACTTAAGCTAAATAAACAATCTCAAATGATTATGTTGCCTGAAGTACATGAAGTCTCTTTGGCAGAATATTACAGACTGTAGTTGATTCCAAGCAGATTGAGAGTGATCCTCACACCTAAAGTGTTTGCACAAAACAAAGTAATGATGCAGCGCAACTAAAACAGTGTCTCTTAAATAAATGAGTCCCAAATGATGAAACAAAAAAAGTCCATAAATAAATATATACAGTATCTCACAGAAGTGAATACACCCTTCACATTTTTGTAAATATTTTATTCTATCTTTTCATGTGACAACACTGAAGAAATGACACTTTGCTACAATGTAAAGCAGTGAGTGTACAGCTTGTATAACAGTGTAAATTTGCTGTCCCGTCAACATAACTCAACACACAGCCATTAATGTCTTAACCTCTGGCAACAAAAGTGAGTACACCCCTAAGTGAAAATGTCCAAATCAGCCCAATTAGCCATTTTCCCTCCCCGGTGTCATGTGACTCTTTACTGTTACAAGGTCTCAGGTGTGAATGGGGGGCAGGTGTGTAAAATTTGGTGTTATTGCTATCACTCTCTCATACTGGTTACTGGAAGTTCAACATGGCACCTCATGGAAAAGAACTCTCTGAGAATCTGAAAAAAAGAATTGTTGTTCTACATAAAGATGTCCTTGGCTATAAGAAGATTGCCAAGAGCCTGAAACTGAGCTGCAGCACGGTGGCCAAGACCATACAGTGGTTTAACAGGACAGGTTCCTCTCAGAACAGGCCTTGCCATGGTCGACCAAAGAAGCTGAATGCATGTGCTCAGTGTCATATCCAGAAGTTGTCTTTGGGAAATAGACATATGAGTGCTGCTAGCATTGCTGCAGAGGTTGAAGGGGTGGGGGGGTCAGCCTGTCAGTGCTCAGACCATACGCCGCACACTGAATCAAATTGGTCTACGTGACTGTTATCCCAGAAGGAAGCCTCTTCTAAAGATGATGCGCAAGAAAGCCCGCATACAGTTTGCTGAAGACAAGCAGACTAAGGACATGGATTACTGGAACCATGTCCTGTGATCTGATGAGACCAAGGTAAACTGATTTAGCTCAGATGGTGTCAAGCGTGTGTGGCGGCAACCAGGTGAGGAGTACATAGACAAGTGTGTGTTGCCTACAGTCAAGCAGGGTGGTGGGAGTGTCATGGTCTGGGTCTGTATGAGTGCTGCCAGCACTGGGGAGCTACAGTTCATTGAGGGAACCATGAATGCCAACATGTACTGTGACATACTGAAGCAGAGCATACTGCTGCAGGGCAGTATTCCAACATGATAACAACCCTAAACACACATCCGAGATGACAACTGCCTTGCTAAAGAAGCTGAGGGTAAAGGTGATGGACTGGCCAAGCATGTCTCCAGGGAGCATGTGTGGGGACAGCAAATTTACACTGTTATACAAGCTGTACACTCACTACTTTCTATCTATCTATCCGACCCTTGGCGTTTGCATGGACTGTCACCCGTAAGCAACTTTTTCCATGAATTCTCTTAGCAATTATTTTACAGGGTAGGTTGCCAGGTCTTTCCCCAACCCCTACCATGCAGGAAATCCCACGTGGCCAGGGATGAAACTAGGACAATTTAGACAGGAGCCAATTAACCTACCAGCATATCTTTGGAGTATGGGAGGAAACCGGTGTACCTGGAGGAAACCCACGCAAACAAAGAGAGAACATGCAAACTCTATGCAGGAGGTGCCATGGTTGGGAATTGAACCCATGACCCAATTACTGCAAGGCAGAAGTGCTAAGCACTAAGCCACTGTTCTGCCCACTCACTGCTTTACATTGTAGCAAAGTGTCATTTCTTCAGTGTTGTCATATGAAAAGATAGAATAAAATATTTACAAAAATGTAAGGGGTGTACTCACTTCTGTGAGATACTGTATGTGGCCAACCACTAGTGAATTCCAGATATCACAATCTTCACTTCAATGAATTACCCACATGTATCAAATTTTGAAGGGGTGGAGTGAAAACACCTAACAGTGCTGAGCATCAACTAAGAATTCACAGATTTGTGAGCACGTCAATTTGTTTGTGATTTACTGTATGTACGTTAGGTTTATATGTCACAGATAATTTATGGTGTTTTGCATTAAAAGTGATTGTGCAGATTGTTTTTCATTTTCCACATTAAAATCTAGATTGCTACAAATTATGACAAATGTGATTTGATTTGATAACTTTGATGGTGGGACATATACAATGAGAAAAGTTGGTGTCAGTGAGTTATGCAGTCACTGCTCCAAGCCTCTGCAGCTGCAAAGCATGGACGGATATATAGGGGTGCTGGGGTGGGCTATGCCCCCCAAAATTTCAGCTGCACCCCCTCAGGCAGACTTTATCCAAGAGAAGCTGTCTGCAGCAGCAAACATAGCCCAAACAGCACACTTCCCCCTCTCCTTCCCTGCATGGACAGGATAGGAGAAAGGAGATCGATGTACACTGCCTCCTCCCGCCCCTCTCCTCCTGTCTGCCCCACCCACACTCCAACCCCTAACCCGTGTTGAGCCTTAGAAGATGTGTGGGTGGGAAATTTCAAGCACTGCAGCAGACAACTACATCGTGGCTGCAAGATAGATTCCTTTGCCTGAGCCTCCAGAGACCAACCTGGGTGAGTGAGCTGAGCTCTGCACTACAGCTGAACTCTCCCCATCTCACTCCTTCAATTCCTCCTCCATCTCCCTCTTTATTCTCTCCCTCCAGGGGTGGACTGGCAACTCATGGAGCCCCTGGGCAATAGGGGATCATGGGGCCCCGTGTCCTTGCCCACACTCAAACCACACCCAAAAAAGTCTATGAAAGGTACCAGGGACATCGCATTTGGCCCCCTACTGACCCCGGGCCATCGGGCAGTGCCCAAGTTCCCCAATGGTCAGTCTGCCCCTGTCTCCTCCCTCCATCTTCCTTCTTCTTCTCTCCCCCTCCATCTTCATTCTTCTTCTCTCCCCCTCCATCTCCCTCCTTCTTCTCCTCCCTCATTCTTCTCTCCCCCCTCCATCTTCCTTCTTCTTCTCTCCCCCTCCATCTCCCTCCTTCTTCTCTCCATCCTCCATCTCTCCTTACTTCTCTCCCCCCTTCTCTCTCCTTCTCTCCTCTCTCAATCCCTCCCTGCCTTCTATCCCCCTCTCCATCTCCCTCCCTTCTCTCCCCCTTCTCTCCCCCTCCCCCTCTATGCTTTTGTCCAGTTAACACTCAGGGACAAATGTAGTATTATTGGAGATGGTTGACAATCTGCTGGCTGGATAAACTGATAGAGGTTTCTCTCAAGTTTGTGTTGCTTATGTTTAACCCCTTCCTGCCCAACCCCAGCATCCTCTTAGGGGCTTGTTCACACGAGCTTTGGTCTCTGAAGATCGATCTGAATTCAGATAACTCTTCAAAGAGCAGTTGGCTGACAGTGAGGAGATGCTGTATCGCCTCCTCACCACATGATTTGACCCCACACTAGTGCACTGGTACCATGTTCACTGCACATAGTTATGGGGTGATTGCAGAACAGCCTCATTCACTTGCATGGGTCACATTCATCAGGCACTGTGCCCACAGAATGCAACAGAGAATATAGTTTCTGCCACGGCCATAAAACATCACAGTGGCAGTATGTGTACACCCCAGTGTGATGCTCATCCTGACTGCTACACTCCATATGTTTTTTTTTTTATTTACTCCTGACCCCTGTGCTCTGTACTGGTTTTAATGAAGTTCTTCTATAAGGATAGGCTCAGTAAAGCAGCCTATACATTAGTCATATTTGTTCAACAGTGGGTTGCACAAAAAAAAATTACTTGATTCTCTCATCCACAAATTCGACGTGGATGGGGGAATTACTCCTGCTGAAGTAATGGGTTCTGAAAGTGAAGAGACTTCAATGCCACCAGAATACAGTGATCAGTGCTGCCAGCTATAGTCGGCGGTGCTGATCATGCAGAAATTTTCCTAGAGGCTGATTGTACAGAAGTCAATCGGTCCATCGAATTCTGTGCAAACAGCCTGCAAATATATGGATCTGAATTCAACCGGTCCCCAGTGACTGCCCACTAAAGCTGAGGAATTTTGATCCATGTATGGCCTCCAAAGAAAAAAAATATCATTTTTGTGTGCATAAAAACATATGAAATGGAAAAATTTAATTTAAAAAATGTTTCTTTGCCCTGAGTTTTGTGTCTTTGAGACTGTAAGTTGTGGCACAGTATTTAGTATTTTGTGGGTAAGAGTACTGTGGTATAGGTGTGCATTATATACAGCAGACACAGATTCTGTTCAATCCCCCTTAAGACCCCCCCACTGGCCAGCCACAGAACGTATTTCTCTGTTCTTTCCCAGGGTGCCCCACGTCTTTCATAATCCCAGTCTTACTCACATTTTATCTTCCTGCTTTGACTTTTTAATTGTAAAGCCAGTCAGATTACTTGTTATGAGTATTGTTAATATTGTCAACATTTACATATTGTTAATACTGTTTAGAGGCTAAGTTTGCCTTTAAAAACATATATCTCCTGTGCACTGCTGGCCCCTATACACTGCCATACTGACCCCTGTCCACTCCCCTTCTGACTAACCATCTTCTGCCCTGCTGACCTCCCTGTACAGTGGCCTACAAACTGCTGATCCCTGGAATACACTACCATACTGACCTTTGTCCTCTGCTTTGCTGAATGACTGTCCTCTGCCCTGCTGACCCCCTGTACACTGCCCTACAACTGCTAATCTCTGCTCTTTGCTCTGATAATTTCTGTCTTCTGCCCTGCTAACCCCCAGTACATTCCGCTACTGATTCCTGTTCTTGCATGCTGCCCTGCTGACCTCCTATCCTCTGCCCCCCTGACATTCTTTGCTGCAGCCCTTATAAGACCAACTAGATCCTGCCCTGCTGCAAAGTCAATTGGATGCCACTCTAAGGTGCTGTCCTTGCTCCCTAAAGATACACTGACATAAAAGAAGATGCTGCATGCAAATAATGTCACTCAGCTCAGTAAATTTTTTGTGTCCAGTGATTTAAGCACCACAGCTTATCTCCATCTGAAGACTGAACTTCTCTGACATGTTTTATACTTACACCTTAGTCATAACAATGGGGTAGGTCTGAAGAAGGATAGATTAAATACCATGAGAAATTCAAAATTTAGGTGAAATATTTAAGCAAACTAAAGATACAACAGATGCAAAATAGATCTCTTAAAGTGACCATACTGCCTTTGGCACACAAAATATAAATGAGATGTATGCAGTACTATTTATGTAGAATAATAAATACATTAACGTTCAACATCTTCCCACATCCTATTTATACCTTTCTTTTACTCCATGTTTATCAGAAATGTCAAATATAAAATCACCCAAAACTTTTAACAATATCATTATTCTTAGACTTCACTACACTTCCCCTTCTTTTTTTGGCATTTGTAGCTTCAGTTCTACCACATCAACATTGATTTTTTTTTATTTATACAAACCATCACAATAATAAAAAATCAATTTCAAATTACACAAAATACCCTAAGGAAAATATGGAGAAAAATTGGCACTGAAACAAAAATGTGAGGACTGGAATTGAGTACTACGACTGGACAAAAGGAATTTAAATGTATTAAAAAAAAAAAAACCAGAAGGATAAGCTTGGCTTCTATAGGAAAAGAGTGCAAAATGCATTAAACTAGAAGGAGATAAGAAAGGACTCTGTACAGTACAAACTGTCTATGAATAAGTAAACCCCATGTACTGTGAAGACAGATCTTAATTTACTTCAGCAGAAGGTGTATCATATCTGATCTCTCCTGCCTCCTCGAGTTCATCCCTGACCGGCTCAACATCTTTTTAACATCAAGTACCACCTACTCAATACAGTGACAGATGGGTGCCTGCTGCTTTTGGAGATACAGACAGGCAAGGGACAATTACCCATTGGGGGATCTGACAGCAATGATCATGCCTGAAATGGATATAGTACACAATATTTCTATTGTAAGTTATATTGCATTTGAACCTCTGGTTTTGAACAAAGGATTGGGCTAATGCCCAAAATAAAAAAATAATTTGTTTTAATACAGGACCTCTACAGTCTATATTGACAGGTTATATTAAAAGCATTGTTTTTGGTCATTTTACACTTGGTCATATTGTCAGATTACCCCTGCCTGTAATAACAATAGGTTTATAAATCAAAAGTGGGGTTACACTGCCCACTTCCTTTCTGGCCATTAAACTATTCATTAGGAGGGTGGAAGCCATTATTCCTGCCTTCCTGACAGAGGGAACAAAAATACATCATGTGCCAAAACATTTAACACCTCATCATTGTGTTGGGTTATTACATGTTGCCAAAATTTCATAAAGATCCTGTGAATCCTCCAGGGAGATCCATTCTGGGGGGAATGGAGTCTGTATGTAAACGGATGGTCAGATATCTTGATAAAATCATGAGCCTGCTGGTAAGAAACACTAGATAATATATTTATTCCAAAAAAATATTTTATTAGAAGGAAAAAGTGCATATCAAGGCATATACAACTACGAATCGCAGTCCGAGCATAGACACAGTAGACAGCCTCCCGTATTGCAGACGGGTCATAGTACAACTCGATGACTACAGTGCAATCAGAGTAGGACAATACAATAGGACAAGTGCATATTACATGTCTGCAAATATAAAGAGTATACTAGACGAGGTAATATATATAATAATGGATACTGACCCATGTAATAGTGAGCTCTTATGTTGAGGGAGTATAAAGTGTTGGGTAAGGGTAGCCTTGAAAAGCGTGTATGTTCTGTGTTGTGCATCCGGATTAAGAATATGTGAGTTACGTTGAAGTAGTTGAGCCTGCAAGAGAATAAGTGCTATATTCTGTTGGGGCTAAGTGAATGATAAGAGTGTATACGAAAAGAAGAATAAAGATAAGTCCGAACAATACGACAGTTAGAGAAAGGAGTGTGGAGTGGTGTAGTGGGGGGGGGGGGGGAGAGAGAGAAAAAAAACCAAAAACAAATGGGGAAGGGGGAAGAGGTAAGGGGAGAATAGATAGTTGCAGATAAATAGATCATATCCTTATGTAGGAGCCATGCCAGGAAAGTCTTCATTTAGCTTAGCATATAATATGCATATGGTCAGTCAAAGGGGCAAATGTGGGTCAAAAACTCAGATGACACATTATGCTGCAAACTTTCAGCCCATCCAATTATGAGTCAAAAATATCCTCGATGAACCGAGTATTCTCTAATACAGCATTATGTCTAATCATTCAGTCAGGGGGTCTAGATTGTTCATGTAGTACTGTGTGATAGGTAGTGGTGGTTTTGAAGTGACTCCAACAGCCCCATGTCCTCCTAAATCTCTCGGGGCATTCCTGCGCCACAGAAATCAGTTCCTCCATTTCCTCAATTTTGTTGATTCTAGTAAACCATTCTCGAATAGTGGGGGCATGTGTGGAGCGCCAATGGACTGGGATACACTGTTTTGCTGCGTTTACCATATACAAGGTCAAAGATTTACGGTACGTCTTAAAAGGGAGTGAAGAGTGGAGCAGGAATTGTGCAGGGGAGAGGTCTAGGGCGTACGTAGTCACCTGTGTAATTATGGTTTGAACTTTTCTCCAAAAGGGCTTTAGCAAAGGGTAGTCCCACCATACATGCAAGAGTGTACCTGTCGCCTGGCGGCATCTCCAACACGAATCTGAGACATTAGGATCAAATTTATGAAGCAGGGAAGGTAGATCTAGAGTATAGTTTGAAGTTGTTTTCCTGTGTGGAGACACATATGGACCCTTTATGTATGTGTTCATAGATGTGATCCCAGTCTTCTGGTGATAGTTGGAGTTGCAGGTCGGAGCTCCAAGTCCTGTAAGCTTTCCGGGACGGAAGGTCAATCGTGTTTTCGAGGCATGTGTAAATCTGAGATACAACATGTCTCTGGGGAGAATCTGTAAAGCAGAGTTTTTCAAATGGGGTAAGTGGCCTAGTGTAGTCTTTTAGATGTGAGGAGCTATGTATAAAGTGGTGGAGTTGTCTGTACATCCACGGCGTCAGGGACAGGGATGGCCATTTGTTTAGAATGATGTCTCTGGATAAGAGTGTTTTGTCTTTAAAAAGATGATGTAACCTCAAATTGTCTGTGGGGCTATACCCGGCGAGAAAGGCACACGACATACCCGGTGGGAAGTCTGGGTTCATTTTGATCGGAGTGAGTGGGCCAGGGGTAGAAGAGAAACCGTTTTTCTGATTCATCTGATAATAAGATGATAGAGTGAGGCCTCTAAGAAGGTGTTTCCTGAACTCCGATGGAATGTGGGCGTTTTTCAGCCAAGGGGCTGTTGTGAGCGGGATCCCCGAAAAGGCAACTTCTAAGTTAACCCAAGCCTTACGGTTGCAATTTGTAGACCAATCAACTATTCTTGCCAGGTGACAAGCCTTGTAGTAGCGGGTCTTATCCAGTAGTCCAATACCTCCGTTCTTCTTAGGCATAGGGAGTTGGTCAAAGCCAATTCTGGGGAGTTTGTTACCCCATAGAAATGAGGTACACAGTATTTTGTAAGACTTAAAAAAGGAATTGGGTAATTTGATTGGGATCGTTTGCAGTAGGTATAGTAGTCTAGGGAGTACGTTCATCTTAAGGATAGCAGCTCTACCAAACCAAGAGAAAAATGGTTTGTTACATGTCTGAAGATCTTTGGTGATGTTACGTAGAAGGGGTAAGAAGTTTTTGGTATAGAGCTCTGTAAGGTGAGTCGGCAATTGAATTCCTAAATAAGTGATGGCCTTGGAATGCCATACAAAGGGAAAATTAGTTTTCGCTTGTTTGATCGTATCCTGGGTCAGGGAAACATTTAGGGCCTGGGATTTACTGAGGTTTATTTTAAAGTTGGCCAAGTACTGAAACAATTTGAAAACGTGTAGGAGGTTAAGTAACCTAATATATGGTTCTGTCAGAAAAAGCAAGATATCATCAGCAAAGGCTGCTACCTTATGAACTTTGTCATTGATCAAAATCCCTTTAATACTGTCAGTCTGTTTAATGCAGTTTAAAAAAGGTTCCAATGTGAGAATGAATAGGAGGGGGGAGAATGGATAAACCTGTCTGGTCCCATTGGTGATCAAAAAAACGGCTGAGAGGAGGCCGTTGACTCTCACTCTGGCCATTGGCATTGCATATAAAGACATAATAAAGGTCAAGAGTCGTGGAGAAAGCCCAAGACCCGTCAGAACAGCCTCCATGTAGTCCCATGCCAATCTATCAAAGGCCTTCTCCGAGATAATATATTTATGACAAAAAATATTAGGGTGCCTACATGGGATCAATCTAGCTTATACACCAATATCCCAGATGATGTAGGCACTTTAGCTTGTCAGAGACTCCTGGAGGGGGGATCACAGTTATATACTACATTTGAAGTTAACATTTTCTGAATTTGTTGAAATTTATTTAGGAGAATAGTTATTTGCTTTTCAAGGAACAGCACTATCTACAACTTTAGGGTGCATCTATGGTCCTATCTATGGTCCCACATGTAACCACCTGCCATATACAAACTCTTTTATAAATATGGGTAAAAATATATATAACTGCACATACATTTTTTTTTTGCATCACTATTGATATTTTTGCTATATTGGGGATGCAGCTTCCTAAGGGGTCACTCGCTAAAGAGCAGAGGCCAGGAGATCCGGTGGGGAGACATGAGAATAGGAGAATTGGGGCTGCTCTGTGCAAAACCAGGAGCAGGTAAGTATGACATGTTTGTTATTTTAAATAGAAAAAGCTTTAATATCACTTTAACAAACTTTGTAGATCAGATATAAAACATTGTCAGGTGATATATTTTCCCATTATCTCCTGTGAACATATTTTGCCATGCTACACAAAACTACATGTAAATCATTGTCTTTTCTGCATTGGTACATGCCTATGAGGTTACTGAAAACATAGACAAAGTTTTTAGCTGTACTTTGGTGAAAAAGGATCTGAATGTAGCTGGAATCACCATGATCAATTCAAGGTGTTGCTGGATTGGTTGCCATTACTCTGCACATTAACTCGTTAGTTGCACAAGAACTCTGGGGCATTTTATTTTAACCTCCTTGGATTCTTTAGATGTGCAGCAGATTTTTGGGATTTGCAAGAACTTTAAGAACTATATAGTCACATCAAGGTACATCTGTGTGCCACTCTTACGTGCTTTTCAAAAAATGCTGCAGCAGGGTTTATAAGCTACTTATATCATCTATGTCAAAACTCATCAAACATGTCCTGCATTAAATGTTGTAGAATCTTAGGAAAACACAGCCAGGTGAAAAATAATTGTTTTGCAAAAATGTTCCTTAACATATAGCACATATCAGAGAAGAAATGTATGCAACCTTCTACCTTATGTGACAATACTAGGCCCTGCCTCTGTGTGAGTAGAGGACAAAGACATGCAAGATTCTCAAAGTCACAGTTTGAGGGGCTCTGAAATATTGTTTGAGTGGAGACGACTGGCTTGTCAGTGTTCTATGAGTTTGGTAACCCCAGATTAGGGTCTGGAACTTGGAGACTTTAGAGTTTCGGGTGAGAAGTAGTATCCAATCTCATTATTTTCTTTTATGTCTTTTATTAATTTTTTTCCAATACAAAAAGAGCATCTAATGCACACAACAATAAAAAGAACTTCACCAATACGTAAATTCCATTTGCATTGTTTTATCCCCTACCCCCCCCCCCCTTCTTCCTACCCCCCCCCCCTCCAATTTCCCCAGTCCATACCTAAATCCTAGTGTCTATCATTTCTGATGATTATCTATCTATATCTGTATCCCTTCCCTCCCATCTCCTTCTCTCTGTTGGGTATTCCATTAAAACTCCCTCTGATACCTTTCTACCTGTATTCCCACCAGTTCCAGATATCTTTTAGATGTTTTGAAAATTAACCAGCTACGCCACACTTTCCTACATTTTTTAATTCTCTCCTCTTCAATATGACACAACTCCTACATCCTGTAGATATTTTCCACTCTGTTAACCCAGTCATTTATTCTTGGTGGGTCTGGGGCAAGCCAAAATTTGGGAATCAAGCTCTTAGTTGCATTGATTAGATGATGTAGTACCCTGCTGGTATGTAATTTTACTAAAGGTTCAAATTTATAAACTAAACATGTCCACGGGTCTCTCTGTACAGTAATCCCACATATTTCCTGAATATATTGTAATATTCCCTTCCAGTAATCCTGTATTTCTGGGCAATCTCACCATATGTGTACCATCGTTCCCTTTTCCCCAAATCCTCTCCAACATAAAGCTGAAACATCTACTTGTTGTTTATGTGTCTTACTCTGTGTAATATACCATCTAGCCAAACATTTGTAATTCATTTCAACTGTGCTCATATTCGTTACCTCATGTGTTAATTTGAATGTTTTATTTTTTTGCTGCTTGTTCAATTTTGTTCCAATTTCCTGTTCCCATTTTTCCAAAAACTCAGGAGGATCAGTACCCTCCATATCCATAAGAATCTTATAAATCCTAGAGGTGCCTTGTTTAGGAACTATAGTTACATTCAACAGTTTTTGAAATGGGTACAGATCCTCTGAGTGGTTGTGGGATCGTTGAAACAAAATGACCTAATTGGCCATAACATAACTCGTCTACTGTGAAAAATAATTTATTTTTTCTTTAAGTGAGAAAAAGTGTGCAATTTCCCCTTATTCAATATATCTTTCAAACGTGCATTCTGATCTTTCATCCATTTCCCAGAAATATTATCCTTCCCTGGGGGCAAATACTCTGTTCCCGCCAAGGGAATCATCACTGAATTATATTTCTATCTCTTTTGCTTATACATTCTATCCCAAACACTTAAAACTTTTTTTGTCAGTGGACTAATATTCACATCTAATGTGCGGAATTTATGTGGTACCCAAACCATCTTCCCTAACTGTGCCTTACTCAGGATCCCTTCCATATTCACCCAACCTTTCCCTTGTGAATTAAAAATCCAGTCTATTATTTGTGATAGTATCACCGCTTGATAATATTTCTTAACGTTTGGCATACCCAAACCCCCATTTCCTTTGCCCTACACAATACCTCATACCTAATTCTCAGTTTCTTATTTGCCCAGATAAACCTAAGTATCATATTTTTTATTATCCTGAAGGAAGATCCTGGTAGATGTACTGGAAGCATGTGAAACGTATACAGGATTTTTGGTACTATCACCATCTTTACCAGGTTTATACGACCTATCCAGGAAGCGCCACCTTTTGACAATCTCCCCAGCTCCTTTACTTTGTTAAAGGGATATAATTTGCCTGGTACAGGGCTTTTATTGAAGGAGTTAGTCGTATTCTCAAGTAGCCTATTTCTTTTTCCCTCCAAGTAAATAGAAAGTCTTTTTGTAGACTCAGCTTCTCGACTTTTGGTACATTGATGTTTAAGATCTCTAACTTTGCAGGGTGTATTTTCAGATTTGATAGCTCTCCATATTGTTTTAATAGTCTCATTAAATTGGGCAACTTTATTCTAGGATTTACAATATATAACAATATGTCGTCTGCGTATGCTGCCACCTTATGCTCCACTTCCCCTATCTTTATTCCTGCTATGTCTACACACTTTCTTACCATCTCCGGGATAGGTTCCAGGGATAAAACAAATAATAAAGGAGAAAGTCTGGTTCTGTTATGCATTTTAACCACTAGCCGCCCAGCCACTGTATAAAAACGGTGGCAGGGCAGCATGGCTGGGCAAAAGCACGTTTTAAAGCGTGCTGTTTAAAAACAGGTAGGGGGTGCGCGCGAGGCACACCGCCGCCCTACCTTCACCGCCGATCTCAGCCACCGGGTCACAGCTGGTTATTATAGTGGCAATCAGTGACAGAGAGCAGGGCTGCAGAAGCTTTGCTTTCTGTCAGTTCCCTGACAGTTCCTGACAAGCTGACCAGGAGAAAAGAGTTTCTCTGTCCCGATCATCGTGTCTCCCTGCAGTACACACCCCCGCCCCCTAATAAAACACTCCCCTCACACAGCTAACCCTTTCAGTGCAAAAAAAAGTTAATCCCTTCTTCCCCAGTGCTATTAGTACAGTGTCAGTGGTTTTTCTTGCACTGATCACTGTATTGGTGTCACTGGGGATGTCAGTGACCCTAAGTCAGTTCCCACACAGTGTCAGAATGTCCGCTGCAGTCCCGTAGTCCTGCCATAAGTTGCTGATTGGCGCCATAAGTCACTGATCGCCGCCATAAGTCGCTGATCGCTGCCATTATTAGTATAAAAAAAATTAAAAATCCGAGTATCTTTCCCGCCATTTGTAAACACTATAACTTTCACGTAAACCAATTAATTTACACGTATTGGGTTTTGTTTTAGCAAAGACACGAAATTTGATTTTTAAATTTTTTTTTACTGGACATGTTTTATAGCAAAAAGTACAAAATATTGTTTTTTTTTCTCAAAATTGTCAGCCTTTTTTTTCTATAGCGCAAAAAATAAAAAACGCACAGGTGATCAAATACCACCGAAAGAATGCTCTATTTGTGTGAAAAAAAGGACATAAATTTCATTTATGTACCGTATTGCATGACCACACAATTGTCCGTTAAAATAGCGCAGCGCTGTATAGCAAAAAAATGGAGTAAATTGCAGTATCTATACCATAGTTTGTAGACGCTATAACATTCACAAAAAGCAATCAATATACACTTATTGGAATTTTTTTTACCAAAAACATATAGAAGAATACATTTTGGCCTAAATTTATAACTAGTTTTGAGTTTACTATATATTTTTTATAGCTGAAAGTAAAAAAATATCATTTTTCTTCAAAATTTTTGGTCTTTTTTTGTTTATTGCGTGAAAAATAAAAAGCGCACAGGTGATCAAATACCACAGAAAGAAAGCTCTATTTGTGTGAAAAAAAGGACGTAAATTTTGTTTGGGTGCAGCGTTGCATGACCGCGCAATTATCAGTTGAATTAGTGCAGCGCCGAGTAGCAAAAATAGGCTTGGTCATTAAGGGGGGTAAATCCTCAGGAGCGCAAGTGGTTAAAGAACTGAGAGGGAACTGTTAACCTTAACCACCGCAGACAGAGCACTATAAAGCCCTTTTATCCACTTTAACATTTTAGGCCTTGTTCCTAAGACCTCTAGCATATTAATCATGAAACCCCAGTTAACCCTGTCAAAAGCGTTTTCAGCATCAATTGACAGGAATGATGTCAGCAGTTTCTCTCTTTTTACTCTTTGTAGAAGGAGCAATGATCTCAGACCATTGTCTCTACCTTCTCTTCCTGGAATTAATCCTACCTGATCCAGGTGTATCCACTCTGGCATCAACTCCTTCAGTCTGGTTGCCAATACCTTAGCATACAATTTGGTGTCAATGTTTAGTAGGGATATGGGCCTGTAACTGGCACACTGTGTACTATCTTTCCCTTCTTTAAGTATAATCATTATATGTGCCTGCAATGACTCCTCCCTCATTTCCAAACCCTTCCCTATTACAATCATATAACCACGCATTTTAGGGACTAGAAGATCTCAAAATTTTTTATAATAACCTACAGTATATCTGACCGTGCCAGGGCTCTTTCCTTTTGCCGTATTTTTTAGGACCAAGGTGATTTCCTCCAGGGTAATGGGTCTCTCTAGGTCTCTAATTTTTCTTCTACTAGTCTTGGCAACTCCACTTCATATAAATATTTCTGTCTATTTTTCTTCTTTTCCTCCTCTATTTCTTTTTGGTTTTTGGGGCTCACATCGTACAGCCGGCTATAATATTTTTGGAACCCATTAGCTTTATCAGTGGTGGCGTACACCGTTTCTCCTTTGTCATATTTAATTTTTTCTATAAAGTTTTTGGATTTCTATTCCTTTAGTTTCCTCATCAAGTATTTTCCAGGTCTATTCCCCCTCTGATATCTTTCTTTTGAGACCCTGTTGAATATCCTTCTCGACTCCTGTTCCAAAATATCTTTTAATGCTTCTCTTTTAATACTTATCTTCTGATAAATGTCTGTACCTATCTTCTTTTTGTGTAACTGTTCTAACTTGTAGAGCTCCTCCATCACCGTCTTTATTTTTTTTCCCTCGTTCTTTCTTTTTTTCTGCTCCCATCAAAATCAATATTCCTCTGATATATGCTTTATGTACTTCCCAGATTGCGGCCACTGACACCTCCTCTGGCTCATTGAGCTAAAAAAATTGTTTAATTTCCTGCCTTAACCTTTTCTAATTTAGGATCCTGTATAAGCATCTCATTTAATCTCCACATAGTTATTTTATCATGATCCCCTCCTACCCGTAGTCTCTTTGTGACAGGAATATGATCAGAAATAGACAGAACCTCTATATTTGCACTAACCAATGACTCCAATTGTCTATGTTCAATCATTATATAATCTAGACTTGAATGCGATCCATGTACCGAAGAGAAGAAGGTGTAATCTCTTTCTCTTGGATGTTTTACTCTCCAAGTATCAGTCAATTGACATGGATATGATAATCTCTTCAATAATTTTGATTTCTTACCCCCCTCTCTCCACGTGCCAGATGACGCATTTAGCTGAGGGTCCAAACACAGATTTAATTCTCCAGCCACAACCAGACTACCCTTTATAAATTCCTTAACACACCCTCCAAGAATGTTACTGGATTTTTATTCGGGCAATAGATTTTAACTAGTGTATATTTAGATCCTTGTAATTTTCCCCTCAGAAATAGAAATCGGCCCTTTGGGTCCTCCAGTCTTCCCTCCAGGATAAAACTCACATTTTTGAAAACCCAATTGCTACCCCTTTAGCCCTTTTAACTGGAGAGTCTGTGTAGTACCATGTTGCGTAGTACTTTGTATATAACTTAACATTTGTATCATGGGTTATATGTGTCTCTTTAAGAAATACTACATCTATGGAATGTTGGTGAACTTCTCTAAGTATCTTATGCCTTTTTGTTGGGGAGTTTAACCCTTTCACATTGTAAGTCATAAACTTAATCAAGCTCATTTCAACTATTATTTCCCTACTCTACCAGGATTCCCAACACAGGAAGGCAGATAGAGGCCCCATCCCCCCCCCCCAAAAGGGATTGCTAAACCAAGAAAACAACTAGTGACTACTAAGATTTGTACCAAAACAAAGAGAAGTGATCAATTTACAGACCCAATAGAAATAGGCCCCATACAGCCTCAGAGCAGTAATTCCAGAGGAGGTATCGGGAAACCCAGGACCCCAAGACTGTATCTCATTTTTATCATGTGTTGTGATTGCCAGTGGAGTGCGACACTGTTTATAATTTTGATTTTGCTATAACACATTGGTATGAGTATGTGCAGAGTGTATGCAACCCACTATTTCCATCTTAATTTTAATTTTATTTCACTTCATTTCATTTGAGTAAAAAAAATCACAAAATTGATTAAACACAATAAGTTTACTTTTCTCACACCATACAGTAGCTCACAAGACTGCACTATTTAAATTTTTACAACTGCGTTAAGGTCTTATTGGAGACCTGGAGGTTGTGTAAGTCTGCAGGTGTGCACACTGATTATAAGCAAGGTCTGGCAAAGCTCAGGACTCCCGTCAGAAGACTGTTGTACTCTCAATAGTAGAGGTGGTAAACTCAGGTGACAGTACTCCATATTGGAGTGATTCCTTACCCACAGGACTGGGAGAGATAGGACAGCTGAGAGAGTCTGGAGGACTGGGACAGCTGCGATGACCAGGCAAGTGCAGGGGATTGAGGGAGTCTGTGAGTCTCAGTAGGGTGAGAAAGCCTGGAGTGCCAGGAGATCCCATATTGAGAGGCCTAATGAGTGGGCCTCTGCAGCTGGATGTTGTAGCTAGAAAAAGTATACCTGTGAGGGTGGGCATAAAGGATATATCAAAGAACTAGAATGTAGGCTGAAAAATCCCCTTTAAAGTGTACTTTTAATGTAGCTTAGTCTGTTGTTTCTCAGTTATCTAAGGGACATGAGTGTAGTATGGCTGGATGTCCTTTGAGTAGGATGCCTGAGCCTCCCCACACACAATCAAGTAGTTGAAGGAATGTCATCCTCCAGCTTTGCACAGAGCAGTTTGGAAACCATTGTGAACTAACCTGAATAGCCATCATACTACATATCTGTAAAGGGAAGAGAAATTGCAATATAACTTTTATAAGGAATATTGTATAAGCAAGCATTCCCTAAAAAGGGGCACCAAACCAAGTTTTGAGGTTGAACCATTTAATTTTGTCCTTCATTGTCAGCCTTTGTTGACTCATAAGATGTAGTATAGTGTAATTGTGAAAAATGACCTTTTGTCAACATAGCACGCATAGCTTATCAGTTATTGGTGATAGCAGTTGGCCTGTGGGGTGATCTCCCACAATAGTTTTGAGCTTGAACCATTTCATTTTGTCCTTCATTGTCAGCCTTTGTTGACTCATAAGATGTAGTATACTGTAATTGTGAAAAATGACCTTTTGTCTACATAGCATGCATAGCTTATCAGTTATTGGTGATAACAGTTGGCCTGTGGGGTGATCTCCCACAATAACAGACAGATCATCACATTACCACAGGGCTGTCTGTATTGAATTACTTTTACTTTGTGGAGAGATGCTGCTGTTCTATGGATTGGTGAGGCCAGTTTATGGATAATGAATTTGGTGAGTTGCAGGTGATAGCTGTTAATTAAAGTGGCCTTGTGACTAAATGGATGAAAGGAAACTTAACCCAGCCTGTTAAAATACATGATGATGTAAAATTAACTCTCTCAGTGGGCTGTGTCTTAATATTTGGCTGTGTTGTACATCTCTGGTCAATGATGGTATTCAACACTTCTGGGACTGTCATATACGCGTCACTACCATGTCACCACCAAAACAATGTTTTAATACTTGATTCTGCCAGAAAATTAGTTGTTTTCCCACTTCCTTTAACAAAGAGACAACTGTCAGGAGTGTCTAGCACTCTGCTCCATCAAACCTGCTGGTCTCATTCCAGCATCTTGGTTTTGGTGGTGATATATTCTTCCTGTCTGTCTGTCCAGCTGCAAGGTGATTGATGTGGCCAGTCTCCGGGTGAAGACCAAACCTGATTTAAGCCAGCTAAGCCTGCAGTCTCATGCTTGTGATAGCATGTGTAATACGTGCTTAAGCTCCCTGTATGTCTGTCTTGCTCTGCTGTTTGGAATCTCCAGTTTATGACCTCTGTATGCCTTTTGACTATGGATTGGACCATGATTACCCTGAACCTTGCCTGCCTTGTGTCTGGACTGTCATTGAACCACTCTATCTGTCTGCCAACTGCAAGTACCTGTTTCCTCTGCTCAGTTATCACCTGCCCCAGGGTAGTGGCCAGACACTATAGCATTGTGTATAAGTCCTGGGGGTACCGGTTGGTGTCTGACCACCTGCGTTTAGGGGTAAGCGTGACAACAACACTGTTTGTTTGAAGTGAAATCACTACAGTGTTGTCACCCTGTGGACATGATAGTTTTAGATGGGCATACAAACTTAGATACATTTTTTAGTAGTGACAAGCATACCAAAACCTACAGCTAAAACTTTTAAGCTGTTGCAGTATTCTATTTTTCTTTAAAAAAATTTAAACCATCTAAATAAAATGTGACTGTTGTAAACACCCCTATCAGTATAATAGTTTGTCCCAACTTCTGTAACTGTCAATTTTGCTGGACAAATAAATGAATGCAGTGAAATTTGCTTGCTATTCTTTTACTGGTGAAAGTACACAAAGATAATATGTAGTCTGCAATGTTTAAGAATATAGAACATATATATATTTAAAATGTGGTATGGCAGAATAATTGGACTTAAGAATTCCTTCTTTAACTGCTTCCCAACCACTCTATAGCTGAAAGATGGCTACAGAGCAGTTGTCCAGTTCTGGGAGGGCTTCCTTCCAGAACGCGCCCCCTGTACGCCCCCAGTGGCATGCACCCAGCACTGTCGGTGATCGCTGTGTCCTACGGACACAGCTGATCTTGTGATGAGCTAAAAGGCCACTTACATGTCCAATGACACAGCAGATCACAAAGTAAATACAGTTGCCAATTATTGGCAGCACTTTCCTCACGCTGTCACGGTGTGAGGAAAGTACCGCCGATAACCTGCAAATGTGACATGGGACATCTGCACTGATAATACTGCCCAGCAGTGTCACCCATCAGTGCCCAGCAGTGTCACCCATCAGTGCCCAACAGTGTCACCCATCATTGCTGCCCATCAGTGCCCAGAAGTGCCACCTGTCATTGACCAGCAGTGCCGCTCATCAATGCCATCTGTCAGTGCCTCCAGACCATGCTATCAGTCAGTGCCACCTATCAGTGCCCATCAGTGCTGTCTATCAGTGCCCATCATTGCTGCATATCAGTTCATCATCAGTGCCTCCTCATCAATGCCCACCAGTGCCACCTCATCAGCGCCACCTCATCAGTGCCCATCAGTGCTACCTATCAGTGCCACCTCATCAGAGCCCATCAGTGCTGCCTCATCAATGCACATCAGTGAAGAAGAAAAATTACCTGTTTGCCAAATTTTATAATAGAAACAAAGAAAACGTTTTTTTTTCCAAATGTTTTGCTCTTTTTTCATTTGCAGTTCAAACAATAAAAACTCCAATGGTGATTAAATACCACCAAAAGAAAGCTCTGTTTGTGTGCAAAAAATTATAAAAGTTTCAAATTGGCCTTGGCAGGAAGGGGGTGAAAGTGCCTGGTAGGCAAGTGATTAATTAGCTTAATAGCTTGATCAGTGGAAATTTACCAGTTACTGGTAAAGGTAAATGCATTACCATGTACTACGTATATTTTTTATCAAGAGACAGGCATTTTAATTATGATTAATAATGTCAATTACACCAATTTATCTATTTAAATAAAACATCTAAAATAATTAATGCAAGTGATAAAATGTACTTTTGGGCATTTTACAGGAAAAGACTAAGCTTTGCCTTAAATCATTTATTATCTGCAATCATGTCAGAATATGATTTTGATTGTGTCCAGCTTCTAAACCATTCATTTTCTATTTTGATTCAACATGCATATATATTTAAGCTATTTTCTAGTTTAATAACATAAAAATACTGCAAAGAATTTGCTATATGAAATAACATGTTTAAACAAAAATTATTCATTGTCTGCTGGGAAAATGCTTTACATTCTTTCTGAAATTGTGATAGAATTTGTTTAATCTGTTACAAAATATGTTTTACAACATAAAGCCATCGTTTTAAATCAAATAAAATAGAGTTTAATATATAAAAAACAATACCATTATTAGTTCAGCTTTG
Organism: Staurois parvus; assembly: GCF_062004578.1. Lineage (NCBI taxonomy): Eukaryota > Metazoa > Chordata > Amphibia > Anura > Ranidae > Staurois > Staurois parvus. Next base: position 4,827,787 of record NW_028317808.1, read on the forward strand.
TGCCAAAAGATATCTTTCAGGATCAATTATCTAAATAAAAAATATAAGTATCAAGATAATAAATGGCGAGCGCTGTGTATAGCAAAAAGCAGCTGGCACAAGAGACAATGACAATAAACCTCACAATAACATATGTGTGTAAAGTGCAGCGCTAAATCATGGGCATACCCTGAGAACGCGTTGGGTGGAGCCTATGTGCCAACGTCACACCGTCGTGTCTGTGATCCGAAGCGGCAGCTATCTTGGTATGTGTATTCACACATGTATACACTGTTTCCACGTGGAAAGTTTTTACTTTGCCTTTTAATAAATGCTACACTATAAACATTCTTATAGGCTCCGTGTGGTGAGCTTTCCTTCTAGGAGGATCTCTGACTAAGGATTGTGAACATTGTATCTGATTGACCATCGATCATTGCTACTATACCAGCAGCATTCTGGTGAGTGCATAGTGGTGGTGGAGTGTTCACTGAATCCCTGGCACTGTTTTGGAGTTGGACACATTGATGTTTTGTGTCTTGCAGTACCACTGACACATATATGGACTATACTTTGTCACATTTTTATTGTGATTTACACTAGAACCTTTATTTTACATTGTATGGACTTTATTCTTTTATTGTTTCACTGATGTTTATGTTTTTGTTTGCACCTATGTGTAAACTTCATTTGGTGTTTTTCAAAACTCTTAGACGTTTTATTATATGATTTAGCGCTGCAATGTATACACAGAAATAAAAAATATGTTTTATTGCTTGAAGTCTTGCTCTACAGCAATAAAGAGGAGTGAGCTAAACAACAACATAGCTATGTGGAGGAAATAAAGAATGCTGATGGGCTCAGATTCCTATGTTTACATGACTTAGAGAGCCCCATGTTTATCATATAAAAAAAAACTTTTAGGAAAGAAGAAATTAGGGTACTGCTGGCAAATGGTGGAGTCATGATTTATATGTCTCTGGCACCCAAAAAATCACCTAAAGCTGGAAAATATAGGCCTTTTTCAGGTTATTCATATATTAATTTTGAAGGAACTGTATACTAATGGTACTATATTATAATGGTACATAAATAGTGTCTGTGAAGGTTCCTATTTTATCCAGGTTATGATGTAGCTAGTATTATTTAGTCACATTAAGCATGACTTGTGTAATGTTTAAAACATTTTGCTACTTATCTAAGCAACTTTTTCTAATCAGTGTCAGTAACATACCCAAGTATTTGAAATCACAGGATAAATGTGACTGAATTCGTTTTTGAGCTTAACCATTTATACCAAGGCTCTTTTTAGGCATTTTGTTACGTGCAAGGCCTTTTCTACATTATACATGTGTGCCACATCAGCATGGTGCTTATTATTGCATGCTGTGATAATATGCAGCAAACCATGTGTTGTAATGCACACTGCCTCAGTGTAAAGATCTGAATGTAGATATAAAGTAGCGTAGCACTAATTTAAATAACAAATGTGAAATCTTATGACACACAAAATCACCTGACAATATGACCCCCATTTACTATTGTGCCTGGGCGCATTTCCGTGGGCGAACTTCTAATTTTTATAAGCGACCGTCTACTTTTACCCCACTAAGAGATTTACTATTGAGCAGCGTCAACAAGTAGACGCCCAATCGAATTTACTAACGAGACACACACCAGGAATCAGACTCACAAAGCAGACTTGGTAAGAAGAAAAAAAAAGGGGTCGTTTTGGGGGGTGGGGGCGTTTTATGCCCAGCATTAGAAGTTTGTGCCACACATCACTCACTCTTCTAACCACCTGAAGATCAAGCCTTTTCTGACACTTTTTGTTCACATGAAAAAAATCTGTATTTTGGAAATTAATTTAAACCCCCAAACATTATATATATATTTTAAAGCAGACATCCTAGTGAATAAAATGGTGGGTACTACAATATTTTATGGCACATAATACTCGTGCAGTGATTTTTCAAAAGCAATTTAAAAAAAAAATACACTTTTTTTACTTTTAATGCACAAAAACACAATATATTGGCCAATTATTTAGTAAGATATAAAAGATGATGGTATGCCGAGTAAATAGATACCAAACATGACATGCTTTAAAACTGCACATGCCCCGTGCAATGGCGACAAACTGCATACATTTTTAATATCCATAGACAACGCTTTAAAAGCCTTTAAAAGCTACCATTTGAGATTTACAGAGGAGGTCTAGTGTTAGAATTACTGCCCTTGATCTGACGTTCACAGTGATACCTCTCATGTATGGTGCAACCGCTGTTTACATACCGGCACAGGGTCAACGCTTGTGCACACAGGTGTGTGCATGGGACGGTGAGTTTTTTTTTTTTTAAGTTATTTTGATTTTTTTAAATTATTTTTACACTGTACTTTTTATTTTTTATTTTTTTTTATCACTTTTAATGCTATCACAGGGAATGCAAATATCCCCTATAACTTCAATGGGCATTGTCATATATTCTTTTTTGAGAAATCTGGGGTCTATCAGGCTCTAGATATCTCCTCTGCCCTTACATTATCTAAGCAAACCAAAATCGGTGTGAGCAGATGTTTTCCCAATTTACAAATGGCGCTGTTTATATCCTGCGAAACTGAAGTGATGAAATGATTGTAGTGTCCAAATTCTTAGATTATAGAGATGATTGGTACCACTCTGGTACATTCCGTCCCAGAGAGAGAGGAAGACACAGTAAAAGTGAGTAAAACACTACACATTTACAGTTAGAACACACCTAGGTCACATTTAACCCCCTGATCGCCCCCCCCCAGTTAACCCCTTCACTGCCCTGTCACCAGTGTCATTGATTACAGTGAACAGATTTTTACTGATCACTGTATTAGTGTCACTGGCGACTTCCGATAGTGCTAGCGTCAGTTATCGCCCCACCCAGATAGCGCCAGTTTGCCCGCTAGTATATCAGTAATCCCATTTAACCCCTTGATCGCCCCCCCCCCCAGTTAACCCCTTCACTGCCTTGTCACCAGTGTCATTGATTACAGTGAACAGATTTTTACTGATCACTGTATTAGTGTCACTGGTGACTTCCGATAGTGTCAGCGTCAGTTAGCACCCCTCCCAGGTAGCGTCAGATTGCTGCTAGTACACAAGTAATCACATTTGACCCCTTGATTGCCAGGAACATGCTCACTTGCACGCTAAACCTCCATTGCTAGTATAGTGTCTGATTGGGTCAATATCTCAGATAAGCGCTATACCAGCATTCACATTACTATAGTATCCCCAAAAACGCAGCGTTAGCGGGATCAGCCCTGACACCTGCAATCACCTGCGTTTAGCCCCTACGCCCCCCTTCTCCCCCAGCAAGTGCAGTGTCAGTAGATAACTGACACTTGATACATTAGAAAAAAACTGCAGTGTTCACAGAATCAGGCCTGATCTCTGTTAGCACTTGTTAGTAATTTTTTTGTAGCGGTTCAAGCAGTCCCTGACAGCCAGGCACTCTTTTTTCCTGTGAGTCGCACTAGGTACCTATAAATTTAGTGGCCAAAATGGCTGTATAGCAAAAAATGGCATAAATTACAGTATTTATACCATAGTTTGTAGACACTACAACTTTCGCACAAAGCAATCAGTATACACTTATTGGGATTTTTTTACCAAAAACATGTAGCTGAATACATTTTGGCTTAAATTTCTGACTAACTTTGAGTTTACAATATATTTTTTATAGCCGAAAGTAGAAAATATCGGGGTTTTTTTCAAAATTTTTTGTGGTTTTTTTGTTTATAGCGCAAAAAATAAAATGCGCACAGGTGATCAAATACCACCAAAAGAAAGCTCTATTTGTGGGAAAAAAGGACATAAATTTCATTTATGTACAGCATTGCATGACCGCACAATTGTCAGTTAAACTAATGCAGAGCTGTATAGCAAAAAATGGCATAAATTGCAGTATCTATACCATAGTTTGTAGACACTATAACTTTCACACAAAGCAATCAATATACACTTAGTGGGATTTTTTTACCAAAGACATGTAGCAGAATACATTTTGGCCTAAATTTATGACTAACTTTGAGTTTACTATATATTTTTTATAGCCAAAAGTAAAATATACAGTTTTTTTCAAAATTTTCGGGTTTTTTTGGTTATAGCGCAAAAAATAAAAAGCGCACAGGAGATCAAATACCACCAAAAGAAAGCTCTATTTGTGTGAAAAAAAGGACATAAATTTAATTTATGTACAACATTGCATGACCGCGGAATTGTAGTTAAACTAGCGCAGCGCTGTACAGCAAAAAAAGGCATAAATTACAGCATCTATATCATAGTTTGTAGACGCCATACCTTTCACACAAAGCAATCAATATACACTTATTGGGATTTTTTTTACCAAAAACATGTAGCAGAATACATTTTGGCTTAAATTTATGACTAACTTTGAGTTTACGATATATTTTTTATAGCTGAAAGTAGAAAATATTGTTTTTTTTCAAATTTTTTGTGTTTTTTTTTGTTTATAGCGCAAAAAAAAAAGCACACAGGTGATAAAATACCACCAAAAGAAAGCTCTATTTGTGTGAAAAAAAGGATGTAAATTTTGTTTGGATACAGCATTGCATGACCCTGCAATTATCAGTTGAATTAGTGCAGCACCAAACAGCAAAAAAAGGCCTGGTCATTAAGGGGGGGGGGGGGGGGGGGTAAATCCTCAGGAGTGCAAGTGGTTAAGGAGTTTTTTCTCTAACAAGCTTAGAACCTGACCTGTGTAAACATCATTAAATATGACAGAAAGAACAAACAAGTAAACTGAGTTGAACCGTGAGTTCATTTTTCCACATAGTAATCTTAAAGTGGAACTTTACCCATACCAACTTGATAAAAAATAATGTTCTTTAGCAAGAAACATACTTTCCACATTAATTGTTATGCTACCAAAATTAGTGTGTGCTGTAAGATTGGTCTCTACAAATTTGGCACAGTGCCTGAAAACAGAGAACAACTGAGCATGTGCAGAGCAGGGTGAGTCAGTGTATTACTGGGCATCGCTATACCTGCTAAAGAGACCAGCCTGGAGTAATCTAGCAGAACTTAATTTTCTGACTAAAGTCCCACTACAAGAGAGTACATTGAATGACCATCCTGTTTGGTGGTCTCTTTCCGTGTCAAACTAATAAAGTAAATGTATTTTTCTCTTGTTTTTTTATCACTCTAGCAGGTCTTGGATTATTAGATTTGCCTGTATTCTTGTGTAAGATTCAAATTTTTCATTTTAAGAAAATTCCAATTAATTTTTCTAATCATTTGTGGGGTCAAACTGACATTTGTTTTTGACCAAAGTGACAAGAAAATATGAAGGATCAGGATGGAAAGTTTTTCTTAACCATTAGCCGCCCGGCCTATAGCCATTTGGCAGCAGCAAAAATAGCTTTCAGGGGTGTACGCCATTTGGCGTCCTCCCACACATGCGCAGTTCGCGCGGTTGAAGTGCCGCGCAGCGGCACGATCTTTCACCGGCCGTGTACCTTGGACACGGCTGATGACAGATCTGAGTACCGGCCCCCGTTGCCGGTACCATGTGACCTGCTGTGACCAATCAGAGCAGGTCACATGACAGTTGTATACAATGGATGGCTTCATTCATGCCATCCATTGTATACTAGTGCCTAGCTGTGAATGGTCACAGCAGGTCACATGCACATGTCATGTGATTAGCTGTGGCCAAATCACAGCTAAGCACAAAAAAAAAAAAAAACCCTGAATGAATCGATGTCATTCAGGTAAATGCTTGCTTACAGCAAAGTAATTCTTTGCTATAAGCAAATTGTGTAAAAAAAAAAAAAATAATGATCACTTCCCCAAAGTAGTACAATATTACTATGGTAACATTTTACTACTTTAGTCATAGTAAAATATGAAAAAAAAATCTTAATTTTTTTTTTAAAAAATGTAATAAAAAATTAAAAATAATAATAAAAAAAAATATTTTTTTTTTTTTTCATACTGTCACCAGTCAGTGTCCCTGTTCACCGCCATGCCCGTTATATGATGACGCTGTACTGCACTGGTGACAGTATGTAAAAAAAAATATAGTGAAAATAATTTTTTAAATTTTTTAATTTTCCGAAAAATTATGACAAAAAATACAACTTCAAAAAACTCGCCATTCCTCTTATGAAGTACGTCGGACTGTCTACTCCGCAAAAAGGGGTCATTTGTGGGATATCTGTACTGTTCTGACATTCTTGGACCTCAAGAAATTAGATTGGCTGTCAGTACTTCAGGATTGATCAATATTCAGATCTATACCATAGTTTGTGAACTCTATAACTTTCCTACAAACTAAAAAATACATCCTAATTTGGGTTATTTTCACCAAAGACATGTAGCAGAATACATCTTGGCCTAAATTTATGAAGAACAATTATTTATTTGTAAACTTTTATAACAGAAACATAGAAAAATGTGTTTTTTTTTCAAAATTTTTGGTCTTTTTTTGTTAATTTAGCAAAAAATAAAAACCCCAGCGGTGATTAAATACCACCAAAAGAAAACTCTAGTTGTGTGAAGAAAATGATAAAATTTTAGTCTGGGTGCAATGTTGTATGAGTGTGAGAGCGCTGAAACGTGAAAACTGGCCTGGGCAGGAAGGTGTAAAATTGCCCGGTATTGAAATGGTTAATTGTACAGATTTCGAGCAGGACATTGGTTTTTTGTTTAGTAAAGTCCATTTGTTCCAAAATAAACTGTTAAAAGCAAAATAAATATTGAACCACAATATTCAAATCTTCTGTGAATTTTTGTGTGAATTTGCATTTAAAATCTCAGCTTTACTATTTTTTGTTACTATTTACAAGTTTTTTTCCGAAATCATTGGGAAAATCTCTTTGTTCGTGGAAAATACTTTTTGCAAAAAAAAAAAGACAATAGTGAAAGAGATTAAATCATAGGACGTTTCCAGTACTTTACAATGTCTCATGGCAAGTGAACTTTCATTTGAAGTTTAATATAATATATGATAAAAAATGCAACATAAACAAATTACTGTATATCACATTTTTTGTTAAAATTCTATGAGCTGACATTCTATGTGCTGATCATCATATCAGAAAGTTTTCCTTTGTTTCTTATACGCCTAATCATCTCTTAATTAATAGTTATTTTGTTTAAAGCATTTGCAGCCATAAATGTCTTTGGTATACTAAGTAGATGCTGTGCTAACTAAAAGGTGCATGATGTTTATGCTGTTATCCTATCAAAGCGCTGCTGTTTTGGAAGATTCTGTTAGTACACTGTTGTTTCTCTAGTAACTATTGAATATTAATACATCCTGCCACATATCCAGATCTCACAATTAACATTCTCTCTTTTAGGATATGATAATATTGGATGACTAATCTCTCACACATACCTCACAATTAGAGATGAGCGAATTATTCAAAAATTCGATTCGACTGATTCGGCGAATTCATGAAAAAATTTTGATTCGAGTCGAATATATTCGCTGCGAATTTAACTTATAAAAGGGTGTTTCTAGGCTTCAGAGAGCCTTTATATTAGTGCAGAACACTGTACCTTTAATTTAAATGCCCTTGGAGTCTGCTGGGGAAGAGAAATAATACTGTCAGTCAGTATGACATGCAGATGAGTGCCGTCGATCTTAGAATCACCGCACACTTCACTCATTTGGGCAGTCACGGGGCCAAACCAGAGTGTGGAGCCACAGTGTGGCGGTGGAGGCAGCAGCAATGGGAGGCCATACAGCACCCTATGACAAAAATGGAACCCACCAGCAGTGTGAGGAGACCTGAAAGTGGCACATGGCAGAGTGTGGCGATGGAGACAGCAGCAATGGGAGGCCGTACAGGGACCCATGACACACTCTGGACCTGGCAGCAGCATGAGGAGGCGGTACAGGGGCCCATGACAGATTACGGGCCTGGCAGCAGCATGAGGAGTTGGTACGGGGGCCCATGGCAGATTACGGGCCTGGCAGCAGCAATGGGAGGCCGTACAGGGACCCATGACACACTCTGGACCTGGCAGCAGCATGAGGAGGCGGTACAGGGGCCCATGACAGATTACGGGCCTGGCAGCAGCATGAGGAGTCGGTACGGGGGCCCATGACACACTCTGGACCTGGCAGCAGCATGAGGAGGCGGTACAGGGGCGCATGACAGATTACGAGCATGGCAGCAGCAACTTGGACAGGAGGACGTTCAGCTTCTGCACCGTCGGGTGCGTGCTCGCAAACTGTTGTCTCTTGGAAACGGATTCCAAGAAAGACTGCTGACGGAATCCATGAAGAGGAGTAGCAGGAGAAGGAGCATCTGAACAAGCGGAATATGCCAACAAGCGACAACAGGGGCCCATGACAGATTACGGGCCTGGCAGCAGCATGAGGAGTCGGTACAGGAGCCCATGGCAGATTAGGGGCCTGGCAGCAGCAATGGGAGGCCCGTAATCTGCCAGCACCCTATGACAAAAAATGGAACACACCAGCAGTGTGTGAGGAGACCTGAAAGTGGCACATGGCAGAGTGTGGCGATGGAGACAGCAGCAATGGGAGGCCGTACAGGGACCCATGAGAGACTCTGGACCTGGCAGCAGCATGAGGAGGCGGTACAGGGGCCCATGGCAGATTAGGGGCCTGGCAGCAGCTATGGGAGGCCCGTAATCTGCCAGCACCCTATGACAAAAAATGGAACACACCAGCAGTGTGTGAGGAGACCTGAAAGTGGCACATGGCAGAGTGTGGCGATGGAGACAGCAGCAATGGGAGGCCGTACAGGGACCCATGAGAGACTCTGGACCTGGCAGCAGCATGAGGAGGTGGTACAGGGGCCCATGGCAGATTAGGGGCCTGGCAGCAGCTATGGGAGGCCCGTAATCTGCCAGCACCCTATGACAAAAAATGGAACACACCAGCAGTGTGAGGAGACCTGAAAGTGGCACATGGCAGAGTGTGGCGATGGAGACAGCAGCAATGGGAGGCAGTACAGGGACCCATGAGAGACTCTGTACCTGGCAGCAGCATGAGGAGGCGGTAAAGGGGCCAATGGCAGATTAGGGGCCTGGCAGCAGCTATGGGAGGCCCGTAATCTGCCAGCACCCTATGACAAAAAATGGAACACACCAGCAGTGTGAGGAGACCTGAAAGTGGCACATGGCAGAGTGTGGCGATGGAGACAGCAGCAATGGGAGGCCGTACAGGGACCCATGAGACACTCTGGACCTGGCAGCAGCATGAAGAGGCGGTACAGGGGCCCATGGCAGATTACGGGCCTGGCAGCAGCAATGGGAGGCCCGTAATCTGCCAGCACCCTATGACAAAAAATGGAACACACCAGCAGTGTGAGGAGACCTGAAAGTGGCACATGGCATGACACACTGTGGACCTGGCAGCAGCATGAGGAGGCGGTACAGGGGCCCATGGCAGATTAGGGGCCTGGCAGCAGCTATGGGAGGCCCGTAATCTGCCAGCACCCTATGACAAAAAATGGAACACACCAGCAGTGTGTGAGGAGACCTGAAAGTGGCACATGGCAGAGTGTGGCGATGGAGACAGCAGCAATGGGAGGCCGTACAGGGACCCATGAGAGACTCTGGACCTGGCAGCAGCCTGAGGAGGCGGTACAGGGGCCCATGGCAGATTAGGGGCCTGGCAGCAGCTATGGGAGGCCCGTAATCTGCCAGCACCCTATGACAAAAAATGGAACACACCAGCAGTGTGAGGAGACCTGAAAGTGGCACATGGCAGAGTGTGGCGATGGAGACAGCAGCAATGGGAGGCCGTACAGGGACCCATGAGACACTGTGGACCTGGCAGCAGCATGAGGAGGCGGTACAGGGGCCCATGGCAGATTAGGGGCCTGGCAGCAGCAATGGGAGGCCCGTAATCTGCCAGCACCCTATGACAAAAAATGGAACACACCAGCAGTGTGTGAGGAGACCTGAAAGTGGCACATGGCAGAGTGTGGCGATGGAGACAGCAGCAATGGGAGGCCGTACAGGGACCCATGAGAGACTCTGGACCTGGCAGCAGCATGAGGAGGCGGTACAGGGGCCCATGGCAGATTAGGGGCCTGGCAGCAGCTATGGGAGGCCCGTAATCTGCCAGCACCCTATGACAAAAAATGGAACACACCAGCAGTGTGAGGAGACCTGAAAGTGGCACATGGCAGAGTGTGGCGATAGAGACAGCAGCAATGGGAGGCAGTACAGGGACCCATGAGACAATCTGGATCTGGCAGCAGCATGAAGAGGTGGTACAGGGGTCCATGGCAGATTACGGGCCTGGCAGCAGCAATGGGAGGCCCGTAATCTGCCAGCACCATATGACAAAAAATGGAACACACCAGCAGTGTGAGGATACCTGAAAGTGGCACATGGCACGACACACTGTTGACCTGGCAGCAGCATGAGGAGGCGGTACAGGGGCCCATGGCAGATTAGGGGCCTGGCAGCAGCTATGGGAGGCCCGTAATCTGCCAGCACCCTATGACAAAAAATGGAACACACCAGCAGTGTGAGGAGACCTGAAAGTGGCACATGGCAGAGTGTGGCGATGGATACAGCAGCAATGGGAGGCCGTACAGGGACCCATGAGACACTGTGGACCTGGCAGCAGCATGAGGAGGCGGTACAGGGGCCCATGGCAGATTAGGGGCCTGGCAGCAGCAATGGGAGGCCCGTAATCTGCCAGCACCCTATGACAAAAAATGGAACACACCAGCAGTGTGTGAGGAGACCTGAAAGTGGCACATGGCAGAGTGTGGCGATGGAGACAGCAGCAATGGGAGGCCGTACAGGGACCCATGAGAGACTCTGGACCTGGCAGCAGCATGAGGAGGTGGTACAGGGGCCCATGGCAGATTAGGCGCCTGGCAGCAGCTATGGGAGGCCCGTAATCTGCCAGCACCCTATGACAAAAAATGGAACACACCAGCAGTGTGTGAGGAGACCTGAAAGTGGCACATGGCAGAGTGTGGCGATGGAGACAGCAGCAATGGGAGGCCGTACAGGGACCCATGAGAGACTCTGGACCTGGCAGCAGCATGAGGAGGTGGTACAGGGGCCCATGGCAGATTAGGGGCCTGGCAGCAGCTATGGGAGGCCCGTAATCTGCCAGCACCCTATGACAAAAAATGGAACACACCAGCAGTGTGAGGAGACCTGAAAGTGGCACATGGCAGAGTGTGGCGATGGAGACAGCAGCAATGGGAGGCAGTACAGGGACCCATGAGAGACTCTGTACCTGGCAGCAGCATGAGGAGGCGGTACAGGGGCCAATGGCAGATTAGGGGCCTGGCAGCAGCTATGGGAGGCCCGTAATCTGCCAGCACCCTATGACAAAAAATGGAACACACCAGCAGTGTGAGGAGACCTGAAAGTGGCACATGGCAGAGTGTGGCGATGGAGACAGCAGCAATGGGAGGCCGTACAGGGACCCATGAGACACTCTGGACCTGGCAGCAGCATGAAGAGGCGGTACAGGGGCCCATGGCAGATTACGGGCCTGGCAGCAGCAATGGGAGGCCCGTAATCTGCCAGCACCCTATGACAAAAAATGGAACACACCAGCAGTGTGAGGAGACCTGAAAGTGGAACATGGCATGACACACTGTGGACCTGGCAGCAGCATGAGGAGGCGGTACAGGGGCCCATGGCAGATTAGGGGCCTGGCAGCAGCTATGGGAGGCCCGTAATCTGCCAGCACCCTATGACAAAAAATGGAACACACCAGCAGTGTGTGAGGAGACCTGAAAGTGGCACATGGCAGAGTGTGGCGATGGAGACAGCAGCAATGGGAGGCCGTACAGGGACCCATGAGAGACTCTGGACCTGGCAGCAGCCTGAGGAGGCGGTACAGGGGCCCATGGCAGATTAGGGAACTGGGAGCAGCTATGGGAGGCCCGTAATCTGCCAGCACCCTATGACAAAAAATGGAACACACCAGCATTGTGTGAGGAGACCTGAAAGTGGCACATGGCAGAGTGTGGCGATGGAGACAGCAGCAATGGGAGGCCGTACAGGGACCCATGAGAGACTCTGGACCTGGCAGCAGCATGAGGAGGCGGTACAGGGGCCCATGGCAGATTAGGGGCCTGGCAGCAGCAATGGGAGGCCCGTAATCTGCCAGCACCCTATGACAAAAAATGGAACACACCAGCAGTGTGTGAGGAGACCTGAAAGTGGCACATGGCAGAGTGTGGCGATGGAGACAGCAGCAATGGGAGGCCGTACAGGGACCCATGAGACACTGTGGACCTGGCAGCAGCATGAGGAGGCGGTACAGGGGCCCATGGCAGATTAGGGGCCTGGCAGCAGCAATGGGAGGCCCGTAATCTGCCAGCACCCTATGACAAAAATGGAACACACCAGCAGTGTGAGGAGACCTGAAAGTGGCACATGGCAGAGTGTGGCGATGGAGACAGCAGCAATGGGAGGCCGTACAGGGACCCATGAGACACTGTGGACCTGGCAGCAGCATGAGGAGGCGGTACAGGGGCCCATGGCAGATTAGGGGCCTGGCAGCAGCAATGGGAGGCCCGTAATCTGCCAGCACCCTATGACAAAAAATGGAACACACCAGCAGTGTGTGAGGAGACCTGAAAGTGGCACATGGCAGAGTGTGGCGATGGAGACAGCAGCAATGGGAGGCCGTACAGGGACCCATGAGAGACTCTGGACCTGGCAGCAGCATGAGGAGGCGGTACAGGGGCCCATGGCAGATTAGGGGCCTGGCAGCAGCTATGGGAGGCCCGTAATCTGCCAGCACCCTATGACAAAAAATGGAACACACCAGCAGTGTGAGGAGACCTGAAAGTGGCACATGGCAGAGTGTGGCGATGGAGACAGCAGCAATGGGAGGCCGTACAGGGACCCATTAGACACTGTGGACCTGGCAGCAGCATGAGGAGGCGGTACAGGGGCCCATGGCAGATTAGGGGCCTGGAAGCAGCAATGGGAGGCCCGTAATCTGCCAGCACCCTATGACAAAAAATGGAACACACCAGCAGTGTGTGAGGAGACCTGAAAGTGGCACATGGCAGAGTGTGGCGATGGAGACAGCAGCAATGGGAGGCCGTACAGGGACCCATGAGAGACTCTGTACCTGGCAGCAGCATGAGGAGGCGGTACAGGGGCCCATGGCAGATTAGGGGCCTGGCAGCAGCTATGGGAGGCCCGTAATCTGCCAGCACCCTATGACAAAAAATGGAACACACCAGCAGTGTGAGGAGACCTGAAAGTGGCACATGGCAGAGTGTGGCGATGGAGACAGCAGCAATGGGAGGCCGTACAGGGACCCATGAGACACTGTGGACCTGGCAGCAGCATGAGGAGGCGGTACAGGGGCCCATGGCAGATTAGGGGCCTGGCAGCAGCTATGGGAGGCCTGTAATCTGCCAGCACCCTATGACAAAAAATGGAACACACCAGCAGTGTGAGGAGACCTGAAAGTGGCACATGGCAGAGTGTGGCGATGGAGACAGCAGCAATGGGAGGCCGTACAGGGACCCATGAGACACTGTGGACCTGGCAGCAGCATGAGGAGGCGGTACAGTTGCCCATGGCAGATTAGGGGCCTGGCAGCAGCAATGGGAGGCCCGTAATCTGCCAGCACCCTATGACAAAAAATGGAACACACCAGCAGTGTGTGAGGAGACCTGAAAGTGGCACATGGCAGAGTGTGGCGATGGAGACAGCAGCAATGGGAGGCCGTACAGGGACCCATGAGAGACTCTGGACCTGGCAGCAGCATGAGGAGGCGGTACAGGGGCCCATGGCAGATTAGGGGCCTGGCAGCAGCTATGGGAGGCCCGTAATCTGCCAGCACCCTATGACAAAAAATGGAACACACCAGCAGTGTGAGGAGACCTGAAAGTGACACATGGCAGAGTGTGGCAATGGAGACAGCAGCAATGGGAGGCCGTACAGGGACCCATGAGACACTGTGGACCTGGCAGCAGCATGAGGAGGCGGTACAGGGGCCCATGGCAGATTAGGGGCCTGGCAGCAGCAATGGGAGGCCCGTAATCTGCCAGCACCCTATGACAAAAAATGGAACACACCAGCAGTGTGAGGAGACCTGAAAGTGGCACATGGCAGAGTGTGGCGATGGAGACAGCAGCAATGGGAGGCCGTACAGGGACCCATTAGACACTGTGGACCTGGCAGCAGCATGAGGAGGCGGTACAGGGGCCCATGGCAGATTAGAGGCCTGGCAGCAGCTATGGGAGGCCCGTAATCTGCCAGCACCCTATGACAAAAAATGGAACACACCAGCAGTGTGAGGAGACCTGAAAGTGGCACATGGCAGAGTGTGGCGATGGAGACAGCAGCAATGGGAGGCCGTACAGGGACCCATGAGACACTGTGGACCTGGCAGCAGCATGAGGAGGCGGTACAGGGGCCCATGGCAGATTAGGGGCCTGGCAGCAGCAATGGGAGGCCCATAATCTGCCAGCACCCTATGACAAAAAATGGAACACACCAGCAGTGTGTGAGGAGACCTGAAAGTGGCACATGGCAGAGTGTGGCGATGGAGACAGCAGCAATGGGAGGCCGTACAGGGACCCATGAGAGACTCTGGACCTGGCAGCAGCATGAGGAGGCGGTACAGGGGCCCATGGCAGATTAGGGGCCTGGCAGCAGCTATGGGAGGCCTGTAATCTGCCAGCACCCTATGACAAAAAATGGAACACACCAGCAGTGTGAGGAGACCTGAAAGTGGCACATGGCAGAGTGTGGCGATGGAGACAGCAGCAATGGGAGGCCGTACAGGGACCCATGAGACACTGTGGACCTGGCAGCAGCATGAGGAGGCGGTACAGGGGCCCATGGCAGATTACGGGCCTGGCAGCAGCAATGGAAGGCCCGTAATCTGCCAGCACCCTATGACAAAAAATGGAACACACCAGCAGTGTGTGAGGAGACCTGAAAGTGGCACATGGCAGAGTGTGGCGATGGAGACAGCAGCAATGGGAGGCCGTACAGGGACCCATGAGAGACTCTGGACCTGGCAGCAGCATGAGGAGGCGGTACAGGGGCCCATGGCAGATTAGGGGCCTGGCAGCAGCTATGGGAGGCCCGTAATCTGCCAGCACCCTATGACAAAAAATGGAACACACCAGCAGTGTGAGGAGACCTGAAAGTGACACATGGCAGAGTGTGGCGATGGAGACAGCAGCAATGGGAGGCCGTACAGGGACCCATGAGACACTGTGGACCTGGCAGCAGCATGAGGAGGCGGTACAGGGGCCCATGGCAGATTAGGGGCCTGGCAGCAGCAATGGGAGGCCCGTAATCTGCCAGCACCCTATGACAAAAAATGGAACACACCAGCAGTGTGTGAGGAGACCTGAAAGTGGCACATGGCAGAGTGTGGCGATGGAGACAGCAGCAATGGGAGGCCGTACAGGGACCCATGAGAGACTGTGGACCTGGCAGCAGCATGAGGAGGCGGTACAGGGGCCCATGGCAGATTAGGGGCCCTAACAGCAGCTATGGGAGGCCCGTAATCTGCCAGCACCCTATGACAAAAAATGGAACACACCAGCAGTGTGTGAGGAGACCTGAAAGTGGCACATGGCAGAGTGTGGCGATGGAGACAGCAGCAATGGGAGGCCGTACAGGGACCCATGAGAGACTCTGGACCTGGCAGCAGCATGAGGAGGCGGTACAGGGGCCCATGGCAGATTAGGGGCCTGGCAGCAGCTATGGGAGGCCCGTAATCTGCCAGCACCCTATGACAAAAAATGGAACACACCAGCAGTGTGTGAGGAGACCTGAAAGTGGCACATGGCAGAGTGTGGCGATGGAGACAGCAGCAATGGGAGGCCGTACAGGGACCCATGAGAGACTCTGGACCTGGCAGCAGCATGAGGAGGCGGTACAGCGGCCCATGGCAGATTAGGGGCCTGGCAGCAGCTATGGAAGGCCCGTAATCTGCCAGCACCCTATGACAAAAAATGGAACACACCAGCAGTGTGAGGAGACCTGAAAGTGGCACATGGCAGAGTGTGGCGATGGAGACAGCAGCAATGGGAGGCCGTACAGGGACCCATGAGACACTGTGGACCTGGCAGCAGCATGAGGAGGCGGTACAGGGGCCCATGGCAGATTAGGGGCCTGGCAGCAGCAATGGGAGGCCCGTAATCTGCCAGCACCCTATGACAAAAAATGGAACACACCAGCAGTGTGTGAGGAGACCTGAAAGTGGCACATGGCAGAGTGTGGCGATGGAGACAGCAGCAATGGGAGGCCGTACAGGGACCCATGAGAGACTCTGGACCTGGCAGCAGCATGAGGAGGCGGTACAGGGGCCCATGGCAGATTAGGGGCCTGGCAGCAGCTATGGGAGGCCCGTAATCTGCCAGCACCCTATGACAAAAAATGGAACACACCAGCAGTGTGTGAGGAGACCTGAAAGTGGCACATGTTTGGGGCATGATTCATGGCGGATTTAGTCAGTTGTGTCAGGAACTGGTGGTTTGAAATCCAGACTAATCCACGCCTGATTCATTTTCACAAACGTGAGTCTCTCCACACTTTGGGTGGACAGTCGTGTCCTCCGCGGAGTTACAATACCTCCTGCCGCACTAAACACGCGCTCCGATGCCACGCTACTGTCCGGGCATGACAGCCTTTCAAGTGCAAATTCAGCTAGTTGGGGCCAAAGGTTAAGTTTCGTTGCCCAGTAGTCAAGGGGATTGTCTACCTCGGTTGGCAGGGTGCTGTCCAAGTAGGCCCAAGCCTGTTGTTTGAGCTCCTGCTCCAGGTCCACCTGATGCTGCTGCTGCTGCGGCTGGTTAGTAGTTTCCTCACTGCGCTGGTGAAGAAAGCTACTCATCATCGACTGCAGACTGAGGCAGCCGCTGCTGGTGGAGCTGCCACTGCTCCTACCTCCCCACCCCTCCCCTGCTGTCATGGCAGCGGAACGCGAGCGCACAGGGCCCACAGTGTCTGAGGATGGACGTTGGCGCACAAAGGCAGAGACCAACTGACTACATAGGTGGTTTTTATAGTACGTTATTTTGGCCTCCCTCTCAGCAGGTGTGAAAAAGGCCACCATTTTTGAACGGTAGCGAGGGTCCAACAAGGTGGACAGCCAAAAGTTATCCCTCTGTCTGATGGTTATTATTCGGCTGTCGCTACGCAAGCAAGCGAGCATGCTATGGGCCATTTGTGCCAAGGAATGTGAGGGACTCCCTGCCTCCATCTCCACAGCATACTGCCACGGTGCG
Source organism: Staurois parvus (assembly GCF_062004578.1). Lineage (NCBI taxonomy): Eukaryota > Metazoa > Chordata > Amphibia > Anura > Ranidae > Staurois > Staurois parvus. The sequence continues at coordinate 4,845,004 of NW_028317808.1, forward strand.
TCTGGGTCCTCTGTCTCCTCCTCCTCCTCCTCTACCAGATGCTCCTGCTCCTCCACTCCTGTCCGCTGAGTGGAAAAACCACCCATTTCACTCAATAATTCCTGAGCACAAATGTCCTCCTCTACCTCCTCCTCTTCTTCCTGTCCTGTCCCCACAGGGGTCATGTGGCGTTGAGATCTGTGCGCCACGTCTACCGCACCCTGACTAGCCATTGTTAACAGCATTTGTTCCAGGACGTGCAACAGAGGAATGACGTCGTTCATCCCATAGTCCTGCCGACTCACGAATAGCGTGGCCTCCTCAAAGGACCTGAGCAAGCGGCAGGTGTCACGCATGAGCTGCCAATGGCTGACATCGAAGTTATACAGGGGAGTACCTTTATCCGCTTGTAACATCAGGAAATCGGTGATGGCCTTTCGCTGTTCGTAAAGGCGGTCTAACATGTGTAGGGTTGAATTCCACCTTGTTGCAACGTCGCAGATCAGGCGATGCTGTGGAATTCCGTTCTGCCGCTGCAGCTCAAGGAGGGTGTGCTTTGCGGTGTAGGAATGGCTGAAATGCATGCAAAGTTTACGTGACATTTTAAGGATGTCTTGCAGTGGGATGGTGGATTTTAGGAACCGCTTGACAACCAGATTGAACACGTGAGCCATGCATGGCGCATGGTACAACCTTCCTTGACGCAGAGCAGACACCATGTTCTTTCCGTTGTCGGTCAACATGGTTCCGATTTTCAGTTTGCGCAGAGACAGCCATCTGTCGATTTCTCTGTTCATTACACTGAGAAGTTCCTCCCCTGTGTGACTACGTTCGCCAAGGCATACCAGGTGCAGCACAGCGTGACACCGTTGCGCCCTGCACATGTGATATGCCGGTCGGGTAATGGGACTTGGAACGGGGGTGGCGGCTGAGGACACGAAGGAAGAAGAGGTGGTAGAGGCGGACATCTTTTGTGGACCAAGGACGTGCAAACGTGGAGGCAAAAGTGGCGTGACCTGTCCAAGTTGCTGGTGCGGCTGTGACGGCACCACGTTCACCCAGTGGGCCGTAAATGACATGTACTGTCCCTGACCGTAGTTACAGCTCCACACGTCGGCGCTGCCGTGCACTTTGGCAGAGACCGACATGCTCAAAGACTGGCCCACCATCTCTTCTACATGTGAATGCAGGGCTGGCACTGCCTTTTTGGCGAAGAAATGACGGCTTGGCACTCTCCACCGCGGCGCGGCACAAGCCATCATTTCTCGGAAAGGTGCTGAGTCCACCACTTGGAAAGGGAGGGACTGCAGCAACTTGGACAGGAGGACGTTCAGCTTTTGCACCGTCGGGTGCGTGCTCGCAAACTGTTGTCTCTTGGAAACGGATTCCAAGAAAGACTGCTGACGGAATCCATGAAGAGGAGTAGCAGGAGAAGGAGCATCTGAACCAGCGGAAGATGCCAACGAGCGACAACTCCCCTCAGCAGAGGTGTTGGAGCCTTGACTGGCTGATGGAGGGCTATTGACGTCGGGTGATGGAGCAAGTAACGGAGCGGGTGATGGAGCGGGGGCTGGGGCAGGCAGAACCACCGTATCTTTATCACGTTTTTCCCAGGCCACCAAATGGTGACGCTGCATATGCTGACGCAACGCTGTAGTCCCAACATGGGCCCCCTGGCCACGCTTGACTTTCTGGCCACATAGTCAACATACGGCTACGTTTACTTCCTCGGGCGGCTTGACGAAAAATTGCCACACCGCCGAGTAGGAAACTTTGCCCCCGATACTCCTCACTGGCTGACTGCTACTTCCTCCGTGCACACCGGCACCACTACTGGCCGTGGTGGTAGGCTGCAGTGGAGCTGGTGCTCTACTCAGTGGCCGTTTGCCTCCACTGACACTGCTGCGACCCTGCTGCCTCCTGGGCAACCCACCGACTGTTTTGCTCGCTGCCAAGCTGCCACCCTCTTCTCCTGATGATGCGGAAGCAATAGCCTGATGACAAGGCTGCCAAGTGCGATCAGCCTTATCATCATCAATTAGGGTCTCCGCCTCACTACTAGCCCCCTCGGCTGCGTGTGGGTCAGGAGACAGACCTGTCTCTAGACCGGCTACCGAGCCACTCTCCTCGCCACTACTTCTTCGCCTGGCTGCTGAAGAGGCGGATGTCTCCCCCCGTTCCTGACTGCCCTCTGTTAGCTCTTCCTCACTGTACAGTGGGGCTGAGCCCACAGCATGCGATACTTCGCTTGGCGAGGGAACACCAAAGGACAGGGGCAGGTAGAGGACCCGTGATTTCAGTGGGCTTGCTCCCGGGCCATGCCAACTAACGGTTGTGTCTGACGTACCCACCGACCGTTGGCTGTAGGTGTCAGAGGTGACCTGGGAAGAGGAAGACGACCGAGCCAACCAATCGATGACGGCAGGGTTGTCGGTGGAGACACGACCGCTGGATGACACCGGGAGCACTGGCCTCTGGCTGCGACTAGTGCTGCCTCGACCCCTTCCTCTGCTGCCACGTCTGCTCGCTCCTAAAACATTGCCTCCTCTGCCACTCCTCTGCATGTTGTCTGACATACTCTTTAATTAAACGATTCTGTGTCCCTGAGTAACAATTCTGTGTCCCTGAGTAACAATTCTGTGTGTCCCCCTGAGTAACAATTCTGTGTCCCTCAGTAACAATTCTGTGTCCCTCAGTAACAATTCTGTGTCCCTCAGTAACAATTCTGTGTCCCTGAGTAACAATTCTGTGTCCCTCAGTAACAATTCTGTGTCCCTCAGTAACAATTCTGTGTCCCTCAGTAACAATTCTGTGTCCCTCAGTAACAATTCTGTGTCCCTGAGTAACAATTCTGTGTCCCTCAGTAACAATTCTGTGTCTGTCCCTGAGTAACAATTCTGTGCCTGTCCCTGAGTAACAATTCTGTGTCCCTCAGTAACAATTCTGTGTCCCTCAGTAACAATTCTGTGTCCCTCAGTAACAATTCTGTGTCCCTGAGTAACAATTCTGTGTCCCTGAGTAACGATTCTGTGTCCCTGAGTAATGATTCTGTGTCCCTGAGTAACGATTCTGTGTCCCTGAGTAACAATTCTGTGTCCCTGAGTAACAATTCTGTGTCTGTCCCTGAGTAACAATTCTGTGTCCCTCAGTAACAATTCTGTGTCCCTGAGTAACAATTCTGTGTCCCTCAGTAACAATTCTGTGTCTGTCCCTGAGTAACAATTCTGTGTCTGTCCCTGAGTAACAATTCTGTGTCCCTCAGTAACAATTCTGTGTCCCTCAGTAACAATTCTGTGTCCCTGAGTAACAATTCTGTGTCCCTCAGTAAAAATTCTGTGTCCCTCAGTAACAATTCTGTGTCCCTCAGTAACAATTCTGTGTCCCTGAGTAACAATTCTGTGTCCCTCAGTAACAATTCTGTGTCCCTCAGTAACAATTCTGTGTCTGTCCCTGAGTAACAATTCTGTGTCTGTCCCTGAGTAACAATTCTGTGTCCCTAAGTAACTTTTCTGTGGCCCTAAGTAACGTTTCTGTGTCCCTAAGTAACGTTTCTGTGTCCCTAAGTAACGTTTCTGTGTCCCTAACTAAAGTTTCTGTGTCCCTAACTAACGTTTCTGTGTCCCTAAGTAACGTTTCTCTGTCCCTAACTCTCTCCCTCAATACAGCCAGGTCTGCCTCTGTTGAATGACTGGAGGCAAATGGAGAATTCTAAAATGGCCGCCATTTATAGCTCGACCATTACACAGTGCTGGCTGGCTGGCTGCTGATTGGCTAATGCGATCACATGTCATGAATGAATGCATTATGGGTCAGCGCGCCTTCCCAGACATCCCCGCTCCGTCGCCGCACATGTCGCCGCCATTTTAGGAAAAATTTTGATTCGCGCATCCGAAGTCTGCTAATTTTCGGATTCGTGGCGAATCGAAATTTTCCTAATATTCGAAACAAATTCCACTTCGCCTACTTCGATTCGCTCATCTATACTCACAATCATTGTGCTGGATGCTAGAATGTTCATTCTAGCACCCGGAGTCTGTAAGCCAGTTCTCTGCTCACATCCAGCTTTACCTCCCTCTTAGCTTTCCATTAATGTCTAGCCTGACATATTATACCTACCAGCTCCCTGCACACATGCAGCCTGACCTTCAGCTTTCATGCACATGGTTCCCTCCCTGCTCATATTCAACTCAACCAGTTTTAGTTCTTTTGCGCACATAATCCTTCCCTCTCCTTATCCACATAGTACTCTTTTTGCAGCCCTGCCAATTCTCCCTTTGGCAGACCTCTATTTCATCTGACAGCTGCAAATCCTCCTCCATTCAAATATATCAAATCATTCCCTTTCAGTATTTGTACTAATTGTACACCTGCTTTGCACTGCTCCATGTTTCTCCAATTCCTGCACCTACACACCTTTCCACTAACATATTTAAATTTAGTACATTGCCTACCACTGAACACTAATGCAATTAAGGGATTTTAGGGGGGGGGGGGCGACTCCCACCACTGACCATCGAAAGACATTTGTTCGCTAGTGTGAAAGTGTGAATGGGCCCTCGCTGTCCACCAATGTCTGTGAAGAGATGAGTGGAGTTGAATAAGCAACCACTAATTTCTTGGGAGGGGGATTATTCCTCCCACTAATGTAGATGCAGATGGGGAGGGGGGTCCACTTACTGACATAGACAGTATGGTATTTTTTCATTTACTTTTTTTCATTTATTTTTTTTTCTTCCACTGACCACCAAGATGTTTGTTTTTTTCCTACCACTGACTGTTGACAACATGACATATTTACTGACCATTGACCAGTAGGCGACTCTATGTCAAGGCCAGATTCACACTGGTGCAGTGTGGTTTGGCCACAGTGTGAGTGTGTGCATGATTTATGTGCTTTTTTCCTGTATTTTTGGCTGAAGACCCATAGACTTTTATTAGGTCTCACTATTTGCTGTGTTTTCTGAGCGCACCTTGCAGGCCTTTTAGTGCACTTTCAGAAAACACGGCAAATGTGTGTGACTTAATGGAAGTCTTGGAACCGCAGCTAAAAATGAATGTGGGTAAAACAGATAAAAACATGCATGCACCCACGCTACGGCTAAACCTGAAGCACACCACAGTGAACCTACCCTAAATGTTTCTAACCTTTGCGCTCTGTATGTTTTCTACTCCTGATTCATGGGTTCTATGAGCTTTGTTGTGAAATACATTACATACTATAGATTGCTTCATACTTTGGGATTTATCTTATTTATCTTATGCCGTTGTTGTCACGATCACGTCGTCAGACCCCAGCCCTTTTCACTAAACTCGTGACCGAAGGACTAGCCAATCTAAAACCGCGATGTGACGTGCGTAACAATGCCACACCCAGCTGCACCCTGCACAACGATTTTCCAGCTAATGGACCACAGATCGATGTACCGGCAGCCTGAGTGATTGTAACTTGGTCAGGTTAATTACACAATTAACCCTTCACACTGCCACCACCTCCTTTTTATACAGATAAAGAGGAAACTCAGCAATATCAGCTATAACATTATAATGATTTAAATAATCATCTGCATAACACGGTCATAACACAGGCCTGTTATACAGAGGGTTAAACAAACAGCAGCGTCTCTTTAGAGGCAGGAATTCGTAAAATGCAATAAAGCGCTATAGAAACAGTTCAACACTTTCAGAAGGAAAGATTTATTACTAAAAGGTCAAACGGGAGCAATAAAAATATTTACAGAAAAAGATGTAACTAAGATATATATATATAAACATACAGAGACCAACAGCACAGCAAAGAGATATCAGAGAGAGGTGAAAGGGTTAAGGTACTTGCCAAAGTCCTGGGTTAGCAGATCCAAGTTTCAGAGCAAAAGGCAGGGGCCTTCCCAGGTGGTATTGATGTTAAAATGGGAGACGTCTTCAACTTACACTCTTAGGCCTGACAGCCTATTTTGTAATCCCCAGCAGGGGTTTTTTCTGAAATCACGGACCAATCCCCGCTTAGGGCGTGGAGATATGGGTGGATGCCTCAACTAGAGCAAAAATCTCCCGTAACTCATATTTTGGTCCATAACTGTCCATCTGCACAAGGGACATTCCACCAGCGGGTAGATTATTATGCAGACAGGTCTGAGGATTGTGTATGTAATATATGAAGGAAGGAACGAGCGCTGGATCTGACAGGATTCAAGCCGCTAGCATAAAGGTAAACCTCGTATACCCCCTACATCAAAAGTCAAATACAAAAAATTGCAGCGCTTGAGTATATAATACAGGGAATTAACATATACTGTATATAGCAGAGTTAAACATTCATATTTTAACATGCACCAGATCCCAATTTCATAAATTAATGTAAACAATGGTCAGATGAGTAATGGAGATCTATCCAACTAATCAAAGTGCCTATAGTGATAGGGATGTTAAAGTCATAAGTTTGGGATGTATCCAAGCAAATCCGTGACCTCCGTGATAGGGGAATGACTGTAAAATGCACTAACCAGATAGCGCAAGTAAATGCGCATTGGAGTATAAAGACCTACTCCTGGTCACAGCCAAATGGTCCTCAGCGTAAAGCCCTCAGGAACCCCAGTGCACCACTCTTGCCGTCTCCTACCACCAGAGGGAGTGCGCCTCTTTCCAGTAGCACGAAATCACTTTATATCTTCTATCCCCAGGATTGGTGTGCTTTCATATCAGGAGATCATCTCAGGGACTCGGCAAAAAGACCTGGCAAGGAGAGATGGACAGCTGACCCTTGTGGCTGGATTTTAATTATGCCTTCCCCAGGCCACTGCAATAAAAAGGAACACAGGAACTGCAATTGCTGATCTCCCTTGGAAAATGTTGCCTGGCTTCAATATTTTCGCCTCTCCTGTCGGATCCTGATCATAACCAGAGACCAAGAGCTATCTGTAACAGGTCAGTGACCTATGAAAATATTGAAGCCAGGCAACATTTTCCAAGGGAGATCAGCAATTGCAGTTCCTGTGTTCCTTTTTATTGCAGTGGCCTGGGGAAGGCATAATACTCCAATGCGCATTTACTTGCGCTATCTGGTTAGTGCATTTTACAGTCATTCCCCTATCACGGAAGTCACGGATTTGCTTGGATACATCCCAAACTTATGACTTTAACATCCCTATCACTATAGGCACTTTGATTAGTTGGATAGATCTCCATTACTCATCTGACCATTGTTTACATTAATTTATGAATGTGGGATCTGGTGCATGTTAAAATATGAATGTTTAACTCTGCTATATACAGTTGCAAGAAAAAGTATGTGAACCCCTTGGGATTACGTGGAGTTTTGCATGAATTGGGCATAAAATGTGCTCTGAACATCATCTAAGTCACAACAATAGAAGAACACAGTCTGCTGAACATAATACTACATAAACATTAGATGTTGCCATGGTTTAATTGCACATAACATGTAAACATTCACAGTGCAGGGAGGAAAAAGTTTGTGAGGCCCTAGCTTAATGACTTCTCCCAGAGCTAATTGGAGCCAGGAGTGAGCCAACCTTGACTCCAATCAGTGTGATGATATTGGATGTGTTGCTGACAGCTGTCCTGCCCTTAAAAAACACACACCTGTTTTGGGTTTACTGGTTTCAAGAAGCACTGTCTGATGTGAACCATGCCTCGCAGAAAAGAGCTCTCAGAAGACCTACAATCAAGAATTGTTGACTTGCATGAAGCTGGAAAGGGTTACAAAAGTATCTCCAAAAGCCTTGATGTTCATGTGTCCATGGTAAGACAGACTGTCTACAAATGGAGAAAGTTTAGCACTGTTGCTACTCTCCCTAGGCGTGGTCGTCCTGTAAAAATGACTGCAAGAGCACAGCGCAGAATGCTGCATGAGGTAAAGAAGAATCCCAGAGTGTCAGCTAAAGACCTACAGAAATCTCTGGCACATGATAACATTTTTGTTGACACATCTACAATAAGGAAAACATGAAACAAGAATGGAGTACATGGGAGGACACCACGGAGGAAGCCATTGCTGTCCAAAAAGAAGATTGCAGCACGTTTGAAGTTTGCAAAAGAGCACCTGAATGTTCCACAGCACTACTGGCAAAATATACTGTGGACAGATGAAACCAAGATTGAGTTGTTTGGGAAGAACACACAACACTATGTGTGGAGAAAAAAAGGCACAGCACACCAACATCAAAATCTCATCCCCACTGTAAAACATGGCGGAGGGAGCATCATGGTTTGGGGCTGCTTTGCTGCCTCAGGGCCTGGACGGATTGTTGTCATTGATGGGAAAATGAATTCCAGAGTTTATCAAGACATTTTGCAGGAAAACGTACGACCATCTGTCCGCCAACTGAAGCTCCGCAGAGGATGGGTGATGCAACAGGACAATGACCCAAAGCATACAAGCAACTCTACAAAACAATGGCTGCAACAGCACAAAATACGCCTTCTGGAGTGGCCCAGTCAGAGTCCTGACCTCAACCCGATTGAAATGCTGTGGCATGACCTTAAGAGAGCGATTCACACCAGACATCCCAAGAATATTGCTACACTGAAATAGTTTTGTCAAGAGGAGTGATCCAAAATGACTCCAGATCGTTGTGCAGGTCTGATCTGCAACTACAGGAAACGTTTGGTTGAGGTTATTGCTGCCAAAGGAGGGTCAGCCAGTTATTAAGTCCAAAGGTTCACATACTTTTTCCTCCCTGTACTGTGAATGTTTACATGTTATGTGCAATTAAACCATGGCAACATCTAATGTTTGTGTAGTATTATGTTCAGCAGACTGTGTTCTTCTATTGTTGTGACTTAGATGACATTCAGAGCACATTTTATGCCCAATTCATGCAAAACTCCACGTAATCCCAAGGGGTTCACATACTTTTTCTTGCAACTGTATATGTTAATTCCCTGTATTATATACTCAAGCGCAGCAATTTTTTGTATTTGACTTTTGAGGTCTGAGGATTAATTAGATATGAATAATGAAAGTGTGCACTGAAGGGTTCACAAGATCTATTTTTTTGCTTTCCTGTGTGTCCGAGACAAGGCAAGTGACCCATCAAACTGTTCGCCTACTCATCGTCCATCTGGCGATATGTCCGGTTTTTATGTAAGTCTCTAATATTCCAAGATATGAGACATAGGGGAGAAATGGATTTTGAGAGATGTTATCTGATTCTGTCACCTATGCTGAGTTAGGTTTATCAGCTCAGAATCTCTTTCAACTCTTGGGAAAGCTGGCCTTATCTCTTCCGAGGTGTGAAATGGCACAGGTTCTCCAACAGCTAGGCCCCATCTCCCTGGGGGGCCTTTATAGCTCCTATGACCCTCTGGTGACATTTTTTAACACACACATACACTTTCACTGTGGTACTCAGAGTGAGAGGGGAGGGAGAATGAGGGAATAACATGGCTACTCTTAACAAAATGGCGGACTGCATCAGTCTCTCGTACGCACGTTTGCGACAGTTGTGACCACTATACACTAATCTATGTTGTACACTACATACGTCTGACCATGGTGTTTATTGTTTCAATATTGGTGGTTGCTATGTAGCCTCCAACTATTTAAATGAAGGTTTTCTTTAAGGTAGGATCCTTTGAACTGAGGGATACTTATGTCTATAAGAATCTTTATTTGTGTCACTGTCATTTTATGGAGTATTTTGTGAATGTAGCATACATGTGTGGTGTATATTGCGAGTAGGCTCAGACTCTATTAAGCCATTTGCCATTTATTTGCTTTATTTTAAAAGAGTTTCAGCAACAGGCGACTGTAGAAAAATCTTCTTTATTGCATAAAGGAGTAAAAATGTTCCATAACAGAGTTAGAAGATTTTTCTACATTCACCTGTTGCCGCTGCTCTTTTGAATTGGACACTTATATGCAAGCAGATGGAGACTGCTGGTCAGACATGGTGAGATCATATGCTTCAAGCCTAATATATATGATCAGGTTGTAGCACCCTACCTCTGTTTGGAACTTTATTTGCTTTATGCCTTTGCTTTTAGGCCAAATAGTCTAAAAAAAGCATGAAACTTCACATGAATATTGATTGGGCTGATATTTTTATCCTGTATGTGAAACCCAGGGAATAAAAGGCAAACACTTGAGTGATGATATAAATATAATAAAACTGAACTTCAACTATTCAGACCTAGAGCAGCCAAAAAGTAGCAAAAGCAGAGTGCTTATCAGTGTACAGACAAATTCCCTGATATGGTTGCCAGTCTGTAAATTAAGTAATAATAGCTGTATGGTGATTGCCTACTACTGATATTCTGTTGATATAAATGGCTAATGTCTTTAAACCACCAAATGGGTAAAGATATCAAATATTCTTTCACTATATAAAGTCAGGCACAATGTGAAGCTTGTGTATGTGAAGCTTGTGTATGGTAGATGATTAAACCTTTTCTTGTCCATTTATATGGAAATTATATGTTTTGTTTCCTGAATGCGGTGTTGAATTTAGCTTTTTTTCTTCACTTATTGTTTTTTTTTTACATACAGTATATTTTGAATTTAAGCAATTTACAAACCATTAGTTAAACATGAAAAAAGTACTAAACTCTATTACAAGGATAGGATACAGTACAATATTGCATTTAATATTGAAGTGTCTGCAGATTTCTTTTCTTGAAGCAGATTTATTTCCCTGTAGTTCAGTTCAAGAAAAACTGGATAAACCTTTTATGCAATTATGAGAAAAATGAGGAATGGGACAAGAAGTCTGTTTGAATTATACAACAACAAGCTTTAAGTATTTATTGATGTTTTATTAATTTTTCCACTTTTAGTTTCTTGCATTTAATATGATACCATTTAACAGCTCAGGTCATAGTGGCCTGTATTTGGCATATGAAAAATTAAACTTATAAATATATATGTTATATATTGTATTGTACAACATACAGTGTTATTATAAAATAAAATATAAATAAAAAAACTACTAATAGCTGGTATCATAGTAACTAATCAAAAGGAGTGCATTAAATCAATCAATTACTGCAAACAAATCAAAATAATTTATAACAAAAATGATGTCCATTAAACCATGAATTGTGTAAACAAAAAATCTTCCACAAGGTGTGAAATGTGACGAAAAACCCGTGTTTCACTCTTCGGAATGTACACCAGTGGTATAACTCACTCAACAGATTTCTCCAACCACGTGTTGCAGAATACCTATACTGCCATTTGTAAACGCTAAAACTTTCACGTAAACCATTTAATTTACACATATTGGTCTTTTTTTAGCAAAGACATTTAGCAGAATACATTTTGGCCTAAAGTTTTGATGAAATTTGATTTTGTAATTTTTTTTACTGGATATGTTTAATAGCAAAAAGTCAAAAATATTGTTTTTTTCTAATAATTGTCGGTCTTTTTTATAGTGCAAAAAATAACAAATGCACAGGCAATAAAATACCACCAAAAGAAAGCTCAATTTGTGGGGAAAAACAGGACATAACTTTAATTTGGGTGCAGCATTGCATGACCGCGTAATTGTCAGGTAAAGTAACGCAGCGCCGTAACACAAAAAATGGCCTGGTCAGGAAGGGGGATAAATCATCAGGAGTGGCTAATTTGTAGAGGGGACAACGGACTTTAAAAGTTAAGTTTACGTTTTAACAAAGAGTAATAAATGCACAATTTTTTTTTTGGAGTGCCGTGGTAGTTCATTGAAAACTACAAGATTACAGCTACAAAGGCCATTGTAACTTACAGTTTTCCTATTCACAGGATACTGTTAATAATGTAGTGGTGGTCTTTATAGTCTCTATAGATCTAGGGGGTGCTAGGGTGGGCTGTACCCAAAGATTTTAGCTGTGACTCTCTCACGTCTCTGAGAATGCATCCACTAATCCATGAGCCAGTCTGATGCAGACAGTTGATGTAAGGAGGCACTCTTATGGCAACAATCCATGTAAGGGGAACTCTGATTTGGACACCTGATGTAAGGGGGCACTCTGATGGGAACACCTGATGTAAGGGGGCACTCGGATGGGGACCCTGACTTAAAGGTTGACTCTGATGGGGACACCTGATGTGAAGGAGCACACTGATTAAAACATCTGACGTAAGGGGGCACTCTGATGGGAACTTGATATAAAGGGGAACTGATAGAGCCATTTGATATAAGGGGGCACAGGTTCTTTTTAATCACCATAATATAAAACAGCTTAATACATGCTAGTGTTTCCCAAGTTGTGGCACTGTGTAAAAGACTGTCAGTGACTCACACAGTGTTGACATTATCCCCCTGACTTTTTTTTACTGCACCCCAGATCAGATAGGTTAGATCCAGCCCTGCCTATTACTAGCTCACTTGGGGCATTTCAGAACATGCAACAGGAACCCCTAGAGGAGCAATTAAAAATAGGCTTCTTGCTGTTGAATGGCCTCCATCATCTGTGTAATGATCCAATAGTGATAATTCTGTTATTTCAATGCATAGAGAATGGAAGATTATGAGCCAAGATTTCCTGTCCACTACAATGCAACTGATTTACTACAGCACTAAAAGGTTTCTGTGACGGAAGCGTGGGCGGGACAGAATGCACACGTAGGATGATAAACACACAAAGTTTTATTGAAATAGTAGAGACACTCAATCAGGGTAACAAGGGTAGCATCCGGGTACCCAAAAAGGGGGGAAGAGGGGGAGGAGTCCAAACAATGGGGCGGTCCAGGCAAGCAATAGTCCGGGTATTCAATGGGGTAGTCCAGGCAAAGGAGAATATGGGCGTAGAATGGGGCAGTCCAGGCAGGGGCAATATGGGGATTCAATGGGGCAATCCAGGCAGGGGAAATATGGGCATTCAATGGGGCAGTCCAGGCAGGGGTGATATGGGCAACCGTTTAGGCAGTCCGGGCAAGGGGCACACAATAAGGACAGTTCCACACTCCGCCATATGCAGCTTGTAGGGGCACTCATGGGAGATAGTTTCCAGGGGCAACCAGCGGACCATGTGCAGGAACACTCACGATTTCAGGGGAGGCAGCAGCCAGGAGACAGGGACCCATGCAGCACTCAACTTTCCAGGGACACAGCGGTCAGCAGGCAGGCACAGCTTTCCAGGGACAAACAGCAGTCAGGAATAGCTTTCCAGGGACAAACAGCGGTCAGCAGACAGGAACAGCTTTCCAGGGACAAACAGCGGTCAGCAGACAGGAACAACTTTCCAGGGACAAACAGCGGTCAGCAGACAGGAATAGCTTTCCAGGGACAAACAGCGGTCAGCAGACAGGAACAGCTTTCCAGGGACAAACAGCGGTCAGTAGAGAGGAACAGCTTTCCAGGGACACAGCGGTCAGCAGGTAGGGTCAGCTCAGACCTCACACAGCTGTTCTCTTCCAGAGCAGGGGTCCAACAGGTCTTCAGAGGGCTGTGTGTCTTGGCCACAGCTTCAAGACCACACAGGCATTATAGGACCACAAGTCCTAGCACAGTTCCATGCATCTGCTAGTTAGGCTCAGCTAGGAGAGACTCTCTAGCTCTCTCATTCATAAAGAAGACTGCATTGCCTTTTCAATTGTCCAAACCCCCAAACTCCCGGTAAGAACTGGTTTGGTCTGGTCTGGCCTTAGCTCAGCCACAAAAGACCATGCTGTCTGCTCTCCCTGCTGAGATCAATCCCATTTCCCACCCCCTGCGGGCACATTAACTCCAAATTGTAGACAAAGCAGACAAGCTGACTGTTTGGCCACAAACAAAACAACACAAAAATAAAAAAAATATTTCTGCTGTCCCTCACAGTTTCTTTAATAAAACAAAATTGTTTTGCTCCCTTGCAATCATGCAGTTTATGATCATGGGACAAAAGCTTATAAACATCGTGAAATCATCCATGGTAAAAAAAAGAGACTACACTCCTCTGCTCCTCGGGGTTCAGTCAATCATATCTAGTCTCCTTAAGTAAATACAGTATACAGGTGACTGACCTAACTGACCAATTTAAACAATATGTCTTCGCCCCTCTCTCCAAGAACCAAAATATATAGCTCTGCTTGAGTGACGTGAGGCAAGTAAGCGACTAGCATAGTTGCTAATCACAGGACTGGAAAATTGAACACACCATCACCAAAAAAGGAAAATACACAATGCCCCTTGCCCTGTCTAAGAAGAATTAATTGAACAGCTCATTGGTTTGGCTGCCAAGGCAATTTTAGTATGATAGAATGTTCTTCATATACAGTTGCAAGAAAAAGTATGTGAACCCCTTGGGATTACGTGGAGTTTTGCATGAATTGGGCATAAAATGTGCTCTGAACGTCATCTAAGTCACAACAATAGAAGAACACAGTCTGCTGAACATAATACTACATAAACATTAGATGTTGCCATGGTTTAATTGCACATGGCACAAAAGGAAACATGCTGTGACCCTGCATACCATTGGACATGAATGTTATCCTGCTAATGCTAAGGCACAGACACAAAATAAGAATTTGCGACCTAATGAAAGATGAAGTGGTTGAGGGACAGTATGTGCCACCTTGCATTTTTTCTTATATGGGAAACTAAGGTGGAATCTGGTCCAGGTTTTATGGGCCACCTTGACAGTGTGGGTTCCAAATGAGATTTTGCTTCTCACTTGTGACCAGTAGCAGGTGGCATAAATAAGGAAGAAGTGGAGCAAGAGGTTGCTCTGGCCTGAGACTCAGGGAAGCTAAGCCAGAGAGAGCTAGATCTGGAAATTGCTCTGTAAAAGAAATTAAAAGGTTTGCAAAACACTTGTTTTTGTTGGTGACTGGGAAAAGCCCTTCAACTTTGAGGAATCGGTGCTGTTTAGTTATTGCTGGGTGGCAAGAGTTTGTTTTGTTTTATGTGCAACCTTTTAAATAAACCTGACTGCAGGTTAGAATTTTAAGAAAAGTCCTGCAGTTGGACAGCTTTTTTTTTACAGGGAAGGTGATCCCCACTTGCGCCACCCCCACAAATTGGTATATTTTCTTTTTTTGGTTCTGGGCATTTACTATATATTTTTGTACATTACATCATTGTGCACTTATAATACTTTTGGTTTACTTAGAGCATAAACAATAACAGTTTTGTATTGGTAACCACTATTGTTAAAGGAAAGCCTGAACCAGGGTTTGACCAAGGTAGAAATTCAAAAATGTTTTTTGTGGCTCAAGCTAAACAATTCTGCACTACAATGACCTCTAGTTTTACAGCATCAGGATGTTTAAAATACTCTTTTAATAACGTCCTATAAGATTATTTCCTATTCCCAATCTTTACAGCAATATTTCAGAAAGGACAAGTTTAACCTTTATTTAATTAGTTCCAATTTAATTATTTTGTTACATGGTATTTTTTTTATAGCAGTTACACAAGTTGTTTTTTCATTTTTTGTTTAATCTCTGAGCACCCCAATTAAAACATGTCTGACATTATTCAAAGCAGTATTCAAACCTAAACCAAAAATGTAATACTGTATATTGCAGCTTTTTTTTTAGGCTTTTTGCCCTCTGCTTTCACCTGATGATCTGGCCAGTAGCACACCTCCTGCATTACACAGCAGATGAAAGAGCAACAGAGACAACTTTGAACAGCACCATTGTCAGTCTGGGTAGGAGAGTGATAGAAGTACTAGCAGATTTAGATACACTGAATAAATTAACCTCCTTGGCGGTATTCCCGAGTGTAGCTCGGGGTAACATTTCAGTACCAAAAGCGGTAACCCCGAGCTACACTCGGGAATACCATGCGGCGCTGCTCCGGCATGTGCTCTTCACTTACCTTACCCTGCGCTCCCACGATGTGTCCCCTGCAGCGTCCCCGGCCATCTCCTCCGGCCGATGCCGGCATCCGGCTTCTGTGTCCTGTCCCTGTGACGTCGGGACGTACGGGCGCCGCCGCCGCCGCCGGCGGCGGGAAATTTAAAAATTTTAAAAAATGTCATTTTTTTTTTTTTTATTTTACACAGTAAAACATTGCTGTTTCAACCTATTTCACATACATATTGTCCCTAGTGCTTTGTCCTGCGCCCTGCCTGCATTTTGTCTGTTCTTTCTGCCTGGAAACTGAGAAATGTCCATGGCGTCCAAAAAGTGTCCCTTTAGGTCGAAAGCGGTTTAGATCAGCTAGAGAACAGCGATAGTAAATCAGAACCACTTACAGAATTGAGTGATAATGATTCGTGGGGGAAATTCGTCATCAGAAACTGAAAACGATTTTGCGACTGAGCTCAGCAATGTGCGAACTTGGCGCTCTATTTCACATTTCAGTGTTTTTGGTTTGATTATATTATTGAATTAAATTTTTTATTATTTTTATATTATTTTTATGATTATTTATTAAATTATAATTTATGATTTTGTGTTTCAAATTTTATCATACCCGGGATGTTTACTAGACTCTTGTTCGGACAGATTTCAGTGAGTTTTTCCTAAAAATTACAGCCTACAATAAAAAAAATACATATTTCCATGCAAAAAAATGGTACCGCTTTCAGCACCAAAAATCTGAAATAATCATACCGCCAGGGAGGTTAAATCAAAGCTCCAGCTAACACTTTTTAGGCAGTTACAGCAACAGTTTTCTTCCTTTTGGAATAAAGGGTGCACATAAATAAATAAATACATACATACTGAGTTTTGTAAGTACCCTAAAAAAAATTTTCTCAACCCTATAACTGCTATATCGGCAGGACAGCTTGTTCGGTTGAAATACAACAGAATTATAGGCAAAGTCACCAAGTGGAAATAAAAGAAAAAAAGCCTAAAAAAGAAAACGAATGCAGTAATCCCATCTCAGAATTGGTAGACTGCAATTTAATAAATGTTTGTTCTTGGGTTTAATACCATTATAACTAGTTTGCTGCCATTATTTTCACATTTGAACACATTGTGTAATGTTTTGTTCATTCTTTTCAAGCATCACATTAAAAAAAACATTTTAATGCATGTTTATTTTTTAAATAGTTTTTCACAGCTTTGTGCCTTAAAATTAACTTTAGTGCTATTACAAATGGGAAAAAATAGGCATCTATAGTAAACAAGTACAGAGAAACAAAAATTGTAATGACGCTTTAACCCAGGCTACCTATTGCAAAATGTAACACATATACCTAGGCAGTAATATATAAAACAATATCATTTTTATTGATACATATTTAATACAACCCTAACCCCTAAGGGTATGGTTTATAGATGGTTTATTCATGAATAGAATCCCACATGGGGTCACCTAACACAGAGCTGAAAGAGAGGTTAACATTAATAAACTTCATTCATTCATTGATGACTATGAGATTTGCTATTTCCAACACTTAAGAATCAA
Organism: Staurois parvus; assembly: GCF_062004578.1. Taxonomy (NCBI): domain Eukaryota; kingdom Metazoa; phylum Chordata; class Amphibia; order Anura; family Ranidae; genus Staurois; species Staurois parvus. The sequence goes on from NW_028317808.1 coordinate 4,862,271, forward strand.
GCACCAGTCAGTTTGATGCAGTCAAGCCCCAGAGAACAAGCTGTAACAGCTAAAGAGGTTACAGTAACATAGTAACACGCTTCAAAACCATAGTAACATTGTTTAAAACTAACATTCTGGAAGATATCTTTTTTCAGTTTTTTTTTACTTCTTTTTCCCTTTGAAAAAGAAAAAGAAATATTTTTTGGAAGACGACACTGCCAAACGAAACTTTGCTTGTCCCCTAAAAAACACACAAATCACTTAAATATCATATCAACTATAAAATAACTGCTGAATCAATCTGCCCCTTGCTGGAATTCATAAATTTTTATTGTACTTGAGGGAACACATCTGTAAAAAAAGAAGTGTTTAAAGTTATATTTTTTAATAGGAAGTGGAGCTGCATATATGCTTTATTCAAGATTTTAAAAGTAGAGTTTGAGGAAATGTATTTTTTAAATCTGTAGCACTTCATAATCCTTATCATTGTAACTTACTTTTTACATTAATGCTCTGCAGCTGGAATTATTGATATACCAGGCACTATTTAAGTCCTGATGAGGGAAACTATGCATATAGGTTTTGGCAATAGCACCCTGTTAATATGGAGGCAATTTTACCACTTCCAATGTCACAGGGGTTAATGAAACATTCCAGTTGACTTAAAGACCTTTGACACTATCATGAACATGTATGAGGAGCTGTAGAATTAAATGAGAGAACCAATGGAAAGTAATTTGGGTGATTTATTAGCATGCTTGTGGAAATATAGTGCTGTTCCATACTTACAAAACTTACAAAAATATTTTAATAATAACACTGGATAAAATTTAATCTCCCCTATTTATGGTTACAATAAAGTTTATGGTTCGGTAACTTAGTTTTATATACTATACGATAGATATCACTGTTTTCTTCTGCTAACCTACATGTCATTGGTAAGTTCAGTAATGACGTGGAGGTTAGTAGCAGAAGGAACCGATGGGAGCTGCAGGGGGCCTAGGAGATTTCCACACCTATAAGTGTAAATTTCCCAGCTGACTTCAGGGGACAAATTATCATCAACAGAAACAAGTTTATCAATGTGAGCAGCAAGATATTTAGAGTAGAACTACATGTAGCAAACTTGCTCATCAGAGTGGGACACGGAGTTCCCCTTTTTTATTAGAAGTATGCCTCAATCCTTTATTCTCCTTCCCCCTCCCTTCCTGAGAGGCACAGGGACAGATGTGTAAGTGTTAAAAGTTGCTGGCAGGCTGGAGCAGCAGAGGGCCCAGCGCTACAAAGCCCCCCCCCCCCCCCCATAGAGACAGCAGACACTCTGTCCCAAGGCCTGTGTAAAATATCACACCTCCTAATCAAGATAAGATAGTTTTTTCCCTGGACTTGAAAGAAGTTGGAACCTCATAAACCCTACCAACCAGGTGACAGAAGTTAAATGAACATTCCTCAAGTCAGGTTTTTCCCCTATGTTTCATGTCGTGGATTATGAGAGATGTTGGTTCTAATTCAGAGTTCGCCCGACTGACCCCTCCCAAAACAGCGTATTGGCCAGTATTCAGAGCCACCCCCCCCTGCAGGGGGACTTTAAAAAGACTGGCTGGCAAGCCTAAAGAATGAAGCTAAAGAGATCTCCTAATTTTAACATCGTAACAGCAGGAGATCAAAGATCCTTCGCTCTGCAACTTGGATCTGCTTACCTTAAGGCTTAACATGGAAAGTAACTTAACCTTTTAACTTCTGCTTGTTATCTCTTGGCTGTGATATGCTGTTTTTATATATAAATATATATATCTAGTTATATTTTCTTTGTAAATATTTTATTGCACCTGTTTGACTCTTTTAGTAATAAATCTTTCTTTCTAAAAGTGTTAAACTGTTACTAAGCGCTTACTTGCAATTCACGAATTCCTGCCTTTTGAAGAGACGCTACTGTGTTTGTTTAATCCTCTGCCCAATCGGCCTGCAGTGACCGTATTGGACAGGCGATTTTTCAACCATTACAGTGTATATTTGATAAAGAGAGTTTCCCCTTTCTCTGTACAAAAAGGGGTGGTGGCAGTGAAGGGTTAGTTGCGTAATTAACCCGACCCAGTTACAAGCTTATTCAGGCTGCCAGTGCGTCGATTGCGTTCCATTAGCTGGACAATCGTTGTGCAGGGCGCAGCTGAGTGTGGCATTGTTACGCACATCAGATCGTGGTTTTAGATCGGCCGGTCCTTTGGTCACGGGTTTGGTGAGAAGGTCTGGGGTCTGACGCCAGGGGCGTGACGTATTATTGTTGGTCGCGGTCGTGCGGTTGTCGCATGTTGAGGGTGGCGATCGGGGGACCGTGACACTACAGGCTCATTTTTTTTTTCATTCTGAATAGAGTAAGGAAGGATTTAACCCGTCAGATCTTTTTCACCTTCTGTGTCCCATTGTGGAGATTTACCTTCACTTTCTGTCCAATAGCTAAAACAGGGAATGAGAAATAATCACCACAAATTAAGGGAATTTCTTGGGGACCCCTAGGTCCCCAAACTTGGGGTTTTCTTTTATTTCACTTTCAATGGTAAACAGGACAAATAGAGAGGATGAATCTCCATAATGGGAGCACAGACTGCAATAACAACCTAAAAGGTGTTCTAATCCTGCTATACTCTGTCCAAAACTAAAATAAACAATTTTGCCTGTAGTTTTACTTTAAGCATTATATGTCTTCTTTACAAATATATACTTTCCTCAAACAGCTTATACAGCAGGGTCTCCTTAACCACTTAAGCTCCGAAAGATTCTACTCACTCTGTGACCAGGTCATTTTTTGCTATTCAGCACTGAGTTAATTTAATTAGCAATTGTGCAGCCATGCAAATTGTTATTTTTTTCACACAAATATGGTTTTCTTTTGGATTTTATCACCACTGGGTTTTTTTTTTTTATTATATAAATGAAAAAAGGCCAAAAATGTAGAAAAAAAACAATACTTTCTATTTTCTGTTATAAAACATCCTTTTAAAAATTCAAAAAGAGTATATGAATTGGTTTGTGTGAAGGTAATATCATCTAAAAATGATGGTATATATAATGGAATTTTTATATATTTATTTTTTTATACTAGTAATGGCGGTGGTCAGTGACTTATAGAGGGACTGTGATAGTGGGGCGGGCAATTTGATACTAACTGATACTGGGTGAGAACTGACTAAATGACACTGACATCTCCAGTGACACTAATACAGTGATCAGTGCTGATACTGTACACTGTCACTGCACTAATGACACTGGCTGGGAAGGGGTTACCATCTAGGGGCAATCAAAGTGTTAACTGTGTGCCTAACAATGTATAATGGGTGTAATATCTGCATCTTTTACTAAGTGATGTGACTGTTTTATCTCCCTTATTTGCATGGAGAAAAAAACAGCCACATTGCAGCTGTCTGTACACAGCCCCGTGTTGTTTGTCAACACAGGGCTCTGTACTGTCATTCACTAAGCTGATCAGCAGGTCCCAGCTATAAATCATTGTCCAGAAGCTGCTGACCGACTTGTGCTGTAGTGAATGGCACACCCTTGTGTAAGTTTCTGGCTTACTGCTTTGATTTTCACAAACCTACTCCTATTCTGCAGTGCTGACTAATGCGTTGTGTTGCTTCTTCTTTTACAATGTACTGTATGCCTATCATTCAGATGAGATCTCATTTTAACTAGTTGCCACCCGGCCTATAGCCAGATGGTGGACGGGCAAACAGCTTGTCCCTCCGGGTGGATGGCATATTGAGTCCTTTCTGGAGCATGCATTGAGCATGCCTGCAGGGCCGCTCTGCGGTGCGATCTGTCACCGGCCGTGTACCTCGGACACGGCCGATAACAGATCTGTGTAACGGCCCCGTTGCCAGTACCATGTGACCTGCTGTGACCAATCACAGCAGGTCACATGACAGTTGTATACAATGGATGGCATCCTTTCATGCCATCCATTGTATATAAGTGTGTCTAGCTGTGAATGGTCACAGCAATCACATGCACAAGCTGGGCCAATCAGAGCCCAGCTGTGTCATGTGATTAGCGGTGGCCAAATCACAGCTAATCACAAAAAAAAACCCTGAATGAATCGATTTAATTCAAGTAAATGCTTGCTTATATCAATACTGATCACTTCCTCAAAGTAGTACAATGTTACTAGTGCAATATGAAAAAAAAATCTTAAAAAAAGAGAAAAAATGTCATAAAAAATTAAAAATAATAAAAACAATTGAAAAAAATGTAAAAAAATTATAATTTTTTTTTCATACTGTCACCAGTCAGTGTCCCTGATCACCACCATGCCAGTAATATGATGATGCTGTACTGCACTGGTGATAGTATGTAAAATAAATAGTGAAAATCATTTTTGTAATTTCTTCATTTTCCAAAAAATTATGACAAAAAATGACAACTTCAAGAAACTTGCCATACTTCTTAAGAAATACGTTGGACTGTCTACTTTGCAAAAAGGGGTCATTTGGGGGATATCTGTACTGTTCTGACATTCTTGGACCTCAAAAAATTAGATTGGCTGTCAGTACTTCAGGATTGATCAATTTTCATATATATCCCATAGTTTGTGAACTCTATAACTTTCCTACAGACTAAATATTAAATACTAATTTGGGTTATTTTCACCAAAGAAATGTAGCAGAATACATCTTGGCCTAAATATATGAAGAACAAATATTTATTGCAAGAAAAAAAAAATTTTCAGTCTTTTTTTGTTAATTTAGCAAAAACTAAAAACCCCAGTAGTGCTTAAATACCACTAAAAGAAAGCTCTAGTTGTGTGAAGAAAATGATAAAATTTTAGTTTGGGTGCAGTGTTGCATGACCGCGTAATTGTCATTCAAAATGTGAGAGCGCTGAAACCTGAAAATTGGCCTGGGCAGGAAGGGGGTAAAAGTGCCCCGTATTGAAGTGATTAATAGCTAAAAATGAAGGTGATAGTGAACGCATGGGAAAAACAGCATCTGGCACAAAAGGACAACCCACTACATCCTCAAGATAATGAAATGCAAAAAAGTGCAGCGCAAATAATATAGATGATTACAATATTTCAATGCTTTAGTGTCATAAATTGATTGAAATAATAGTGACAATAGTGAATTTTTACAAAAAATAATACAGGTGAAGTGCTCTGAAAAAGCGCTATAGTGAACAAATGGAAAACAGTGCCATGCTGAATAGCAGTGCAATGATGACCAAACGAACTGTATCGTGACAATAGTGAACAAATCAACAAGTATAATGAATAAAGCAAATAATCAATGTTTCAATATTCTAAATAATTAAATAAAATAGTGCAGCGCTAAAGTAATGATTCAGATAAAAAGGGGAAGTAAACACAATGAATAAAATTAGCAAAATATATGAGCGCACTTCAAAAATCCAATAAAGACTAGTTAGCAGCTTAGCACTGAGGCAACCAGATAAAACATAAAGTGCAATGCTCACCACTGGTATAATTAAATATGCTCTAAGACCATATAAATAAATATATAGATAAATAAAACATGCAATTCGTAACAGTGACTGAAAATATATACAATTATATGGGGCAAAGTAATCCGTGTTAGTGACTAGATAGTGCCCATATAGTCCCAAAAGCTTCAATCGGTGCTTGTGGTAACAGAAGAAATGCGCACTCACCAGACGCGCAATATTAATGAGCGTTATATATAATATCCTGGTGTCAACAAGGTAGACATCTGGGCCAGTTTGTAGAAAAGGCTCCTTCTCAAGGTGGATGGGTCCCGGGACTTTAAATGTTGATGATTCAGGGGTGCCCAGAGTTCCCCTTAAGGGATAGGTGGGTGCAGCTCACAAGGGTTAACTGGAGGCTCCCTCCCTTTATTCATTGTGTTTACTTCCCTTTTTATCTGAATCATTACTTTAGCGCTGCACTATTTTATTTATTTATTTTACAGTAAGGTCTATGTTGGTTACCTTGAGTGCACAGCAGCTGACTGGATAGCGCTCGCTATATTTCTAATATTCTAAATAAGTAGTCCAAAAAAATGTGTGATATCAAGTGATGGGTGAATCTGTGGTAAATTCTTCTTTTGAATGCACTCACCTAAGGGATGTCAGGCTGCCACATCCTCATGAAGATCCGGCGGCCATCTCTGAGTGATTTTAATGTTTTTTGCTCCACGTGGAAGCTTATATTCATTTCATTAATACTGCACCATAAGCGCTCTTCTCTTTGGGCTCATTTTTGTGAGCTGTTCCCTTCAAGGTGGGACTGTTTTTGTTGCTGATGGTGGAACTGTCTGCTGGAAGTATTGCCTAACTCTGATATATGCCAGAAATGCTTTCCCATACTCTGTGTATAACGGTGGATGAGGCTGACCTGTGGAGGAACTAGTGACCACTGATTATAATGCATATTTAATACACGCTTCTAGTGAGTGCATTCAAAAAAATAATTTTTCACCCATCACTTGATATCACAAATTTTTTGGACTACTTATTTGGAATATTGAATGATTGATTATTTGCTTTAATTTATAGCTGAAAGGGGCTGAGGCAACCGCAGATCTTCATTTAGTGAAAACAAAGTAAATTTCAACAGCCTCTGGTGTTTGTTAAAATTCTGTGCTTGCAAGTCTTCAATGTTTTGGACACACCTACACAGTAGCTCCCTATAGACATCTATGGACCTAAGTCGCAAGCATATGCAGCCTCAATAAATGGCCCCAAAGAAACCCATGGTATCTACTGCACAAGTAGTGCCAGGACACTGAAGACTTGTGGTTTAACCGTTTCAATACCGTGCAATTTTACACCTTCCTGCCCAGGCCATTTTTCAGGTTTCAGCGCTCTCACACTTTGAATGACAATTGCGCGGTCATACAACATTGTACCCAAACTAAAATTTGATCATTTTCTTCACACAACTAGAGCTTTCTTTTGGTGGTATTTAATCACCGCTGGGGTTTTTATTTTTTGCTAAATTAACAAAAAAATACCAAAAATTTTGAAAAAAAAAACCACATATTTCTTTGTTTCTGTTATAAAAGTTTACAAATAAATAATTGTTCTTCATAAATTTAGGCTGAGATGTATTCTGCTACATGCCTTTGGTGAAAATAACCCAAATTAGGATGTATTTTTTAGTTTGTAGGAAAGTTATAGAGTTCACAAACTATGGTATAGATCTGAATATTGATCAATCCTGAAGTACTGACAGCCAATCTAATATCTTGAGGTCCAAGAATGTCAGAACAGTACAGATATCCCCCAAATGACCCCTTTTTGCAGAGTAGACAGTCCGACGTACTTCATAAGAGGCATGGCGAGTTTTTTGAAGTTGTATTTTTTTGTCATAATTTTTCGGAAAATGAAAAAATTAAAAAAATTATTTTCACTATTTTTTTTTTTACATACTGTCACCAGTGCAGTACAGCGTCATCATATAACTGGCATGGCGGTGAACAGTGACACTGACTGGTGACAGTATGAAAAAAAAATATATATATATATATATTTTTTATTATATTTAATTTTTTATTACATTTTTTTTTATTTTTTTTAAGATTTTTTTTCATATTTTACTATGACCAAAATAGTACAATGTTACCATAGTAACACTGTGCTACTTTGGGGAAGTGATCAGTATTTTTTTTTTTACACAATTTGCTTATAGCAAAGAATAACTTTGCTATAAGCAAGCATTTACCTGAATGAAATCGATTCATTCAGCTTTTTTTTTTTTTTTTTTTTTTTTTGTGCTTAGCTCTGATTTGGTCACAGCTAATCACATGACATGTGCATGTGATTAGCTGTGACCATTCACAGCTAGGCACTAGTATACAATGGATGGCATCATGAATGAAGCCATCCATTGTATACAACTGTCATGTGACCTGCTGTGATTGGTCACAGCAGGTCACATGGTACCGGCAACGGGAGCCGGTACTCGGATCTGTCATCGGCCGTGTCCGAGGTGCACGGGCGGTGACAGATCGCACTGCTGCGTCGCTCTGCAACCGCGCAAACCGCGCATGTGCGGGAGCACGCCAAATGGCGTGCACCCGGAAAGCTGCAGCGCTTTTCAAGCCGCCAAACGGCCATTGGCCGGGCGGCTAATGGTTAAGGATTAAAAAAAACAAGACACCATGATGATAAATACATTATACATCTGAGGAGGAGGGGGCGGATGGGGGGGTTGGTAAGATCAGGGAAGGTGGGAAGAATGTATAAGTCCACTTGTCCATTAACCTCTCTAGCGGTTTTGCCGAGTCTGGCTCAGGGTTAAATCTTGCTGTCAAAAGCGGTAACTCTGAGCCAGACTCGGGCTCACCGCAATCTAATTACCTGGTACCGATCTGTGTCCCTGGTCCTGCGCTGCCAGCAGCCATCCCCTCCGTCCGTGCCCAGTCTCCTTCGCCGCTTCCCTGCTTCTCTGGTTCCCGGCTATCACGCGCTGATCAGTGTGATCAGCTTGATTCTGCCGTGCTGTGCCATCGGGGGGCGGGGCTTGCAGGAGGCGGGAATTATAAAAATAGCTCACTGTCAAAATAAAGTGTTACTCTAGTGCATATATTGTAACTCTACCTGAGATATTTCCATAGTGCAGTTTTTCAGGTTCTGTGACTAAAAACGGTTTTGCGCTCATGGCTTCCAAAAAGCGCCTAAAGCGGTTTATGATGAGCTAGCGAACAGCGACAGTGAGGAACTACTTGAATTGAGCAATAGCAACTCGTGGCTATTTGTCTTCAGACACCGAAAGTGAAGACAGCAGCGAATCTGAGATTGACGTGAGTGATCTGCGCACATGGTGCACTATTGATTATGATACGCCAGTGCCACCAAGATTTCTATTTACCAGTGCACCTGGTATGAAAATACACGTTGAAGGTGACAACCCCTTGGCGTACTTGGAACGGTTTCTGACCGATGAGGTTATTGAAATTATCGTGACGGAGACAAGTAGGTATGCAGTGCAACAACTAGCTTCTCCTCACAGCCGGTTTTCAAGAAGCAGAAAGTAGGAGCCTCTCACTAAAGAGGACATTTGGCTGTTTCTTGGCCTAATTATTCTACAAGGAGTGGTGGGGAAACCGCTGCAGAAATGGTACTGGACCACGAACAAAATGCTCGCCACGCCGTTCTTTGGCACCGTCATGTCGGAGTACAACTTTTCCCTCATTATGAAATTTTTGCACTTTGCAAATAATGAGGATTTTGATGAATCGACAAATCCGGCTCCCAAGCTAAAAAAAAATTTGGGAAGCCTCCCAAGTAATTGTATGAAATTTCCAGCAGAGCTATGTGCCAGAGAAAGACATTAGCACAGATGAAAGTCTAATGACCTACAAGGGAAGGCTCAGCTGAATACAGTATATCGTGTCCAAGAGAGCACGATTTGGCGTCAAATCCTATCTGCTGTGCGAATCCTCTACTGGCTACATCTGAAACACAGTCATATACACTGGAAAAGGAACAAAATTTGATCCTAAGTACAGCAACTATGGAATGGCAACATCTTCCGTCCTGTCACTGATTGAGCCTCTGCTAAACCAAGGCTACTGTGTAACGACGGACAATTTGTACACCTCTCCAGAACTGTACGAGCACAAAACGGATGTCTATGGAACCGTTCGGGCTAACCAGCGCAACCTGCCATCAATGTTTGCAAAAACCAAACTGAAGTGAGGAGAATTAGTTGCCTAGCAGAAAGGCAAAATGATGGCACTGAGATGGTGGGACAAGAAGGATGTGTGCCTAATGAGTACTGTTCACAATGCCTCCACAGTGATGGTACAAACAAAAGGAGGGAAAAACATCCAGAAGCCGCAGGTAGTTATTGACTACAACAGCACCATGGGAGGTGTCGACAGAGCCGACCAAGCTATGACTTTCTATCCGACGATGAGAAAGCAGCAGAGAAAATACTATAAAAAGATTTTCCGGCATCTTCTGGAACAGTGTTTTTGGAATGCCTACATTCTGTTCCGCAAAAACAGTGACAAGTCTGTGGTTCATGTGGACTGTATATGGAAAGTGGCAGAATCGATTTTCCTCAAGCATCAAACACCATCAGTGTCTGTGGGTAGATCCAGACGACGTGCTGTGGGAGTTGTCAACTCAGAACGTCTGACTGGACTTCATTTTATGGACTACATCCCACCAACCCAAAAAAAGGCAGCACCTACATGGATCTGCGTGGTATGTTGCTCTCAGCGAGATGAGAGTGGAAAAAAATCTGCAAGGAAACGAGGTTCCACTGTCCTGATTGCGATGTTGGACTTTGTGCAGTCCCGTGTTTCAAAATTTACCACACCCGTGATGTTTTCTAAAACAAATTGCAGTGTCTATATAATATTGTTTGGACAGAGTTCCGTGTGTTTGATTTGATTACATTATTTAATTTATTATTATATTATTATTTTTTATTATATTATAATTTATCATTTAATTTATTAAACTTTATTGCACCAAGGATGTCTACTAGACTCTTGTTTAAACAGATTTCAGTGAGTTATTCCTAAGAATTACAGGCCTACAATAAAAAAAACAGCATATTTCCATTTAAAACAATGTACCGCTTTAGCACAAAAATACTGACATAATCAGACCGCTTGGGAGGTTAAAGTAGATGCTACAAAAATGAATCAAAAGATATGCTTACTGAAAATACTTTATGCTTTCACTTTAATATCACTTGTTCCTTTTAGAGTGTGTTTAACCTGCTTCTTAAATTTTCTCTGGACTAATCTGTGAACACATTACTTAAAGCACTTTCAAAGAAACTTTTTGTTACTATATATATCTCTGTGAAAAGTCAAATCTAAATTCTGCTGAGAAAATAATACCTAATCAAAACACATTAGTGAGTAAGAAGAAAAAAACACTGTGCCAAAAGAGCAAACTTAAAACTACAAAATTATAAGAAAATAACACTAGATGCTGATTAAATCTGCTTTTATTAAATTGCAAATGTCATATATGTATTTAACATTTGAAGTGCTGTCAGTATAGTTATTATTAGAGTTGAAGGTTCTGTGAAAGGCAGGTAAAACATGTGCATTACATTTTCATGCTGAACGCATTCTATAAAAATGTCATAAATAAAATTTAGTGTTCCTGGACTCTTAGATACAGTATACGTAGACTAAATGATTAGAAATTAGAAGCGATATACTCAGTCACTTATTTAGTTTAGTTTGTTTAAGGGGAATTGAACTGTTGAGGTGGACTGCCATGTTTTTCCATAATGTATATCCAAACCTAGCAGACAGTGAGTGTTCCATTATTGGCTACTGGAATATGAAATAAAGAACCAAAATCATATCTGGGACATTTACAGGGTGTTCACTTTCCAATGTGTACGTTTACTTTGCAAAGTGAATTTTATTAACTCCTTTCTACTGGCTGTGCGCATATATGCGGCCTCTCGATGGGTGGGACTTAACTCCGAGAGGCCGTAAATATGAGTACCTAAAGATAAACAGAGCTGGGTTGAGAGTGCGTGCCCTGCACGCTCCTGGTACAGTTGCCAGCGGTTAACGGAAAGCTTCCGATCTCTACTTGCGATCAGGAGCTTTCTGATCATCTTACCAATCTGATAGTCAATCACAGCAGTCACATGATCAGAAACCCCGCCCCACCTGCCAGCATCTGAAACCCATTCAAGGGATAGGAGGCACCAGCACCAAGGGGTTAAGTAAGGTGAAACTGTGTTCAATTCAAAGGACCAATCGTGTGATAACTAATTGCTGTTTTTTAAATCTCTCTCACACTAATTTCACCTAATTCACTAACATTTGCTTTGCTAGGTCTTCCACTGATATACAGGTGAAACTCGAAAAATTAGAATATCGTGCAAAAGTTTATTTATGGGGCATTGCCAAGAGAAAGATGAGAGACATGAGACTGAACAATGCAGAAGAGCTGAAGGCCGCTATTGAAGCATCCTGGTCTTTCATAACACCTCAGCAGTGCCACAGGCTGATAGCTTCCATGCCACGCCGCATTGAGGCAGTAATTGCTGAAAAAGGGGCCCAAACCAAGTACTGAGTACATATGCATGTTTATACTTTTCAGAGGTCCGATATTGTTCTATGTACAATCCTTGTTTTATTGATTGCATGTAATATTCTAATTTTCTGAGATTGTGGATTTGGGGTTTTCATGAGCTGTAAGCCATAATCATCACAATTATGGCAAATCATGGCTTGAACTATCTTGCTTTGCATGTAATGAGTCTATCTCATATATTAGTTTCACCTTTTAAGTTGCATTACTGAAATAAATGAACTTTTGCACAATATTCTAATTTTTTGAGTTTCACCTGTATATCAAAGGCACTTTTTTGGCAATTATTTTGATTAAGGTCAGGCAAATTTCAGATGTATTAGAAGGTAGATTATGGACACCCTGATAAATAGTTCTTGGTTGTGCATATGGAGGTCCAACTAATGACTGACATAGCCTTGGTTACTAATAAATAATGCCACAAGGAAGCTGAACATACTTTGTTCTGCAAGGGAGTTACTACTTACTGGCCAATCAAGATGGATAAAATCTCTGAATCTGGAAGAAGACTGGGAAAAGATGAAAGCACCAGGTAAAAGGATGCCATAATATGAAAATATGATCAGCATACTTGTACAACAAGGCAAAGGTTCCTGTGAGCCACAACATTCCTAAGAAGTTTAATTCCACCTTAATTTCATACATGCAATTTTTTGCTGTGTTTATACTAATGCTTATGCTATGCTATATTTATGTTAATGTTTATCCAGATATAACATGTTTTATGTGATTTCCATTAATATCCAAAAAGATGAACATTCTGAAACATGTGATAAATTATTGTCTCTGTATATAGAAAGAGAGAGATACTTACACTTTATTTTATTACCGAAACATTTTTTTTTTAAAGAAGTATAGCCAAAGCTATTTTGGCTATACTTCTCTTATGAATTACAGGAGTGCAGTTAGTTCTGCACTCTTGTAATCCATTTTCAGCTGACTGTGGGCATTTGCTGTGCGACATACACACTGCAAATGCACCATGCTCCACTCCAAAAAAACGTCTGCCACTTCTATGGGGTGTTTGTGCAAAGGGAAGCCTGTTCAAATAAATTTACCAGAACTATGGAATAAGAGGACCCACTTGAACAATCCATTCAATTTGTATAAATAAGGCAGGTCCTTGTACTACATAGCTGATTGTAGACCTGATTAAGGTTTAACACTTCCGTATTCCAACCAAAGCTATATAAATATTTTGCCTATACATACAAATTAAATATATAAAACAAAAATAAATATCCATTTTTGTTAAGTATTATTTCTTAATTAAAATATTGGAGACTTGAAAAAATATTAAATTCACATCTTTCTTTTAGCCATAGAAATGGTGCCAAAGAACTTTTACTAAGATTATCCTAGGTAATAAATTAATTTCTATTACAACCCTTGTTATAATTATATGACTTTTAATAACCCATGTCTTCATCTCTTACGTTCATTTTAGGTACATTTTGTTGCCGTCAGTACCTACTGTAGATAGAATTATTTTGCTGGAGATGCAAGTTACAAAAAAAAAAATTATTTCAGATCTGTTCATTTCCCCTCAGTTTTTATTTAAGCAAGAGATCATCAAACAAAATTGAATATTTTCCTATAATTATTCTTATATAGTATAATGCAAGTTATAGACACATACAATAATCTCATTATTGTAAAAATTGTGCATATGATTTTAAATTTTTATTAGATTCGTTTGATAGGTACTTAAATAAAGTGTAATCCTATTGCATCCTGCCATTATATGGGAGTCCTAAACAACGCACAATAGAGTATTACTTATAGGCTTATAATAGAGTATTTGTGATTTTTTTCACTTTAGCAAAGTTTATATATAAGTCACATTCAAAATGTAGTAAACATTTATGTGTTCAATTTAACGTGGTTTTCTAATAAATACATTATTTTGCAAAGTTAATCTGAATAGGGATTGTATTAAACATTCAAGATATTTTAATCCATTTTTATTGTATGCAGTTAATATAGAAGCATTTTCTATATTTTTTATTTTATTATTATAAGGACAAATAATGTAAAAAAAAATGTTTTTTGTTCTCTTTAGTCAGGTAAATATAAAGTATGCCATATTAATATTTGGCTTTCTTCTTTAGAGCCAGCAGATGGAAACTTTGCAATAGCAAAAAAAAAGTGATTAAAAAATTAACAGGACAGTGTAAAAATAGGAAAAGTTATATATAATTTTTAACAAGTGCAGTGGTGAATACATATGTAGGTCACACCTACATATATAAACAGTGTTCTCACCACACATGTGAGGTATAGCCACAAACATTATAGTGAGAGCAATAATTCTAGCACTAGACCCCCTCTGTAACTCTAAACTGGTAACCTATAAAGGCTATTAAAGCATTGCCTATGGAGTTTTTTAAGTATTGTAGTTTGGCGACATTCCTCGAGCTCGTGCAATTTTAAAGCATGAGAGGTTAGGTATCTATTTACTCGGTGTAACATCTTTCAAATTTTACAAAATATTTGCTGGTTATATATTGTTTTTTTTCTTATTCGTTAAAAACAAAAAATATTATTATTTATTCCTCACCAACCAAATAGAGCATTTACCTTCATACAGATATGACTAAATTCAAGTATCTCACACACTTATGTTATAAACACGCAAAACTTAACATTCACAGCATCCAACGCTTTCCCTACCCAAATCTCCACACCCCCTCACTATTAAAACTTGCTACTATGTAGGACGGGACACAATACATCTATATCGACTTATCTATTTTCCTCTTTGTATCCACTGGTTTGCAATGTATGCTTGATATAATCTTGTACCCCATTTCGACCTGTATTACAGTTTAAAAATATGGCCCGTCTGCGAAACAGGAGGCAACATGTCATGTCTATGTTCAGACTGTGATCCATAGCTGTATATGCTTTGAATGCCTTCTTTTTTCTTCTTATAATAAAGTATTTTTGGAAAAAAAAAAAACAAAAAAAAACAAACAAAAAATAAAAATAAAAAATATATATATAAATACACAGTATATATATCTATATATATATATAAATTAATAAAATGCTCGGGTTTCTAGGTAATTTTCTGCCAACAAATGACTGATTTTTAAATGTAAACGAAAAGTGTCAGAAAAGGTTTGGTCTTCAAAATGATGAGAAAACTGAGGTCCTGAATATTTCTTTGCCATCTAGGGATATGTTACGGATACAAAATAATTTTTCCTTCAAATGGTAACACACTTCCATTAAGAATCTAGGGATTCAGATCCTTACCAATCTAGCTTAGCAGATGTGAACTGTACTCCCATGTTGAGAATGATCCAGTCCTACCTACAATCTTACCCTACTAACAAAGATTACACTTTTTTTCTTGGCACATTGATTCTTACTCAAGCATAAATTTCTTTCTAGTAAGCTAGTATGCCCTAACCCTCACTGCTCTGTAGGAAATATATTATGGTTGGATCATCCCCTGTCTAGTTCACTCTTTCTTTACCATAAATTACTAAGCCTTACTGAACATGGAAACTGAACAACACCCTTTTACAAGATTCATTGTGTACACAGCAGGTCTTGGAGGTCACTTCTAATTTCCAGTTAGACCACCTCCAGGACACTACACCCAAACATTACTCCAATAAAGCAAAACAAATGATGGCTGTGATGACATGTCTGAAAGCACTGAGTATAGAGGGAAACTGGATGTTTTCCCAATTTCAGGGCTGGCTTTTATGGATACTACACTAAAGGTTAGTATCTCTTATAGGAGCTTTGCAGCAAGACATGAAGGATTTCATAACAAGAAATAGAGCAATTAGGAGAGAGTTGATTACATTGAGAACAACATGAGTGACTTTACTAATGCACATAATTTCTCTATTACTAAGTAACAGCCAAATTAGAGACAGAACATAAGAAAAATGCTCAGGAGACCTTGCTGAAACAACTCATTTCTCACAGACAGGAGTTGAGAGAAACATTAATAATGGAACAGGATAAATACTTAAAAAAATTAAAACTACATTTTTTCACTGGGAAATAGAGGAAAGAAATTATTGGCTTCTCAAGTTTGTCAATATAGAACTAAGTATAGTCTTACTAAAATATCAAAAAACAAAACCTCAGCGCTCAGGACTTCCTATTTACCATATAAAACCCCGTGAGATGCTGCTGTGCACAGGTACAAAAGACCAAAAACTTTTAACAATGAAAACCAGCGCAAACCCACATGATCAATTACATTACTCAGTGTAAAAAAACATTAATGTGCTAATAAAAATTATGTTGATACAAAAATATATATATAAAATTATGAGTCCAGTGAAAAAACAAAGTGACAAAAAATCAGAAAAATCCCAGAAAGTATATATATATAAATAATTAAAGTCCCGTGACAAAATTAATCAAATTAATTTATAATATATTTTCCATATGATTCTTCCGTGTTACGGATCCCTTCACCATCCACCAGTGCAGAAATCAACATTAACCGCACTCACCAGATAATGGTGAGTCACACGCCTTTCAGGATTGTTAAGGGCTCCTGGACCCCCTTTACTTTCTCTGAGACCTCCAAGTGCTGTTTCCTCTCATGTCTAGGTACCTCTTCTGCTTACTCCTCTCACCGAATCCCCCAAAGGAAAATCAGGAAGAAGAAAAGACCATAGCGTGATACCGCAGTAACTTCTCCTCAAATTAATCTCTCCAGACCACTCACATTCTTTTGCGGGATATAGCCCGCTTTTTATTCAAAACAACAGCGATTCTCTTCAAAATTGATCCACTTTTCATGTACACCGATTATATAAGGATTATATAAGGACCCCACAGTTTAGTGTGCAGCAGGATGGCAGACCTCAGCTACAGACTCTTCTCCTTAGACTAAGATGGCCCCTTGGAACGCACCGCTCGGCGTGCGCTCCACTCACCGGAAATGACGTCAGACGACGGACCAGGCAACCGGAAGTGCGTCAACGCGTTTCGCCCCACCCACAGGGCGTTATCAAGACGCTCATTACCACTTCCTAGCCGCTTATAAAGCTTTGGGAGATCCCTCCCACTAATTTCTCTGGCACAAAAACCTGGATACAAGCATATCAATCACCACCATCCATCTGCACACCCATGTGGGATCCCTGTACATCGGAGGCCATTTCAAAAAATACATTACTTAAAAAATACATTGCTTCAAAAACATACTTTACTTAGAAAATATTCTTTAATATAAAAATAAATATAAAAATAAAAATAAATAAAAATAAAAATAAAAATAAAAATAAAATAAAAATAAAAATAAAAATAAAAATAAAAAATAAACAAATAAATAAATCAATAAATAAATAAAATAAAATAAAAAATATATAAAATAAAATAAAATAAAAATAAAAATAAAAATAAAATTAAAAATAAAAATAAAAATAAAATAAAAATAAAAATAAAAATAAAAATAAAATAAAATAAGAAAAGAATAAAAATAAAAATAAAAATAATTAAATTTAATCATGAACACGCACTACGGACATATAACTGAATATTACCAATTCGACAAGAAACAATTTATATCAATATCTGCATTCAACCCATTAGGATGCAATGTACCCATTTGGTAAATCCACTTCGTTTCATTTTGGGACACATTTATTACCATATTGCCTCCCCTCCATGGGACTTCTACTCTATCTATCCCACAAAATTTCAACGATGCCGGATCTCTATTATGATATCTTCTAAAATGGTATGATAAACTATGATGTTTGAACCCCTTCTTTATGTTCCTAATGTGTTCTCCCAATCTGGTGGCAAGTTTCCTAGTTGTTCTCCCTATATACTGGAGCTTGCAGGGGCACTCCAGCAAATAGGTCACATGCGTACTATCACATGATATGAATTTATTGATCTTATGGGATCCTCCATTATAACAGGATTGAAAAACCTTTATTTGCTTCTTTTTATCCCCTTTCAGGGTTCTACAAACCAAACACCTCCCACATTTGAAAAAACCAACCCTATCCAAGAAGGTAACCAATTTTTTAGGTACATCTGGAACATTTTTAACAAGTCTAGACCTTAAAGTAGTTGGTTTTTTATATATAAACAAGGGCTTACTAGGTAACACTTTCTCAAGCGTTTCATCCCTCATCAAAATAGGCCAATATTTTTTGATTATGTTTTCAACTAATTTGTAATGCTTAGAATATCCTGTGATAAAAGCCACATCCCCCAACTTGTTTTTACTTGCTTTTTTCTTAAGAAGTTCATCTCTACTAATCTTATTAACCTGTTCTAATGACATAGCCAAATTTTCTTCTCTATATCCTTTCTCCCTAAACTTTTGCAGTAACACTTCAGCCTGTTCCAAAAAAACCTTCATCATCACAATTACGTTTGATCCTAATAAGCTGACTCTTAGGAATGGATTTTAGCCAATTTTCATGGTGACAACTAAAACTTGGGATATATCCATTCCTGTCTACTTGCTTGAAATATGTCTTAGTGTAAAACCTGTCATCTTTCTTGTAAATTGTCAGATCCAAAAAATCAACTGCCACCTCACTAATATTTTTAGTAAATGATATGTTATAAGAATTAATCCCCATTTTTTGGATAAACTCCTCCAGTGTCTCTCTTGTACCTCTCCAGATTATAAAGATGTCATCGATAAATCTTCTATACACCAGCAACTCTGTGGTTTGTTTCTTAAAAATAGCTTCACTTTCCCACCTACTCATGAATAAGTTAGCCACCGATGGTGCATACTTGGCCCCCATGGCCACGCCTCTTGCCTGCCTATAATATTTCCCAGAGTACCAAAAGTAATTATGTGACATAGCTAAATTTAGACTATTAAGTAAAAATTCAGTTTGTTGTGGTTTTAAACCTGCCTTAGCCTCCAAGGCCCATCTAACAGATCCTAATGCATCCGTATGCCTTATGTTAGTGTACAGGGAATTGACATCCACACTCGCCATCACACATTTCCCCTCTTCCCTAATTCCCTTAATCAGATTCATCAAATCTCCACTATCCCTCAGGTACGCTGGAAACACTGGAACTAGAGGCTGTAGAAATTTATCCACATATTCACCCAATCTACAAAACAATGAATCTACCCCACTAACAATGGGTCTCCCAGGGGGTTTTTTAAGATCTTTGTGAATTTTTGGTAACTGGTAGATCACAGGTGTTATTGGAGCAGAGGGTACCAGATATTTAGTCTCTTTTTTGTTAAGTATACCTTTTCTACCCCCTTCTTTGACATGTTTTACTAACAAACTCTTATATTTATTGATAGGGTTACCCCTTAACAACTCATATGTTTCAACATCATCTACCAATCTACTTAGTTCTGTATAATAATCCACCTTATTTAGTACTACCAGGCCACCACCCTTGTCGGCTGGCCTTATAACAATATTTTTATTTTCCTCCAGCCTTTTTATACCAATATCTAAATCTTGTTTCTTCCTCATAAAGGGAATGGCTAAATCCTCCAGATCATGTTCCACCATTTTTTTAAACGTTTCTACACAGCAATTGTTGGAAATTTTCGGATTAAACACCGATTTATTCCTCAACTGTGTATGCAGAAAATAATCATCTCCTTTTGCACTATTATACTCAAAATTAGTTTTATTCGCCCAATACTTCTTTAAATTTATTTTCCTTACAAACTTATGTATATCAATATAGGTTTCCAGTTTATTCAGTTTTTTGTCCGGTGCGTATTTCAATCCTAATGCTAAAACTTTTAACTCTTCTTCATTTAAAACAGAATCACTCAAATTAAAGATCCCTTGATTTAAGTTGACCTCTTTCTTTTTCCTTGTCCCCCCTCTGCATCCCCTCCTTTTTGCCAGTAGGGTTCTTGTTGGTTCATAGGAGGTCTCCACCCTCCTCCTCCCCTCCTCGGTGGATAAAAAGGTCCACCTCTTCCCCTCATCTGAAAAGACCCTCTTCCTCCTCCCCCTCTCCACGGGGGTCCCCCATACCCCCCCCTCTGAAAATCCTCCCTCATTGGAGGGTAACCATATTCCTGAGGTGCTAGATTGCCCCAATTGTTAAATGGCTCAAACCTATTATATACTGGCACATTATATTTTGGTGTCCCATTTTGTCCCTTATTTTTTATGGGGGATTTTCTTTTATCCTGAGGGGATTTATTTTTGACCATAGGTGATTTCCCTGTCGTCCTCTCATTTCCTGTTCCTGGTGAGGAGCTCCTAGATTCACTATTATTAATTGTAACATCTTCCTGCCACTTATAAACATTATTATTTTTATAATCCTGCATATCCCGATAGTATTTCTTAATTTTCTTTTTCTGTGTATCTTCATCCACTTTTTTAACATATTCCTGAATTTGTTTAACCTTATCTCCAAACTCACTAGAAGTATTGAAAGGTGTCATTTTATCTTTTAATTCTTGGATTTTATCATCCAACAATTTAAGTTTCCTTTTCCTTCTCTGTACAATAAGTTCCATTAATTTCATTTCCACATTATTAAAGAAAGAAAACCATTCCTCATCCAATTCTTTACTTGTCAAACCATCATTGGGTCCCACCTCCCACCTTAACCTTCTAGGCGTGATCCCCTCTTTAATATATTTTTCTAGAGTGACTACATCCCACCATGCTCTAATCTGTTTATCCAATGAATTCTTAAGGTGCCTAAAATCTTTAGTTAAATCCATATGCTCATAATTCTGTGAAAAAACATCCTCTATATTAACTCTTTTCTGAGATGCAAAATTAAAAATATCCATAGCTGCTAAGTTTCAAAGATGTGATAACACCTCAAATATGTAAAAAAACAAAACCTCAGCGCTCAGGACTTCCTATTTACCATATAAAACCCCGTGAGATGCTGCTGTGCACAGGTACAAAAGACCAAAAACTTTTAACAATGAAAACCAGCGCAAACCCACATGATCAATTACATTACTCAGTGTAAAAAAACATTAATGTGCTAATAAAAATTATGTTGATACAAAAATATATATATAAAATTATGAGTCCAGTGAAAAAACAAAGTGACAAAAAATCAGAAAAATCCCAGAAAGTATATATATATAAATAATTAAAGTCCCGTGACAAAATTAATCAAATTAATTTATAATATATTTTCCATATGATTCTTCCGTGTTACGGATCCCTTCACCATCCACCAGTGCAGAAATCAACATTAACCGCACTCACCAGATAATGGTGAGTCACACGCCTTTCAGGATTGTTAAGGGCTCCTGGACCCCCATTACTTTCTCTGAGACCTCCAAGTGCTGTTTCCTCTCATGTCTAGGTACCTCTTCTGCTTACTCCTCTCACCGAATCCCCCAAAGGAAAATCAGGAAGAAGAAAAGACCATAGCGTGATACCGCAGTAACTTCTCCTCAAATTAATCTCTCCAGACCACTCACATTCTTTTGCGGGATATAGCCCGCTTTTTATTCAAAACAACAGCGATTCTCTTCAAAATTGATCCACTTTTCATGTACACCGATTATATAAGGATTATATAAGGACCCCACAGTTTAGTGTGCAGCAGGATGGCAGACCTCAGCTACAGACTCTTCTCCTTAGACTAAGATGGCCCCTTGGAACGCACCGCTCGGCGTGCGCTCCACTCACCGGAAATGACGTCAGACGACGGACCAGGCAACCGGAAGTGCGTCAACGCGTTTCGCCCCACCCACAGGGCGTTATCAAGACGCTCATTACCACTTCCTAGCCGCTTATAAAGCTTTGGGAGATCCCTCCCACTAATTCCTCTGGCACAAAAACCTGGATACAAGCATATCAATCACCACCATCCATCTGCACACCCATGTGGGATCCCTGTACATCGGAGGCCATTTCAAAAAATACATTACTTAAAAAATACATTGCTTCAAAAACATACTTTACTTAGAAAATATTCTTTAATATAAAAATAAATATAAAAATAAAAATAAATAAAAATAAAAATAAAAATAAAATAAAAATAAAAATAAAAATAAAAATAAAAAATAAATAAATAAATAAATCAATAAATAAATAAAATAAAATAAAAAATATATAAAATAAAATAAAATAAAAATAAAAATAAAAATAAAATTAAAAATAAAAATAAAATAAAAATAAAAATAAAAATAAAAATAAAATAAAATAAAATAAGAAAAGAATAAAAATAAAAATAAAAATAATTAAATTTAATCATGAACACGCACTACGGACATATAACTGAATATTACCAATTCGACAAGAAACAATTTATATCAATATCTGCATTCAACCCATTAGGATGCAATGTACCCATTTGGTAAATCCACTTCGTTTCATTTTGGGACACATTTATTACCATATTGCCTCCCCTCCATGGGACTTCTACTCTATCTATCCCACAAAATTTCAACGATGCCGGATCTCTATTATGATATCTTCTAAAATGGTATGATAAACTATGATGTTTGAACCCCTTCTTTATGTTCCTAATGTGTTCTCCCAATCTGGTGGCAAGTTTCCCAGTTGTTCTCCCTATATACTGGAGCTTGCAGGGGCACTCCAGCAAATAGGTCACATGCGTACTATCACATGATATGAATTTATTGATCTTATGGGATCCTCCATTATAACAGGATTGAAAAACCTTTATTTGCTTCTTTTTATCCCCTTTCAGGGTTCTACAAACCAAACACCTCCCACATTTGAAAAAACCAACCCTATCCAAGAAGGTAACCAATTTTTTAGGTACATCTGGAACATTTTTAACAAGTCTAGACCTTAAAGTAGTTGGTTTTTTATATATAAACAAGGGCTTACTAGGTAACACTTTCTCAAGCGTTTCATCCCTCATCAAAATAGGCCAATATTTTTTGATTATGTTTTCAACTAATTTGTAATGCTTAGAATATCCTGTGATAAAAGCCACATCCCCCAACTTGTTTTTACTTGCTTTTTTCTTAAGAAGTTCATCTCTACTAATCTTATTAACCTGTTCTAATGACATAGCCAAATTTTCTTCTCTATATCCTTTCTCCCTAAACTTTTGCAGTAACACTTCAGCCTGTTCCAAAAAAACCTTCATCATCACAATTACGTTTGATCCTAATAAGCTGACTCTTAGGAATGGATTTTAGCCAATTTTCATGGTGACAACTAAAACTTGGGATATATCCATTCCTGTCTACTTGCTTGAAATATGTCTTAGTGTAAAACCTGTCATCTTTCTTGTAAATTGTCAGATCCAAAAAATCAACTGCCACCTCACTAATATTTTTAGTAAATGATATGTTATAAGAATTAATCCCCATTTTTTGGATAAACTCCTCCAGTGTCTCTCTTGTACCTCTCCAGATTATAAAGATGTCATCGATAAATCTTCTATACACCAGCAACTCTGTGGTTTGTTTCTTAAAAATAGCTTCACTTTCCCACCTACTCATGAATAAGTTAGCCACCGATGGTGCATACTTGGCCCCCATGGCCACGCCTCTTGCCTGCCTATAATATTTCCCAGAGTACCAAAAGTAATTATGTGACATAGCTAAATTTAGACTATTAAGTAAAAATTCAGTTTGTTGTGGTTTTAAACCTGCCTTAGCCTCCAAGGCCCATCTAACAGATCCTAATGCATCCGTATGCCTTATGTTAGTGTACAGGGAATTGACATCCACACTCGCCATCACACATTTCCCCTCTTCCCTAATTCCCTTAATCAGATTCATCAAATCTCCACTATCCCTCAGGTACGCTGGAAACACTGGAACTAGAGGCTGTAGAAATTTATCCACATATTCACCCAATCTACAAAACAATGAATCTACCCCACTAACAATGGGTCTCCCAGGGGGTTTTTTAAGATCTTTGTGAATTTTTGGTAACTGGTAGATCACAGGTGTTATTGGAGCAGAGGGTACCAGATATTTAGTCTCTTTTTTGTTAAGTATACCTTTTCTACCCCCTTCTTTGACATGTTTTACTAACAAACTCTTATATTTATTGATAGGGTTACCCCTTAACAACTCATATGTTTCAACATCATCTACCAATCTACTTAGTTCTGTATAATAATCCACCTTATTTAGTACTACCAGGCCACCACCCTTGTCGGCTGGCCTTATAACAATATTTTTATTTTCCTCCAGCCTTTTTATACCAATATCTAAATCTTGTTTCTTCCTCATAAAGGGAATGGCTAAATCCTCCAGATCATGTTCCACCATTTTTTTAAACGTTTCTACACAGCAATTGTTGGAAATTTTCGGATTAAACACCGATTTATTCCTCAACTGTGTATGCAGAAAATAATCATCTCCTTTTGCACTATTATACTCAAAATTAGTTTTATTCGCCCAATACTTCTTTAAATTTATTTTCCTTACAAACTTATGTATATCAATATAGGTTTCCAGTTTATTCAGTTTTTTGTCCGGTGCGTATTTCAATCCTAATGCTAAAACTTTTAACTCTTCTTCATTTAAAACAGAATCACTCAAATTAAAGATCCCTTGATTTAAGTTGACCTCTTTCTTTTTCCTTGTCCCCCCTCTGCATCCCCTCCTTTTTGCCAGTAGGGTTCTTGTTGGTTCATAGGAGGTCTCCACCCTCCTCCTCCCCTCCTCGGTGGATAAAAAGGTCCACCTCTTCCCCTCATCTGAAAAGACCCTCTTCCTCCTCCCCCTCTCCACGGGGGTCCCCCATACCCCCCCCTCTGAAAATCCTCCCTCATTGGAGGGTAACCATATTCCTGAGGTGCTAGATTGCCCCAATTGTTAAATGGCTCAAACCTATTATATACTGGCACATTATATTTTGGTGTCCCATTTTGTCCCTTATTTTTTATGGGGGATTTTCTTTTATCCTGAGGGGATTTATTTTTGACCATAGGTGATTTCCCTGTCGTCCTCTCATTTCCTGTTCCTGGTGAGGAGCTCCTAGATTCACTATTATTAATTGTAACATCTTCCTGCCACTTATAAACATTATTATTTTTATAATCCTGCATATCCCGATAGTATTTCTTAATTTTCTTTTTCTGTGTATCTTCATCCACTTTTTTAACATATTCCTGAATTTGTTTAACCTTATCTCCAAACTCACTAGAAGTATTGAAAGGTGTCATTTTATCTTTTAATTCTTGGATTTTATCATCCAACAATTTAAGTTTCCTTTTCCTTCTCTGTACAATAAGTTCCATTAATTTCATTTCCACATTATTAAAGAAAGAAAACCATTCCTCATCCAATTCTTTACTTGTCAAACCATCATTGGGTCCCACCTCCCACCTTAACCTTCTAGGCGTGATCCCCTCTTTAATATATTTTTCTAGAGTGACTACATCCCACCATGCTCTAATCTG
This sequence comes from Staurois parvus, assembly GCF_062004578.1. Classification (NCBI taxonomy): domain Eukaryota; kingdom Metazoa; phylum Chordata; class Amphibia; order Anura; family Ranidae; genus Staurois; species Staurois parvus. The sequence goes on from NW_028317808.1 coordinate 4,887,630, forward strand.
TTTATCCAATGAATTCTTAAGGTGCCTAAAATCTTTAGTTAAATCCATATGCTCATAATTCTGTGAAAAAACATCCTCTATATTAACTCTTTTCTGAGATGCAAAATTAAAAATATCCATAGCTGCTAAGTTTCAAAGATGTGATAACACCTCAAATATGTAAAAAAACAAAACCTCAGCGCTCAGGACTTCCTATTTACCATATAAAACCCCGTGAGATGCTGCTGTGCACAGGTACAAAAGACCAAAAACTTTTAACAATGAAAACCAGCGCAAACCCACATGATCAATTACATTACTCAGTGTAAAAAAACATTAATGTGCTAATAAAAATTATGTTGATACAAAAATATATATATAAAATTATGAGTCCAGTGAAAAAACAAAGTGACAAAAAATCAGAAAAATCCCAGAAAGTATATATATATAAATAATTAAAGTCCCGTGACAAAATTAATCAAATTAATTTATAATATATTTTCCATATGATTCTTCCGTGTTACGGATCCCTTCACCATCCACCAGTGCAGAAATCAACATTAACCGCACTCACCAGATAATGGTGAGTCACACGCCTTTCAGGATTGTTAAGGGCTCCTGGACCCCCATTACTTTCTCTGAGACCTCCAAGTGCTGTTTCCTCTCATGTCTAGGTACCTCTTCTGCTTACTCCTCTCACCGAATCCCCCAAAGGAAAATCAGGAAGAAGAAAAGACCATAGCGTGATACCGCAGTAACTTCTCCTCAAATTAATCTCTCCAGACCACTCACATTCTTTTGCGGGATATAGCCCGCTTTTTATTCAAAACAACAGCGATTCTCTTCAAAATTGATCCACTTTTCATGTACACCGATTATATAAGGATTATATAAGGACCCCACAGTTTAGTGTGCAGCAGGATGGCAGACCTCAGCTACAGACTCTTCTCCTTAGACTAAGATGGCCCCTTGGAACGCACCGCTCGGCGTGCGCTCCACTCACCGGAAATGACGTCAGACGACGGACCAGGCAACCGGAAGTGCGTCAACGCGTTTCGCCCCACCCACAGGGCGTTATCAAGACGCTCATTACCACTTCCTAGCCGCTTATAAAGCTTTGGGAGATCCCTCCCACTAATTCCTCTGGCACAAAAACCTGGATACAAGCATATCAATCACCACCATCCATCTGCACACCCATGTGGGATCCCTGTACATCGGAGGCCATTTCAAAAAATACATTACTTAAAAAATACATTGCTTCAAAAACATACTTTACTTAGAAAATATTCTTTAATATAAAAATAAATATAAAAATAAAAATAAATAAAAATAAAAATAAAAATAAAATAAAAATAAAAATAAAAATAAAAATAAAAAATAAATAAATAAATAAATCAATAAATAAATAAAATAAAATAAAAAATATATAAAATAAAATAAAATAAAAATAAAAATAAAAATAAAATTAAAAATAAAAATAAAAATAAAATAAAAATAAAAATAAAAATAAAATAAAATAAAATAAGAAAAGAATAAAAATAAAAATAAAAATAAAAATAATTAAATTTAATCATGAACACGCACTACGGACATATAACTGAATATTACCAATTCGACAAGAAACAATTTATATCAATATCTGCATTCAACCCATTAGGATGCAATGTACCCATTTGGTAAATCCACTTCGTTTCATTTTGGGACACATTTATTACCATATTGCCTCCCCTCCATGGGACTTCTACTCTATCTATCCCACAAAATTTCAACGATGCCGGATCTCTATTATGATATCTTCTAAAATGGTATGATAAACTATGATGTTTGAACCCCTTCTTTATGTTCCTAATGTGTTCTCCCAATCTGGTGGCAAGTTTCCCAGTTGTTCTCCCTATATACTGGAGCTTGCAGGGGCACTCCAGCAAATAGGTCACATGCGTACTATCACATGATATGAATTTATTGATCTTATGGGATCCTCCATTATAACAGGATTGAAAAACCTTTATTTGCTTCTTTTTATCCCCTTTCAGGGTTCTACAAACCAAACACCTCCCACATTTGAAAAAACCAACCCTATCCAAGAAGGTAACCAATTTTTTAGGTACATCTGGAACATTTTTAACAAGTCTAGACCTTAAAGTAGTTGGTTTTTTATATATAAACAAGGGCTTACTAGGTAACACTTTCTCAAGCGTTTCATCCCTCATCAAAATAGGCCAATATTTTTTGATTATGTTTTCAACTAATTTGTAATGCTTAGAATATCCTGTGATAAAAGCCACATCCCCCAACTTGTTTTTACTTGCTTTTTTCTTAAGAAGTTCATCTCTACTAATCTTATTAACCTGTTCTAATGACATAGCCAAATTTTCTTCTCTATATCCTTTCTCCCTAAACTTTTGCAGTAACACTTCAGCCTGTTCCAAAAAAACCTTCATCATCACAATTACGTTTGATCCTAATAAGCTGACTCTTAGGAATGGATTTTAGCCAATTTTCATGGTGACAACTAAAACTTGGGATATATCCATTCCTGTCTACTTGCTTGAAATATGTCTTAGTGTAAAACCTGTCATCTTTCTTGTAAATTGTCAGATCCAAAAAATCAACTGCCACCTCACTAATATTTTTAGTAAATGATATGTTATAAGAATTAATCCCCATTTTTTGGATAAACTCCTCCAGTGTCTCTCTTGTACCTCTCCAGATTATAAAGATGTCATCGATAAATCTTCTATACACCAGCAACTCTGTGGTTTGTTTCTTAAAAATAGCTTCACTTTCCCACCTACTCATGAATAAGTTAGCCACCGATGGTGCATACTTGGCCCCCATGGCCACGCCTCTTGCCTGCCTATAATATTTCCCAGAGTACCAAAAGTAATTATGTGACATAGCTAAATTTAGACTATTAAGTAAAAATTCAGTTTGTTGTGGTTTTAAACCTGCCTTAGCCTCCAAGGCCCATCTAACAGATCCTAATGCATCCGTATGCCTTATGTTAGTGTACAGGGAATTGACATCCACACTCGCCATCACACATTTCCCCTCTTCCCTAATTCCCTTAATCAGATTCATCAAATCTCCACTATCCCTCAGGTACGCTGGAAACACTGGAACTAGAGGCTGTAGAAATTTATCCACATATTCACCCAATCTACAAAACAATGAATCTACCCCACTAACAATGGGTCTCCCAGGGGGTTTTTTAAGATCTTTGTGAATTTTTGGTAACTGGTAGATCACAGGTGTTATTGGAGCAGAGGGTACCAGATATTTAGTCTCTTTTTTGTTAAGTATACCTTTTCTACCCCCTTCTTTGACATGTTTTACTAACAAACTCTTATATTTATTGATAGGGTTACCCCTTAACAACTCATATGTTTCAACATCATCTACCAATCTACTTAGTTCTGTATAATAATCCACCTTATTTAGTACTACCAGGCCACCACCCTTGTCGGCTGGCCTTATAACAATATTTTTATTTTCCTCCAGCCTTTTTATACCAATATCTAAATCTTGTTTCTTCCTCATAAAGGGAATGGCTAAATCCTCCAGATCATGTTCCACCATTTTTTTAAACGTTTCTACACAGCAATTGTTGGAAATTTTCGGATTAAACACCGATTTATTCCTCAACTGTGTATGCAGAAAATAATCATCTCCTTTTGCACTATTATACTCAAAATTAGTTTTATTCGCCCAATACTTCTTTAAATTTATTTTCCTTACAAACTTATGTATATCAATATAGGTTTCCAGTTTATTCAGTTTTTTGTCCGGTGCGTATTTCAATCCTAATGCTAAAACTTTTAACTCTTCTTCATTTAAAACAGAATCACTCAAATTAAAGATCCCTTGATTTAAGTTGACCTCTTTCTTTTTCCTTGTCCCCCCTCTGCATCCCCTCCTTTTTGCCAGTAGGGTTCTTGTTGGTTCATAGGAGGTCTCCACCCTCCTCCTCCCCTCCTCGGTGGATAAAAAGGTCCACCTCTTCCCCTCATCTGAAAAGACCCTCTTCCTCCTCCCCCTCTCCACGGGGGTCCCCCATACCCCCCCCTCTGAAAATCCTCCCTCATTGGAGGGTAACCATATTCCTGAGGTGCTAGATTGCCCCAATTGTTAAATGGCTCAAACCTATTATATACTGGCACATTATATTTTGGTGTCCCATTTTGTCCCTTATTTTTTATGGGGGATTTTCTTTTATCCTGAGGGGATTTATTTTTGACCATAGGTGATTTCCCTGTCGTCCTCTCATTTCCTGTTCCTGGTGAGGAGCTCCTAGATTCACTATTATTAATTGTAACATCTTCCTGCCACTTATAAACATTATTATTTTTATAATCCTGCATATCCCGATAGTATTTCTTAATTTTCTTTTTCTGTGTATCTTCATCCACTTTTTTAACATATTCCTGAATTTGTTTAACCTTATCTCCAAACTCACTAGAAGTATTGAAAGGTGTCATTTTATCTTTTAATTCTTGGATTTTATCATCCAACAATTTAAGTTTCCTTTTCCTTCTCTGTACAATAAGTTCCATTAATTTCATTTCCACATTATTAAAGAAAGAAAACCATTCCTCATCCAATTCTTTACTTGTCAAACCATCATTGGGTCCCACCTCCCACCTTAACCTTCTAGGCGTGATCCCCTCTTTAATATATTTTTCTAGAGTGACTACATCCCACCATGCTCTAATCTGTTTATCCAATGAATTCTTAAGGTGCCTAAAATCTTTAGTTAAATCCATATGCTCATAATTCTGTGAAAAAACATCCTCTATATTAACTCTTTTCTGAGATGCAAAATTAAAAATATCCATAGCTGCTAAGTTTCAAAGATGTGATAACACCTCAAATATGTAAAAAAACAAAACCTCAGCGCTCAGGACTTCCTATTTACCATATAAAACCCCGTGAGATGCTGCTGTGCACAGGTACAAAAGACCAAAAACTTTTAACAATGAAAACCAGCGCAAACCCACATGATCAATTACATTACTCAGTGTAAAAAAACATTAATGTGCTAATAAAAATTATGTTGATACAAAAATATATATATAAAATTATGAGTCCAGTGAAAAAACAAAGTGACAAAAAATCAGAAAAATCCCAGAAAGTATATATATATAAATAATTAAAGTCCCGTGACAAAATTAATCAAATTAATTTATAATATATTTTCCATATGATTCTTCCGTGTTACGGATCCCTTCACCATCCACCAGTGCAGAAATCAACATAACATAATCAAAAAATATTGGCCTATTTTGATGAGGGATGAAACGCTTGAGAAAGTGTTACCTAGTAAGCCCTTGTTTATATATAAAAAACCAACTACTTTAAGGTCTAGACTTGTTAAAAATGTTCCAGATGTACCTAAAAAATTGGTTACCTTCTTGGATAGGGTTGGTTTTTTCAAATGTGGGAGGTGTTTGGTTTGTAGAACCCTGAAAGGGGATAAAAAGAAGCAAATAAAGGTTTTTCAATCCTGTTATAATGGAGGATCCCATAAGATCAATAAATTCATATCATGTGATAGTACGCATGTGACCTATTTGCTGGAGTGCCCCTGCAAGCTCCAGTATATAGGGAGAACAACTAGGAAACTTGCCACCAGATTGGGAGAACACATTAGGAACATAAAGAAGGGGTTCAAACATCATAGTTTATCATACCATTTTAGAAGATATCATAATAGAGATCCGGCATCGTTGAAATTTTGTGGGATAGATAGAGTAGAAGTCCCATGGAGGGGAGGCAATATGGTAATAAATGTGTCCCAAAATGAAACGAAGTGGATTTACCAAATGGGTACATTGCATCCTAATGGGTTGAATGCAGATATTGATATAAATTGTTTCTTGTCGAATTGGTAATATTCAGTTATATGTCCGTAGTGCGTGTTCATGATTAAATTTAATTATTTTTATTTTTATTTTTATTCTTTTCTTATTTTATTTTATTTTATTTTTATTTTTATTTTTATTTTATTTTTATTTTTATTTTTAATTTTATTTTTATTTTTATTTTTATTTTATTTTATTTTATATATTTTTTATTTTATTTTATTTATTTATTGATTTATTTATTTATTTATTTTTTATTTTTATTTTTATTTTTATTTTTATTTTTATTTTTATTTTATTTTTATTTTTATTTTTATTTATTTTTATTTTTATATTTATTTTTATATTAAAGAATATTTTCTAAGTAAAGTATGTTTTTGAAGCAATGTATTTTTTAAGTAATGTATTTTTTGAAATGGCCTCCGATGTACAGGGATCCCACATGGGTGTGCAGATGGATGGTGGTGATTGATATGCTTGTATCCAGGTTTTTGTGCCAGAGGAATTAGTGGGAGGGATCTCCCAAAGCTTTATAAGCGGCTAGGAAGTGGTAATGAGCGTCTTGATAACGCCCTGTGGGTGGGGCGAAACGCGTTGACGCACTTCCGGTTGCCTGGTCCGTCGTCTGACGTCATTTCCGGTGAGTGGAGCGCACGCCGAGCGGTGCGTTCCAAGGGGCCATCTTAGTCTAAGGAGAAGAGTCTGTAGCTGAGGTCTGCCATCCTGCTGCACACTAAACTGTGGGGTCCTTATATAATCCTTATATAATCGGTGTACATGAAAAGTGGATCAATTTTGAAGAGAATCGCTGTTGTTTTGAATAAAAAGCGGGCTATATCCCGCAAAAGAATGTGAGTGGTCTGGAGAGATTAATTTGAGGAGAAGTTACTGCGGTATCACGCTATGGTCTTTTCTTCTTCCTGATTTTCCTTTGGGGGATTCGGTGAGAGGAGTAAGCAGAAGAGGTACCTAGACATGAGAGGAAACAGCACTTGGAGGTCTCAGAGAAAGTAAAGGGGGTCCAGGAGCCCTTAACAATCCTGAAAGGCGTGTGACTCACCATTATCTGGTGAGTGCGGTTAATGTTGATTTCTGCACTGGTGGATGGTGAAGGGATCCGTAACACGGAAGAATCATATGGAAAATATATTATAAATTAATTTGATTAATTTTGTCACGGGACTTTAATTATTTATATATATATACTTTCTGGGATTTTTCTGATTTTTTGTCACTTTGTTTTTTCACTGGACTCATAATTTTATATATATATTTTTGTATCAACATAATTTTTATTAGCACATTAATGTTTTTTTACACTGAGTAATGTAATTGATCATGTGGGTTTGCGCTGGTTTTCATTGTTAAAAGTTTTTGGTCTTTTGTACCTGTGCACAGCAGCATCTCACGGGGTTTTATATGGTAAATAGGAAGTCCTGAGCGCTGAGGTTTTGTTTTTTTACATATTTGAGGTGTTATCACATCTTTGAAACTTAGCAGCTATGGATATTTTTAATTTTGCATCTCAGAAAAGAGTTAATATAGAGGATGTTTTTTCACAGAATTATGAGCATATGGATTTAACTAAAGATTTTAGGCACCTTAAGAATTCATTGGATAAACAGATTAGAGCATGGTGGGATGTAGTCACTCTAGAAAAATATATTAAAGAGGGGATCACGCCTAGAAGGTTAAGGTGGGAGGTGGGACCCAATGATGGTTTGACAAGTAAAGAATTGGATGAGGAATGGTTTTCTTTCTTTAATAATGTGGAAATGAAATTAATGGAACTTATTGTACAGAGAAGGAAAAGGAAACTTAAATTGTTGGATGATAAAATCCAAGAATTAAAAGATAAAATGACACCTTTCAATACTTCTAGTGAGTTTGGAGATAAGGTTAAACAAATTCAGGAATATGTTAAAAAAGTGGATGAAGATACACAGAAAAAGAAAATTAAGAAATACTATCGGGATATGCAGGATTATAAAAATAATAATGTTTATAAGTGGCAGGAAGATGTTACAATTAATAATAGTGAATCTAGGAGCTCCTCACCAGGAACAGGAAATGAGAGGACGACAGGGAAATCACCTATGGTCAAAAATAAATCCCCTCAGGATAAAAGAAAATCCCCCATAAAAAATAAGGGACAAAATGGGACACCAAAATATAATGTGCCAGTATATAATAGGTTTGAGCCATTTAACAATTGGGGCAATCTAGCACCTCAGGAATATGGTTACCCTCCAATGAGGGAGGATTTTCAGAGGGGGGGGTATGGGGGACCCCCGTGGAGAGGGGGAGGAGGAAGAGGGTCTTTTCAGATGAGGGGAAGAGGTGGACCTTTTTATCCACCGAGGAGGGGAGGAGGAGGGTGGAGACCTCCTATGAACCAACAAGAACCCTACTGGCAAAAAGGAGGGGATGCAGAGGGGGGACAAGGAAAAAGAAAGAGGTCAACTTAAATCAAGGGATCTTTAATTTGAGTGATTCTGTTTTAAATGAAGAAGAGTTAAAAGTTTTAGCATTAGGATTGAAATACGCACCGGACAAAAAACTGAATAAACTGGAAACCTATATTGATATACATAAGTTTGTAAGGAAAATAAATTTAAAGAAGTATTGGGCGAATAAAACTAATTTTGAGTATAATAGTGCAAAAGGAGATGATTATTTTCTGCATACACAGTTGAGGAATAAATCGGTGTTTAATCCGAAAATTTCCAACAATTGCTGTGTAGAAACGTTTAAAAAAATGGTGGAACATGATCTGGAGGATTTAGCCATTCCCTTTATGAGGAAGAAACAAGATTTAGATATTGGTATAAAAAGGCTGGAGGAAAATAAAAATATTGTTATAAGGCCAGCCGACAAGGGTGGTGGCCTGGTAGTACTAAATAAGGTGGATTATTATACAGAACTAAGTAGATTGGTAGATGATGTTGAAACATATGAGTTGTTAAGGGGTAACCCTATCAATAAATATAAGAGTTTGTTAGTAAAACATGTCAAAGAAGGGGGTAGAAAAGGTATACTTAACAAAAAAGAGACTAAATATCTGGTACCCTCTGCTCCAATAACACCTGTGATCTACCAGTTACCAAAAATTCACAAAGATCTTAAAAAACCCCCTGGGAGACCCATTGTTAGTGGGGTAGATTCATTGTTTTGTAGATTGGGTGAATATGTGGATAAATTTCTACAGCCTCTAGTTCCAGTGTTTCCAGCGTACCTGAGGGATAGTGGAGATTTGATGAATCTGATTAAGGGAATTAGGGAAGAGGGGAAATGTGTGATGGCGAATGTGGATGTCAATTCCCTGTACACTAACATAAGGCATACGGATGCATTAGGATCTGTTAGATGGGCCTTGGAGGCTAAGGCAGGTTTAAAACCACAACAAACTGAATTTTTACTTAATAGTCTAAATTTAGCTATGTCACATAATTACTTTTGGTACTCTGGGAAATATTATAGGCAGGCAAGAGGCGTGGCCATGGGGGCCAAGTATGCACCATCGGTGGCTAACTTATTCATGAGTAGGTGGGAAAGTGAAGCTATTTTTAAGAAACAAACCACAGAGTTGCTGGTGTATAGAAGATTTATCGATGACATCTTTATAATCTGGAGAGGTACAAGAGAGACACTGGAGGAGTTTATCCAAAAAATGGGGATTAATTCTTATAACATATCATTTACTAAAAATATTAGTGAGGTGGCAGTTGATTTTTTGGATCTGACAATTTACAAGAAAGATGACAGGTTTTACACTAAGACATATTTCAAGCAAGTAGACAGGAATGGATATATCCCAAGTTTTAGTTGTCACCATGAAAATTGGCTAAAATCCATTCCTAAGAGTCAGCTTATTAGGATCAAACGTAATTGTGATGATGAAGGTTTTTTTGGAACAGGCTGAAGTGTTACTGCAAAAGTTTAGGGAGAAAGGATATAGAGAAGAAAATTTGGCTATGTCATTAGAACAGGTTAATAAGATTAGTAGAGATGAACTTCTTAAGAAAAAAGCAAGTAAAAACAAGTTGGGGGATGTGGCTTTTATCACAGGATATTCTAAGCATTACAAATTAGTTGAAAACATAATCAAAAAATATTGGCCTATTTTGATGAGGGATGAAACGCTTGAGAAAGTGTTACCTAGTAAGCCCTTGTTTATATATAAAAAACCAACTACTTTAAGGTCTAGACTTGTTAAAAATGTTCCAGATGTACCTAAAAAATTGGTTACCTTCTTGGATAGGGTTGGTTTTTTCAAATGTGGGAGGTGTTTGGTTTGTAGAACCCTGAAAGGGGATAAAAAGAAGCAAATAAAGGTTTTTCAATCCTGTTATAATGGAGGATCCCATAAGATCAATAAATTCATATCATGTGATAGTACGCATGTGACCTATTTGCTGGAGTGCCCCTGCAAGCTCCAGTATATAGGGAGAACAACTGGGAAACTTGCCACCAGATTGGGAGAACACATTAGGAACATAAAGAAGGGGTTCAAACATCATAGTTTATCATACCATTTTAGAAGATATCATAATAGAGATCCGGCATCGTTGAAATTTTGTGGGATAGATAGAGTAGAAGTCCCATGGAGGGGAGGCAATATGGTAATAAATGTGTCCCAAAATGAAACGAAGTGGATTTACCAAATGGGTACATTGCATCCTAATGGGTTGAATGCAGATATTGATATAAATTGTTTCTTGTCGAATTGGTAATATTCAGTTATATGTCCGTAGTGCGTGTTCATGATTAAATTTAATTATTTTTATTTTTATTTTTATTTTTATTCTTTTCTTATTTTATTTTATTTTATTTTTATTTTTATTTTATTTTTATTTTTATTTTTAATTTTATTTTTATTTTTATTTTTATTTTATTTTATTTTATATATTTTTTATTTTATTTTATTTATTTATTGATTTATTTATTTATTTATTTTTTATTTTTATTTTTATTTTTATTTTTATTTTATTTTTATTTTTATTTTTATTTATTTTTATTTTTATATTTATTTTTATATTAAAGAATATTTTCTAAGTAAAGTATGTTTTTGAAGCAATGTATTTTTTAAGTAATGTATTTTTTGAAATGGCCTCCGATGTACAGGGATCCCACATGGGTGTGCAGATGGATGGTGGTGATTGATATGCTTGTATCCAGGTTTTTGTGCCAGAGGAATTAGTGGGAGGGATCTCCCAAAGCTTTATAAGCGGCTAGGAAGTGGTAATGAGCGTCTTGATAACGCCCTGTGGGTGGGGCGAAACGCGTTGACGCACTTCCGGTTGCCTGGTCCGTCGTCTGACGTCATTTCCGGTGAGTGGAGCGCACGCCGAGCGGTGCGTTCCAAGGGGCCATCTTAGTCTAAGGAGAAGAGTCTGTAGCTGAGGTCTGCCATCCTGCTGCACACTAAACTGTGGGGTCCTTATATAATCCTTATATAATCGGTGTACATGAAAAGTGGATCAATTTTGAAGAGAATCGCTGTTGTTTTGAATAAAAAGCGGGCTATATCCCGCAAAAGAATGTGAGTGGTCTGGAGAGATTAATTTGAGGAGAAGTTACTGCGGTATCACGCTATGGTCTTTTCTTCTTCCTGATTTTCCTTTGGGGGATTCGGTGAGAGGAGTAAGCAGAAGAGGTACCTAGACATGAGAGGAAACAGCACTTGGAGGTCTCAGAGAAAGTAAAGGGGGTCCAGGAGCCCTTAACAATCCTGAAAGGCGTGTGACTCACCATTATCTGGTGAGTGCGGTTAATGTTGATTTCTGCACTGGTGGATGGTGAAGGGATCCGTAACACGGAAGAATCATATGGAAAATATATTATAAATTAATTTGATTAATTTTGTCACGGGACTTTAATTATTTATATATATATACTTTCTGGGATTTTTCTGATTTTTTGTCACTTTGTTTTTTCACTGGACTCATAATTTTATATATATATTTTTGTATCAACATAATTTTTATTAGCACATTAATGTTTTTTTACACTGAGTAATGTAATTGATCATGTGGGTTTGCGCTGGTTTTCATTGTTAAAAGTTACTAAAATATCACACCACAAATCAGGTAAGATTGCCCATAATCCTCAGGAAATTTGATTCAGTATGTGGAGATCAATAAAATGCCTTCTCTGCTCGTTGCCCTGGATGCAGAGAAATTATTTGATCGAGTACATTGGGAATATATTTCTCATACCCTACACCATTTTGGTTTGACGGGCTTCCTACACTCAGCAATAATGTCGCTGTACACACAACCTTCAGCAAAAATGTTTATATCAGGTATGTTTTCCAAAAGCTTTAATCTGATGAATGGGACTCGTCAAGGATATCCATTATCTCCAATGATATTTTCACTAGTTATCAAACCCTTCGCAGAATTGATAAGATCTAGCCCTATGATAAAAGGTATAAAAAACATAAAATTGATTTGTTCACATATGACATTATGTCATTATCAGACCCAATGGTTTCCCTTTCAAATCTTCAGAAATATATTGAGCTATTTGGTAGAGTATCTTATAACAAAACCAACCAATACAAATGTTATGTTTTACCCATGGGGATCCATGCCTCCACTCTAAGATCTTAAAAAAAATACCCCTACAACTGGGATGATCCTTATATCTCTTACTTAGGGATACACCTTATGTATCCAACTAACAAATTATATGAAGTCAATTCCATCAGTACAATGAATCACATAGTTAAAGATATGCAATATATTAGTAAAATACAACTTTCATGGATTGGAAGGATTGCAGCTTTTAAAATGCAAATTTTAGCAAAACTTCTTTATCAATTTAGATCCCTGGCCGTTCCAATTCCACCAAAATTCTATTTACAACTCAATTTAAAGACTACACGATTTATTTGGCAAGGGAAAAAAAACAGAATTGCCTTCACTTTACTTGTTACACTGAAATCAAAAGGAGGTATGAGTCTACCAGACATAGAAGCTTATTATTATTATTCACTTTTAGATCAACTGAAATATTGGTTCTTATCATCAGAAGACAAATTGTGGGGCTCTTTGGAAAAGGAGGTTACAAAGGTACAAGATCTTTTTGCATTAATAATAGCATATTTTCCTCAGCCAAAGAAAATTACCCCTCCATTGTATTCTATCACCAGCTCACTCCTAGTGTGGAGATATTTACTAATTAAAAAAAAAAGCTACTTAAGAGGTTAAAACTGTAGATATTCTTGAAATTTAATCTCAACCCCAAACACCTATATAGATACCTCCAACTTCGCTCAGCACTGTCTCACTTTCAAAATTTGTATTGTTCCACACTACTGAACTTAATTCATTTTTACGATCTCCCAAGACCGAACACTAAAGGCATCGCCTACATCTACAGGCTCCTAAACACCTCACTTCTTCATGTTAAAAATTCCTCTGTGCGACACTGGGAACAATGGACCAAACAAATGTTTTCTACTGAGCACTGGCATACAGCTATTCTGGCAACTCTCAAAACCTGTCAAACAATAGAAGAGAAAAATTCCCAGCTCAACTTACCGACCAGCTTGCTAACAAACCAAATTGTCCTGTCAAACAGTTTGCGTTAAAAACAGGGGTTTTGTTAGCACACATTTGCAAATACATGTGTAAGCTGTAGAGCCCCTTCATGGCACCCCAATATTCTGCAGTTCCTAACTCTAAAAATTTTGAAAGCCTCCATAGTACCCCTCCTTAAAGGTACAGGTGAACACTGGACACCTAGCAAATAGCACAATGGCAGCCAAGGTGTCCAGTGCACCCCCTCACCAGTATATCAACAGTACAAACAAATGGCCATTGGCTCAATCTATAATTGGCCTTCACAGCAATGAGCACGTGGAAGGGTGATGTATGTCAAAAAATTAAAGAGAAAAAGCCCCAGGTCAACTTCCCGACCAGCTTAAGAACAAACTGAATTGTCCTGTCTAACAGTTTGCAGTTAAAACAGGGGTTTTGTTAGCACACATTTGCAAATACATGCGTAAGCTGCAGAGCCCCTTCATGGCACCCTAGTATTCTGCAGTTCCTAACTCTATAAATTTTGAGAGCCTCCATAGTAGAAGCACATGTATCATAATGGATAGACTGAGGGCAGGTGAGTCTGGGGGAGCCCACCCCTCCTTAACGGTACAAGGGTGCACTGGGCACCCAGAATATAGAACAATGGCAGCCTAGGTTTCCAGTGCACACCCTATTGTTTCACATGCGCTGCCCTTCCATGTGCTCCTTGCTGTAAAGTTATAGATTGGGAAAGTGGCCATTTGTTTGAACTCTCAAAACCTCCCACTGCATATCACTGGGAAACTGTACAAAAAATTTTTCATAACTGGTATTTAACCTCAACAAAACTTGCTCATATATAACCCACAGTTTCTCCGACGCTGTGGACAATAGGGCTCCCTATACCACAAATGGTGGAGTTGCAATAAGTTAAAAGATGTCTGGAATGATATGACAACCTTCATTGCTTCCTTAAGAAGTTTTCCCTTCTCTCCAACTCCACAAGTGGTACTTCTTGGCATGGATACCCATGTCTGGCCTTTCAAATTACACACTATCATTACCCACATATTCATAGCAATACACCAAGCATTTGCTAGAAAATGGAAGTCTCTTTTCTCATGGAATGATAATATAACCATGGAATGATAATATTACATCCCCAGTTCATATAGCCCAATGGATATGTCTAATAGGTCTTTGTTCTGGGCAGGAAAAATCATCAGGACTACCCGCACCTCACATGCCAAAAGGGTGGATGGTCTGTTGCGGCCTCTGGTGCCACACCACTATCCCATTCCCAGACGACACAGCATCCAGAGGATGGTGTACTTTTGTCAGGCTTATGATGGCAGTAACTGGTATTTGTGATCAAACTAACAATAAACAAATCTGCTGTATCTATTTCAACAATTTTACTAAGGAAACTACGGATATAGAAGTTCCAGATTATTATGATATCATTAATGGCCAGAGGAGAGAGAGAGACTAACAGGGGAACTTCATAATTTGCCAAATTCCTGGAATCCTTTTGACTCGATTGGAGGGTGGTTTGGAGATTTCTTCAGTGGTATTTTTAGTTTCTTTAAGAAAGCAGGAATTGTAATCCTTATGATTATAGTGCTTCTCATATCTATATACTGTGTGATAAAATTTGCTATATGGGGGGTGGGTAAGACTATGAAGCTAGCAGTTAAGCACAAGAGCCCAGACTCCACCTCTCCAACAGACGGCTCCAGGCTTGCTTTGTTTGGACAATCCAAAGAGGAGGTGTGGTATTCTGAGTGATCATGTTGAACAAAGGTTCAATATAATCAAAGAGGGGATTGTGGGGAAATGTGAGCTAGGGCTATTGATTCAGGTATACCATTTTGTATTCATTATGCTTGCATTGTTATAAGAGTCAGAGTGATGTTTTAAGTAGATGAAATAATGATGTCTTAAGTAAATGAAATAAGAAATGTCAGCATTATTTTCAAGCTTATATGGAAAATTTTAGTATGTGTATGTAACAGGTACAACCGCAATTGTAACAGGAAGAACGCTAGACTGCAGATGTTTGCAAAATATCTTAAAAAATATAGATTGGTACTCAGATTAGAGATCTGGGGACACAGCCAAAAAGGCAGAATGTACAGACTGAGGTTTAACTGTTTATGGAAAGTTGAACTTTGTCTGGTATCTGGGTAAAAGTGAAAAGTACGCTTTGCTATTGGATAAGTTAGGTTTACTTACTTATTGGATAATTTGGGTTTGTAGTTTTAATAAACTTTGCAATCTTCCTGTATCCTACTTGAGTGTTGGTTACTTTGATTGCCCGATCGCGATTGAGCCCGTGCCACACCCAGACACTGCGCAGCACAAAGAAAATATAAGAAATAAGAATATAAGGAATCCAGGAAAGGGGGAATACCTAACACTCTACTTCACAGGAAGTTCTTGCTATATTAAATAAAAACTACCAACTTGAATACTTGAAAATGAATACTTGAAAACTATCAAAATTCTTTGTCAACTGGCAACCTTGGCAGCAAGACACTAGGGCCCTGATTTACTATTGTGCCTAGGCACATTTCCGTGGGCGAACGTCTAATTTTTACTAGCGGCTGTCTACTTTTACCCCGCTAAGAGATTTACTAAAGAGAAGCGTCAACAAGTAGACGCCAAATCGAATTTACTAACGAGACACAGATCAGGAATCAGACTCAAAAAGCAGACTTGCTAAGAGGCACGTCTAACACCATGAAAAATCACTGCAGAAACATGTTCACATTGAAATTTGCTTTGCCAAATATCATGACTTCACTTTAAACAATATCTGCCATTTCCCCAAAAATTTAAAATGTGTTAAAAAGGTTTTTTTTTAAGCAAGTCGACAGTGAAGAACTAGACGCTTGTGCAATGTATTTGTCCAATATAAATGCGCATGTGCAGAACACATTTTAGATGTCCTCTGTGGGCGCTTGATTTTTAGCTGCTGTTCAAAAGTAAATCTCTGTGTGGAGTCCTCTGACAGCTGACACTCGGTCGCGTCTACTGTGTTTAACAAACAGCACTAGGCATATCTTTATGTATTCTAATTTGATTTCCTTAGTTCTATTGATTCTATTATTGTTTCTTATCCTTTATAATTATTTCTGTAATGATTTTACTTATTTTGAAGGTCTAGATAATATTTATTTTGACAGCTGAATGTAAAAATAAAGGTCTGCAATTAAAAAAAAAAAAAAAAAAACAGCGTCGGGTCCCCCCTCTCATCCATACCAAGCCCTTCAGGTCTGGTATGGATATTAAGGGGTAACTCCACACCAAAATTAAAAAAAAAAACAGCATGGAGTCCCCCTCAAAATCCATACCAGACCCTTATCCGAGCATGCAGCCCGGCAGGTCAGGAAAGGGGGGGACGAGCGAGAGCCCCCCTCCTGAACCATACCAGGCCACATGCCCTCAACATGGGGGGGCATGTGGCCTGGTATGGTTCAGGAGGGGGGGCGCTCGCTCATTCCCCCCCTCCTTTCCTGACCTGCCGGGCTGCGTGCTCGGATAACGGTCTGGTATGGATTTTAGGGGGGACTCCACGCCATTGTTTTTTAAATTTTGGCGTGGAGTTACCCCTTAATACCCATACCAGACCCAAAGGGCTTGGTATGGATGGGAGGGGGGGCCCCACGCAGTTTTTTTTATTATTTATTTAATTGATGGAAATTATTTAAAATTCAGCTGTCAGTGGGGAACCCCCCTGACAGCTGAAACATTAATGCAGGCCTGCCGGGCTGCATGCTCAGATAAGAGTCTGGTATGGATTTTAGGGGAAACCCCACGCAGTTTTTTCTTTAATTTCATCGTGGAGTTACCCCTTAATAGCCATGCCAGACCCAAAGGGCTTGGTGTGGATGGGAGGGGGAACTCCAGACCGTTTTTTATTTATTATGGTGCTGATTTTTAAATGTAATTCTCCCTTTTTTTTCCTTCACTATAGCTCAGAAATTCACCTGTCACTTCCCCCAGCTAAAAGAGAAAGTTTTCTTGGAATTTATATCCCTAAAGGAAACTTTGAGTTTATTAAAAGATACAAAGTTTTCTCTAACTTTGGGATAAGTGACTTCTAAGCTTGTGAACTATAGTGAAGAAAAAAAAAAGGCTGGCATTTTCATTTGAAAATCAGCGCCGACATACACTTTGTATTGCGAAAAAAAATTATTAACAATTGTGTAAACCGAGGCATTATTTTCAATGGATTTTCATTCGTACTTTTTGGCAATTTCACCGTAATTTCTGTAGATTTACCAATGAGTTATTGCGTTTTCAATTGTGTTTTGCATTGACAAGTTAGACAAGAACTACTTTTGAAATTGTGCTGCAGCAAATCGCTTACGTTAAGACACTCACATCCACAATCATTAGAACCGATATCAGGTATAATTTCAATTCCTAAATCGCACCTGAAATTGGTCACCCTGGATGCGACTTGGCATGCGATTTGCATGGCATGCGACTTGCAAATTGTATGCCAAGTCGCACCCTATTGTCTGCTATTAGAGCAGTCACATGGGTGCATTTCCGACACTGGTTTCTAAAATAGTACATGTACTACTTTTGTGGCAATTTGCATAGATATCTGTGTCAGATGTCTTGCAAATCGCAAGGAAATCAGCATCTTCACTGTACGTCGCACAATTTCTAAATCGGCTTTGATGTGACCGGGGTGTAAGGCCTTTTTATGTTTGATTATATTTTGATTATGTTTGAGTGTTTTTCCGATTTATGGGAAATGCTGCATACTAGCAAAAGTGAATTGACATTTTCAGTATTGCATGCGAGATGTGGTCATGTGACTGCCTTAACTCATGCGATAATCTGGAGTGAATTGTGCCCATAGGGCCAAGAAATATTGCCAATAGGGTTCCCTTTTACATCCCTCTTCAATGTTCTGTTGTATGCTGCACAGGTACACTTCACTGTGGCTTTCTTTCTGACTCTGATTTGTGGGGCCTGTATACCAAGGATTAACACAGGTGGAAGAGAATTAATCAGGTGCAAACACTTTCTCTGACCAAATGAATGACAGTGGTGGGTGTGGCCTACCTTGTATAAAGAGATGCAGTAGTGGGTGATTTTGGCTTGTACAGGCCACATTATTTTCTGCAAGTCCTTCTCTGTAGTGGTTTGGAGAGGAAGAGATATTGTGGTGATTTGCCCCAGGCCACACTCACGCTGTTTTGATGTGGGCTGTAAATGTTTTGCATGTTCTTCCTTCTAAGGTGTGTTTGTGTGTTATTTTACAATGATTGTGTGTTTATTATCTTTGCATTGTAATCCTAACACGTCAATTGCTCTGCTCTTCCAAGTTTGCTTTATTTAGAATGAAATGCAGTTTTCAGACAAACATGATGAGAAATGTATGTGTGGGGGATTTGGGGAGGTGGGAGGTGTTTTATTTTGGCATGTATGTATTTTTATATTGATATTTTGATCTGCAGCTTGTTTTGTGGATAAACCTAAGTGATTCATATTAACCGTTTGTTTCCTGCTGTAACCTGTGAAAGCACAGTTCATTATAAGTATAATCTTTTAGATTGTAAGCTCTTATGAGCAGGACCGTTCTATTTTAGCAACATCAATCCTGCTTTTTTTTTTTTTTTCTTTTTTCACCAAGATATTGAATGTACCTACTTGTTGTTTTCCAAATAAATATGGACTGTGTATTTGATCAATAAACATTTGGACTATGTATTTTTTGGGGGGATTATTTAATGTTCTAGTTGAATGTAGCACAGTGGCTAAATGGTTAGCACTTCCACCTGGCCGTACTAGGGTTGTTGGTTTGAATCCCAACCATGGCACCTCCTGCCTGAAGCTTGCATGTTCTCCCTGTGCCTGTGTTTCCTCCGGGTACTCTGGTTTCCTCCCACACTCTAAAGACATGCTGGTAGGTTAATTGGATCCTGTCAAAACTGGCCCTAGTACAGTGGTTCTTAACCTGGGTTCGATCGAACCCCAGGGGTTTCGGTGAGTCAGTCTCGCGGGTTCGGCGGAGGTGAAGACCCACACCCGACTCATATGATTCGTGCAGTAAATATTCATTATTATGTTTTTGTTTTTGTGTGAAAATCATGTTTTAATGGTTTTGTTCTTTGTTCTTAACGGTTTTGTTCATTTTGTGCACCTATGTATAAATATATACCTAAATATATACCTATGTTTTGAATTTTAAAAATCATATTTTATTTTTCCAATTAAGAAGGGTTCGGTGAATGCGCATATGAAACTGGTGGGGTTCAGTACCTCCAACAAGGTTAAGAACCACTGCCCTAGTATATGTATGAATGTATGTTAGGGACCTTAGTATGCCCCTTGAGGGTTAGGGACTGATGTGAATTTACCACATATATATGTAAAGCACTGCGTAAATTGACAGCACTATATAAGCATCTGAAATGAATAAATGTACTAGCACCCCTAACACTTATTTTTGCTAGCTATATAATATGCCCAAATCTTCCTTGTTAGAGCGCACATATGCAAGTATGTCCAAACTAACAAACCAAAAGCCCCCTATTGCACCACAGGACCATGTTATGTACCAATGAATAGGTCGTGTTCAATGTCCAGCTAGCTATTCTTTTTCTACAATCCTCTTAACAGTAATAAATTGGGCCCCCCAAATTGTTGACTTTGGGCCTTTACCGGCAAATATATATTCGCCAATGTCGTATACACAGTATAGCTGCAAGCATACATTCACCAATGCCAAATCCACAATAGAACTGCAAACATATATTTGCGAATGTCATATACACAATGGAGCCGCATGTAAAATTGCTATGGTGCACAAATAAACGCCAAGATGGCTGTTGGAGGAGGTGCTAGAGCAGCTGTCATACCGGAAATAGGCCATGATGTTTGCGGAAGGACGTTTGCACACACCCGGAAGTGGTAATGGGGAGTATTAGTGGATGGGAGTGTAGTTAGGAGAGTTTCATGGTAATTTGCAAATCTATTTTTTAGTTTTGTCAATTGTTCTTTTGTGGAATTCCAGACCACATCTGGACATGGCGAGATCGCTGTTCTCCACCAAGGAGCTGATCCTCATTTGCCGGGGAAACATTACTAATAATTGTATTTTCAGTTGAAAACATGTCCAATTCCTAGATCCATTGAGGTACATAGCAGAGGTTCAAGGTTCTTCCTAACTATACAGGTGGCACAGACACAAGCATACACCCAGGGCCACTGTTAGATATCATGGGGCCCCATACAGCATACCTGACAGCCCCCCACCGCCAGAGAAAATATCCAAATTATATTTATGGTAAAAATACACTAAAAACATTATTAATTGACATAATCCCAACCAAATTCCTGTGAAATCTAAATGATAAAACTGTACTGAGTTCATAAATAAAGCTGTGTGTGTAATTGAGGTCTTGGGGCTCATTCACATTGGTGCTGTGGCCTGTAGAGTGGGAATCAGTGGTTTGTTTTTGTGGCTATCACCGTTTGCAGACAACCTATGTTACACAATAGAAATGCTGCAGGTCATAATTTGACAAGCATATGGGTGCAGGTGTACAGCCCTGAACACAGACAGTGAGCGTTCAGGGCCACTTCCCCACGCCTTCACACCTGTCAGATGACAACCTGTGTTCATATAGCTGCTGTGTCCCCATAGTGTAACAGGTGGCTCCAGCCACATGAACAACCCCCTCATTCATGCTGTACAGGACAGAGGACCTGTGTGAATGAGGCATTTTTTACCTTTTTTTCCTCAGCTCATTAATTTCAATGGGCTGTCTAACGTGTGGGAACATGCAAAAATACTGCAGGCATGTTATTGTAAAAGTGTGTTGCACCTAACCGCACAGTAGTGTGGTGCCATGCGTTTTGGTGGCTGTGAATGCATCTGTGTTTACTAGACATGTGGAGGTGCAATTAAGTTTTCATCATGGTACCTGCGCGCATCTGCAGAGGGCATTGCATTTCTTTGCTGTGCTGGACAATGCGTGCTCTTGCATGCGTTTCTGCACCACAAATGGTGTGAACAAGTCCTAAGGGCCATCAAATAGGGAGAACAACAGTGAGCGCTAGTCCTGAAAGCGGCTAAGCACTCTAAGCAACCAATATGTACTTAAAATAGAATAACATAAAAATAGTGCAGCGCTAAAGGTAGTGATAGTAAAACAGGTATGAGTCCACTTTAAAGTCTTGGTCATAAGAACGTGTCCAGTGAGAAGTGAGGATTCAAAATTGGTGATCCGTGTGGAAACGGCTGAAAAACGCACTCACCAGAAGCAAGACACATAAACGCAGTGTGCATCTAGAGCTCATGGATCCTCAATCCAGAAGGGAATAAAGCTGGTCCAGTTACAGGAATGGTGGATCCCTCCTCTGTGGATGCAGCAACAGATCCTCCTCTTCCCAATTAGGTGTAGGATTCCAAGATCAGGATTCTGCAAGCAAAAGCTCCTCAGGGGAGTTTAGGGAAGGACACCCATAGTGTAGTAGGTTATAAAAAGCAGCTTTATTAAAAAATATAGCATCCAATTCAAAGTAGGCAGGTATCATAAAGATGTGTCAGCAAGACAAACTAACCCTGACACTCTGAATAATGGCCGCCGGGCCTCCACGTGGCTCCGGCGGCGTAGCGTCTCGACGTCCAGGCTCCTCCTTACGCGTTACGTGCGCACGCACATCTTCAGAGGTATGGAACCATGAATGGTTACTATCACTACCTTTAGCGCTGCACTATTTTTATGTTAAGTCCTAAGGGCCAGTTCACACTATAGAAACAGTCTAGATGTGTTCCAAATGCGTTTTTGCATGCACCTTTTTGATGCATGTTTAGAGTGTTCCAGAGCAGTTTGGATGCGTTTTTGACATGTTCCAGTGCATTTTTTTATGCATTCCAGTTAATTTTTTTCCCCTCTCTTTTTCTAAAATTTAATTAGGGACATGTGCATTTTAGTGTGTTCCAGGGTGTTTTACCGCGTTCCAGTACAGTTCTATGCATAAACAATGCAGCCTGTTTGACTTTTTTGGCAGCACCTGCAATGCGCTGGAACTGCAAGCGCTGATGTGAACTATGACATTGACAACCATATAACCTTCTTTTTGTGCGTTTTGGATGCAAAAAAAGCAACTGAAACACATGTAGTGTGAACTAGCCCTAAAGGTTACTATGGGTCAGGGACTATGGGTTACTATGGGTAAGGGGACTGACCAGGGATTGTGAATTCAATCAGACTAGTGGTGAGATAGAATCAGGAATCATATAATAATGCAAGATCTGAGCTGTAGGTAATAGGAAATGAGACACAATAGTTAAATAAAAAGAGTGGGGCGGGGATACATAGATTTGCAGATGGAACAACTGATAACAGGGGGGTTGGGGGAGGGAGTCAAGTTGTATAAGGAGAGAGGTTTAAGCGCTCGTTCACACTTGACTTTATTTCTAACTCTTGCCAAACGCCCCTATAGTGTTTGACAGGCGTTTGGGAAGCGTTTTTAACGCTCCTCAAATGCTCCCCAAATGCCCTATGTGCGGTTTTGAGGCATGTGATAAGCATTTACCAAGCGTTAAAACTGCACCAAAAATGCATGTAATGAAGTTAAATGGTATTGACGCTCCGAAAATGCCTTGCAACCACACCGCAAACGTCTGCCAGGCATTTGAGGAGCGGCACCATAGACTTGAATGGGAGGCTTCAACTCCTCCTGACTCAACATGAGGCGCCAGTTTTGCCGTGATGCAATGCTAACGCTTCAGTGTGAACAGCACTGTGTGCTGCCATGTGCAGAATTTTCATAGGCGCTTGAGAAGCGTAAAAAACGCAAAGAAGAATTCCAGTCCGCTATTATATTTTACATGAACAGTCTTGCGGTTGCAATAATGTATCTATTTGTATCCAAATAAAAACATCTGTATCCAAAATGGATACAATGTTGCAACCGCAATACTTTTCATGTAAAATATAATAGCGGAGCTCTCTGCAAGGGACAGATGTAAAAATGCCAGCCATAGACGGGACGAAAATTGGCTGATTTTTTTGCTGTTGGTGGTAACATCGACCGATTGAACGACCGATTTTTCGTTGTTTTTTTTTAAATGGCTGTTTTTTCACATATACTAGGCCCAATTAACCTAACAGCATGTCTTTGGAGTGTTGGCAGAAACACACCCATGCAGAGAAAGCATGCACACTGAGATGCAGCCATGACTGGGATTACAACTCATGACTCACTT
Source organism: Staurois parvus (assembly GCF_062004578.1). Lineage (NCBI taxonomy): Eukaryota > Metazoa > Chordata > Amphibia > Anura > Ranidae > Staurois > Staurois parvus. The sequence goes on from NW_028317808.1 coordinate 4,911,245, forward strand.
GCTGTAAGTTCTGAGTTCTAACCACTAAGCCACTGTAGGAGACAGAGTTTGAGCTGCAATGTAGAATAGTTATATTGTTTAAAAATAATGATAAAGCGAGCGTTGGTAAAATTATATAGACTACTAAAATGGTATTACACAAGATAAATATAAATCTAGGTATAGATATGAAGGTAGCAGCTAGCACTCATGTTATTGGCAACAGTCCCAGAATAGAAATATGTTACAGTAATAGTGCAGCGCTATAAATGCATGTTATCAATCATCAACGCATGTAAAATAAAAAAAGTGCAAATAATTGCAATAATGATGTAAACTGGTAAATGGTGCTAAAAAATGTTCATATAATAATTCCTGAATAATGGAATGTCATTTGTGTGAGAGTACCAACTCAGAGAGTGCCTATGAATGGCACGTGTGGTTTATCTGTGACGGACAGTAGTGCATGGACTTGTGAAAGGTAATCCACCCTTGGGACGGGTGTACACTCACCAGTACAAAAGTGTTAATGCACATGGGTTATACCCATCACACATCTGGGGGTGCAGCAGTATGCTGGCAGCTATGGGTTAGTCATCCAACTCCATCCATCAGGGTGGGTGCCAAAATGGTCCTGGGGAGGAATTAGCTCAGCCACTCGAGCCAGAAAGGTGCTTAATAGTGTAGTACTTCATTATAATGGTCACGAGTAACAATTTAAAATATCCATGTGGAGTAATAAAAATAACAGCAAAGTGAGTACCAAGATGGCAGATGCTTCTCAATGGCGGCGGCGTGACATCAACAATAGGGATCCATCCAATGCATTTCGTGTACCAACACGTCTTATTGGTGTGCCCCTGAGTGCGTGTTGGTACACGAAATGCATTGAGCGGAGCCCTATTGCTCATGCCAAGCCACAGCCATTGAGGAGCATCCACCATACTGTCCATCACGGACAAACCGTCTTCACTACTGTCTGTCACGCATAAACCACACGTGCCATTCTCACACGAATGACATTCCATTATTCAGGAATGTAACATGAACTTTTTTTAGCACCATTTACCAGTCTACATCATTATTGCAATTATTCACACTTTGTTTATTTTACATGCCTTTATGATTGATAACATGCATTTATAGCGCTGCACTATTACTTTAACATAGAATAGCTACATGATTAAAGAGAAGGGAGATATATCATTATATTGGGAAATTAGAACTAGACATTCCCAATTATTTGAGATATAAGTGTGAAAATGTTTGACATTTGAAAATAGAATGTATGACATTCATTAGGAAATGCATTAGTTGTCTGATCATTTTGGAGAAACAGCAACCCAAAAAAAAAATATATAGGTGTACTTTTACTTTAAATTATAAGTATTCTCATATGCAAACACAAAAACGCCAGCGGGACAAAGCCCGTGGTTGTGCGCCTAGCGAACATATCCGGTATTGCACCTAAAAATGTGCCAGATGCGATTCCACTTTTTCTAACAGGAAAGAGTCTACAAAGTAGACGCTTTTCAATGAGTTTGCTAGACGCCTTTCAGAAGACTGACAGGTCTTGATTGATTTAATTGAGTCTGCCTGAATGTTCAGTGTCTGCTGGTAGACTCAATTCTTAGTAAATCAGGGCCTATAAGTCATACTTTGATAACCTGATATGAATCTTCCTAGTGATGAGTCAATTATATAAGTGCAACAGAGATCTGAATCCATGCCTTGATGTCCGTTGGCCTGCTCACAAACCTTCCCTTAACTAAATACTACCACATAACTATGTTTTATTTTATATCTCCTGTCAATGCTTAATACACTACACAGTAATCCTTCATATGGCCTGCTCAGCATTCTATTATATCTCAAGATTGCTAATGCTGTTTTCTGTTCATTATTATTTTGATGTATATCTATGCTGATTTCTTTATTTCTGCTTATTTTGTAATCTCCTAGACCATTGGTCTGTAATACTTAATAAAAATTAAGTTTTAAAAAACTGTGGATATTCCTCTACAAGTGTATGCACATTTTATCCCTGAAATATCAGTTGATAAGTGGATACAACAAGGTTATCATTTTCTATCACATCTGCCACCCCCAAGTTCTATTGTGGATAAAAACATAATATCCTAGATGACTACATTTAGCAAAGCACATATTAATTGCAGATTTAGAATCCCCACAAAATTTGGGAATTTCTTACAGCCTTAATAGATTCAGAGAAAAGGCATTTCCTTTTTTTTATGCAAGGTTAACTGACTTTATTATTAATGAAAAAACGTTCTTACATCTTGAAATGGGAAGCAGAACTTTATTAATTTTTAATTAATACAAAATTCACTTTATAACAAAATGTCATACGATATACTTTCTTCTTACATTCATCAACTCAAATCTCCAAATGTGTGCCATTGTCTCCCCTTATTCCCACACCCTCGCCAAAACATAAGTGATACCTCTGATCTTTGCTTATGTGCTATAATAGCTGTAATGTACCATCTTACAAGACATTTATAATAAATTTTGACTGTGTTCATATTCACCACCCCATGTGTTAATCTAAACATTTTATTTTTTTGTTGCTCATTCCATTTTGTTCCAAGCTTCTTTTAGCACTTATCTATGAACCCTTGAGAATCGGATCCAGATATTTCTGTAAGGATCCTATAGATTCTTGAGGTAGCATGTTTTTGTATTTTATTTAAACTAAACATATGCTCTAAAGGATACATATCCTCCTCTGTCCTTAATGGTTGTGGGAGCTTTGCAACAAAATGTCTCAATTGATAATACCGCCACTCATCTAATAATGAAAATGGTTCTTTCTTATTTTTTAAATTTTGAAAAGGACATAATTCCCCATTATTTACAATATCTTTCAAACGTGTATTATTATTTTTTATCCATTTTCCTGAAATACTTTAATTCCCTGGTGGGACATTTTTTTTTTCCATCAATGGAATCATAGGTGAATTATACTTCCATTCCATTTGTTTATGTAATAAATCCCATATCCTCAAAACCTTCAGTGTCAAAATACTAGTGCCTTCCTCCAATGTGCAAAACTCATGTGGTATCCAAATAATCCAATCATCTAATTGTGCTATCTTAATATATTCTCCATTTTTACCCTGTGTATTATATATCCAATCTCCTATTTGTGATAATAACACTGAAATATAATATCTCCATAAATCATATTTAGCCCCCCTCTTAGTTTATTATTGCTCAGAATTTCATATTTAACTCTTGGTTTTTTATTGGCCCATATACAGTATATCTGAGTATCATGTTTTTAAGGATCACAAAAAAAGAATTTGGTAGTTGTATTGGGAGCATATTAAATTTATACAAGACTTTTGGTACTATGATCATCTTTATCATAATAATACGGCCTATCCAGGACACCCTGCCTCCTGAAATAATCCTCAGTTCATCCTTTATTTCATTTATTAGTGGGATATAATTTGCCTGGTATAGATTTTTTAAAGACGGGGTTAATTTTATTCACAAAAAGGGAATTCTTTTTGAAGAATTAGTTTCTCTTTTTTTGAGACATTGATATTTAGTATCTCTGATTTTGATGGATTAATTTTCAAATTAGATAACTCTCTGTAATCTTTTAATATTTTCGTTAAATTAGGTAATGTTATTCTAGGGTTTTTTATATAAAACAACATGTCAGCTGCGTAGGCTGCAACTTTATGCTCCACATCTCCTACCCACATTCCACTAATATCTGCACTCCTTCTCACCGTAGCCAACACCGGTTCCAACGATACCATGAACAGAAGGGGAGAAAGTGGGCATCCCTGTATTGTTCCATTATACATTCTAAAAAACTTTGACAGTGAGCTATTAACCTTAACAGCAACTGATGGGCCTCTATATAACTCTTTAATCCATTTTAACATTTTGGGCCAAATTCCGAGGGTCTCCAATGTCTCTATCATAAATCCCCAATCAACTCTATCGAAGGCCTTTTTGGCATCGATCGATTGACCTTACCTTCTTTACTTTTTTGTAGGAGGAGCAATGATCTTAAACCGTTATACTTTCCTTCTCTACCCAGTTATCCGTTATCCTTTCCTTCTCTACTTGATCTAAGTGTATCCAGTCCTGCATAATTTCTTTCAGCCTAAAATAAATAAATAACGTAGCGCTTAATTATTGATAGTGACAATGTATATAGGTGAAGCGCTAAAGTGACCACAGAACATATAGTGTATCGTCAAATGTTTACGAGATACTTAGTGACTGGAAATTCCAATGGTGACAATAGTTTCAAGCAAATATTTGCAGTGATACACTTATAATTAATGATGAATAAATATAAGTCCAAAGTATTCCGTAAAATCTCCATGCACGTGACTCCGTGATAAGGGTTTGCTGTATGAGTGCACTCACTAGAAACGCAATGATTTTGCACATAGAATCATATCCAATATATCCCCGGCGAACATCTGGGCTCAGGAAAGGAACTCCGCTGGCTCACTAGCAGCATGCAGGGAAAAGCTCCAGGCCTCACTCACTGGACACTCACAGCACACAGGGACAGCTCCACTTGTACCTCTCCACCAAGGAACAAAGTTGACAAAAGGATAAGTTCCACCTTAAAATGAAATGGCTCAAAAATACAAGCCACAACAGGAGTACTGATAGTGTAGTATTTTATTATAAGAGAAGAAACATCCACAAGGATACATCAGTATTGGCAGCACATTTACAAAGATGGCCTTCCATGCGGCCTCGGTGGCGTGACCTCAGTACGGCAAGGCACCTCCCTAACGTGTTTCATACGCATGCACATTGTCAAAGGGATCTGCCTACTGCCAACGTCATTGCCTTATATAGCCCCGAGCGCATGCGTGGATTGGTGCCATTTTGAAGAAGACCAGCGGATCACATCGATGTCTGCTGGGACCTAATTAATATTTCTCAACAAGACCAAAGATTGTAATGATAATACATATCAAAGGGGTCTCAAAAATGTATATACTATATAAAAACAATAAAGGGTAATGTTATACTTTAGGAAAAAAAACGGACACCGCGGTTCCCATTTTGTTAAAGTACTAAGGAACTACAGATGTCAGAAAAATTACGATTATTATTATAGTACATATTAGCGGGACCTCTAAGAGTATGTAAATGAAATAAGACCAATGAAGGATCATATTTAAATTAAGGATCATATTTAGCTTAGGGTTAAAAAACCCTGAGGACACCGCGGTCGCCAATTTGTCATGGCCCTGGGGAACTACAGGTGTCAGCAAAGACCTGGTTTATAATTTAAAAAGATTTCACGTTATATAAATGTATTAGTATATATACAAAATTAATTATTCATGGAAAAAATCTATATAAAAGAGGATTTATAAAAATGTATTATTCATGGCCTGAATTCATATAAAAGAGGGTTTCTAAAAAATGTATTTAGATCCCAGCAGTACTGAATGATCTGCCGTTAAAAATATTAAATAAAATAGTACATTAACTATAACTACAAATATAAAATATAAAAATTATATAATTATTGTAAAAAATATAAAATATCCAAACGTATTATTAATATGATTATATGAATCTAAATAAAGTTGTATTATTATTAAAATGTGTGCTTATTATCAAATCCATCATGCTGAATATGGAAAATCAAATTAAAAAATAAAATTGTAAAAAACGGGACAACAATTTCATATAAAATAGAATAGATGATGTATGCCCATCTGTAATTGGCAAATGAATAATGCATAAAAATATATGATAAATGTTGGGCCCTAGGTATCTGGTAGTAGTTTGTATCATAATAGACCAAAAAAGGGGGAAAACAGAGCAGAAAACACACACACACACACACACACACACACACATATATACAGTATATATATATATATATATATATATACACATGCATTCGGCATAAAAGATGTGAGTCCTAAATCAAAAAAACACATGTGAACGCATGTTGGTTCCTATGTATTCAGCTGCTATCTATGAAACAATTTATATCAATGTCAATGTTATGCCCATGTGACAGGGTTTGTATTTCAAATATCCATTTTGTTTCAAGTATAGACAGTGCCCGTCATTTATGGTTACCTCTCCAATGTGGACGAATTAAATCTCGGGACTATATAAGGCAATGACATCGGCCCTTTGACAACATGCATGCGCACGAAACGTGTCAGCGAGGAGCCTTGCCGTACTGACGTCACGCTGCCGAGGCCGCATGGAAGGCCAGCGGCCATCTTTGTAAGTGTGCTGCCAATACTGATGTATCCATGTGGATGCTTCTTCTCTTTTAATAAAATACTACACTATCAGTACTCCCATTGTGACTTGTATTTGTGAGCCATTTAATTTTAAGGTGGAACTTATCCTTTTTGGCAACTTTTATCCTTGGTGGAGAGGTGCAAGTAGAGCTGTCCCAGTGTGCTGTGAGGGTCCAGTGAGTGAGGCCTGGAGCTTTTCCCTGTATGCTGTTAGGGAGCCAGCGGAGTTCCTTTCCTGAGCCCAGATGTTCGCCGGGGATATATTGGATATGATTCTATGTGCAAAATCATTGCGCTTCTGGTGAGTGCAATCATACAGCAAACCCTTATCACGGAGTCACGTGCACGGAGATTTTACGGAATACTTTGGACTTATATTTATTCATCATTATTTATAAGTGTATCACTGCAAATATTTGCTTGAAACTATTGTCACCATTGTCACTATTGGAATTTCCAGTCACTAATTATCTCGTCAACATTTGATGATACACTATATGTTCTGTGGTCACTTTAGCACTCAATTTGCACTTCACCTATATACATTGTCACTTTCAATAATTAAGTGCTGCATTATTTATTTATTTTAGTCACATTTGAGGATATAAGGGTTCATTCTTTGATGCTAGCTGCTTGAAATAATCGTTTGTTGCCTAGTTCTTTCAGCCTAGTTGCAAATACCTTTGCATATAATTTTGTATTAACATTTAACAAAGATATAGGTCTATAATGGGTATACGGAGATCTGTCTTTCCCCTCCATTGGTATAAATGTGATATATGCTTTTAATCACTCCTCCCTCATCTTTGTTTCATTTCCCAATGCGTTCATATATGTACACATTTTGGAAACTAGTTGTACTCTAAATTTCCTACAATATCGCACTGTAAAGCCATCTGGCCCTGGGCTCTTGCCAGTTGCTGTGCTCTTTAATGTCAAGCTTATTTCCTCTTGCAAGATTAAACTTTCTAGAGCTGTTAATCTAGCTTCGTCCAATTTGGGTAAGCCAGCATCATTTAAATATATTTGCCTTTTCTCCTTTTTTTCTTCATCTGTTTATTTTTGGTTCATATGTTTTGCTCCATATAGGCTACTGTAATATTTCTGGAATGCCTCAGCGATACCAGTGGTTGAGCAAACCATTCGTTTTCTCCTCCCTTAACTTTCTCATTAAATATTTCCCTGGTTAGTTCCCCCACTGATATCTGTCTTTCGAGACCCAATTAAAAATCTTCCTGTTTTCTTGTTCCATAAGGTCTTTTAGCTCCTCTCTCTCTTCTTAGTTATCTCATGCTGTGTATCTTCATCTATTTTCTTTTTATGCACTTGTTCCATCTTATATAATTCTTCCGTTATTGTCCTAATTTTCTTCCCTTATTCTTTTTTTTTCTGCCCCAATCAATATCAAGAGTCCCCTAATGCAGGGCTTATGTGCTTCCCACACTGTCACCACAGACACTTCCTCATTCTCATTTAATCTAAATATTGTTCAATTTCCTCTTTTAATCTTTTTTCTGTTCCCTGATCTTGTAAGAGCATCTCATTTAATCACCACATATTCTTTTTATTTTTTTTATTCTGCTCACTTCCAATCTGTAGTCTCACTGTGACAGGAGCATGGTGTGACATACTGTACACATCACTTCTATGTTTGCTTTCTCCAGAGACTCCAAAAGTCTATGTTCAATCACTATATAAGCCAATCGCAAATACATCTTATGTGCTGAGGAGAAGAAGGTATAGTCCCTTTCTCTAGGATGTTGCACTCTCCAAGCATCCATCAATTGACATTGATGCAAGAGCTTTTTAAAGTACTTTAGACTCCTACCCCTCCTCCTCGGACACCTGATGTTGCATCCATCTCTGGGTTCAGACAAAAATTGAAGTCTCCTTTCATGATCAGACATCCCTTCTTAAAGTCTATAAGTTTTCTTAGTATCCCTTCCAGGTATACCATTGGATTCTTATTAGGATAATAAATAAATATTCCATACCCTGCAGGTTTCTTCTCAGGAGTAAAAACCAACCCTCAGGGTCCACCATACGTTCCTCCACCATAACCGTAAATCTTATATTCCTCCCAAACTACTGCTACTCTTTTGCCTGTCTTATTGGTGAATCTGCATAGTACCATGTTGGAAAATATTTAGAGTGCAGTTTCACATTTGTATCTTGGGTCATATGTGTCCCTTGAAGAAACACCACTATGTTAGAGCGTTGATATATTTCTCTTAAGATCTTATACCTTTTTGCTGTGTTCAGACCATTTATATTATATGTCATAAAATTTATCCTATTTATTCTTTCCTCTTTATATATTCTCATCTATGTGATTGGGTTTAAATGTATCTTTTTTAGGACCAGAAGACCTACTGCTAATATCCCCCCCTCCCCTCCCCTCCCCTTTCCTTCTCTCCCCTCCCCTCCCCCCAAAGTTCCCTTCTTTAAAACCCCACTGGCCTATTTTTTGCCTTGGAAAGAGTTGTGATTATTATCACCTTCCATTCCTATCCTGGGATGGGGCTCCAAACACACACTCCCAAACAGACCCTGGTATCTCATTCTGGGTCTGAAATTTGACAGCTTGATTGGCCTCATGACAACCCTGCATAAGTCTACACCCACAGCTACCCTCAACCCTACACCCTGTCCGAGGTTTATTTTTTTACTCCAGGATGTTGAGGAAGTGGATGAGGGAAATTTCACACAGAGGGGGAGAAATTGAAAAAAAAGGGGGGGAGGACATAAACGCATGTCCGAAAATTCAGCATCACACTCCCTCCTCTCCCCTCGCCCCCCTCCGCCCCATGACCACCTTCCCCATCCTTTTCCTGTTACTATCTCTTTTTAGATACTTGCTGCCATTTCTCTTTTCCTAGTACTACATTCTCCTTCAACCCCTCGGACCACTCTTTAATGTTCACAGACTGTAGTTCTAGTTTATCACAAAAGTCTCTCATATCTTCTGGGAATCTCAATATTTCAGATTTGCCATCCTTCCACCCGATCAAGCATGCAGGGAAACCCCAACTCTAATGGACTTGCTTCTCTTTCATCTGGTCTAGTAGTGGTTTTAGGAGTATTCTTGCAAGTGTCTCTGGAGCAACATCTGTGAAAAATTTCAGCTTTATTTCTCCAAATTGTATTTCTGAAAGCCCTCGCAGCTTCTTCCAGATGTTTTCTTTGTCTTCGTACTGATGGAAACACACTATCGCGTCTCTTGGGGTACTTGATGTTACTCTTTGGGAACTCCTTATCCTATGCACTCTGTCTATTTTTAGCTGTTCAGTCTCTGCTTCCCCTGTTGTTGGATTAAATAATTTCTTCATCTTTTCCAGTAGATCTTCTCCTTGAGAAACCTCTGGTAAACCCTCAGATAGTTTCTATGCTCAGTTTTCCTTATCCTCTAATTTATATGAGAGCGCTCTCTGTTCTCTTTTCATTTCTTCTATTTGCCCTTCTAATTTGTTAATTATCTGAACTTGTTTCTCCAAATTTCTTTCTGATTCTTCTACTCTTGACAGAATGTGTCCCATATCCTTATGTAATACTGCCATATCACTCTTTATGGAGCTTTCCAATTTTGCGAGCATCTCTGCAATTTCTAATAAACCTATTTATTAATAAATTATTGGATATTAATTGGGCATTTAAACAAGAATACATTTCCGTTTTCCCCATTCAAGAAATACATTATGCTTGTCACATTTTAAATCTAATTCAATATCTTTAAAGCAGAACTTAATTTTCTTCAATCATGAGATGTGTGAAAATAACATCCCTAACATTTTTTAACCTGTTCCTGCCCAGCCAATAGCATAATGATGGTCAGGCAGGACTCTCGTTGATCCAGGTGGGCGTCATATAATGTGCTCTCAGGGCCGGGCTGTAGTGAGATCTGTCACTGGCTGTGTTCCTTGGACACAGCCGATGACAGACCTGTTTACTGGCCCGTTGCCAGTTCTATGTGACCAATCACAGCAAGTCACATGACAAATGTAAAAATAAATGGCCTCCTTTCATGCCATTCATTGTGTACAATTGTGTCACTTGCTTTGATTTGTCACAATAATTACATGTACACACTGGGCCAATCACAACCCATCTGTGTCACATGATTAGGCATGGCCAATCACAGCTAATCACAACAAAAGAACCTTAATGAATCGATTTCCTTCAGTTAAATGCTTCCTTATAGCAAAGAAATTCTTTGCTATAAGAAATCATAGGGTGTAAAAAAAAATATTGATCACTTCTCCAAAATAGTAAAATGCTACTATGGTAACATTATTCTACTCTGGTCACAGTGTATTATGAAAAAGAAAATATCGATTTTTTTTTTCGTACTGTCACTAGTCAGTATCCCTGATCACCACCACACCAGTTTTACAATGATGCTGTACTGCATTGGTGACGGTATGGAAAAAAAATGTGAAAAACATGTTTTTAATTTCTTTATTTTCCATTTGTCATTTGGGGGAAATCTGTACTGTGCTGACATTTTTGGGACTCAAGAAATTAGATTGGCCATCAGTACTTCAGAATTTAATACATTTTCAGATATATACCATAGTTTGTGAATTCTATACCTTTCCTACAGCCTAAAGAATAAATACTGATTTGAGTTATTTTCATCAAAGAAATGTAGCAAAATACATCTTGGCCTAAATTCATAAAGAACAATTTTTTATTTGCCAGATTTTATAACAGACGTTTTAGAACAGAAAGAAAAACGTGTTTTTTTTCAAAATTTTCAGTCTGTTTTGGTTAATTTAGCAAAAACTAAATGGTGATTAAAAACCACCAAAAGAAAGCTCTAGTTGCATGATCAAAATTATAAAAACTTAGTTTGGGTACAGAATTGCATGACTGCACAATTGTCATTCAAAGTGTGAGAGCACTAAAAGCTGAAAATTGGTCTGGGCAGGAAGGGGGTAAAAGTGTCCTGTATGGAAGTGGTTAGATAGACCTCAAAACATTAGTGTAAATAACATTTTTACTCTGCATGGGTTTGAAGTTTGAGCATACAATTTATAGTAAAACATGCTTCTTAGTAAATTCATTATATACAGGATGTGCTGTGGTATGTGCATAAATAGTGAATATTGTGAGGATTAATTTGGGTATCTGTCATGTTAAGCATGTTAATATTCACTTCAGGCATTCATATATGTGAAAATGAAATTCTTGTATACGTTGACACATTTTTGTACACTTTAACACCTAATTAGGTGCAGCTGAGGGGACAGGAAATTCACTTTTTACATGATTACATAACTGAAGTTAATATTCTTATAATTTTTTGTGCAAAGATTTTCAGTAAATCAAGCTCATAGACTTTGGTAAATCAGACCCAATATATAGTATTGGAGATTGTGTGATTGTTTAGAAATTGAACTTAATTCGAAAGCATATATATATATATCTATACAGTCATGGCCGAAATTGTTGGCACCCTTGATATTTCTCCAGGAAATCATGTATTTCTCACGAAACGTATTGCATTAACACATGTTTTGCTATACACATGTTTATTCCCTTTGTGTGTATTGGGACAAAACAAAAAAAGGGAGGAAAGAAAGCAAATTCGACATAATGTCACACAAACCTCCAAAAATGGGCTGGACAAAAGTATTGGCACCCTTTCACAACTGCGGATAAATAAGAATGTTACAAGCATGTGATGCTCCTGTAAACTCACCTGGGGCAAGTAACAGGTGTGGGCAATATAGAAATCACACCTGAAAGCAGATAAAAAGGAGAGACGTTCACTTAACCTTTGCATTGTGTGTCTGTCTGTGCCACACTAAGCATGGACAACAGAAAGAGGAGACGAGAACTGTCTGAGGACCTGAGAACCAAAATTGTGGCAAAATATCAACAATCTCAAGGTTACAAGTCCATCTCCAGAGAACTAGATTTGCCTTTGTCCACAGTGCGCAACATTATCAAGAAGTTTGCAACCCATGGCACTGTAGCTAATCTCCCTGGTCGTGGACGGATGAGGAAAATTGATGAAAGATTGCAACGCAGAATAGTCCGGATGGTGGATAAGCAGCCCCAAACATGTTCCAAAGACATTCAAGCTGTCCTGCAGGCTCAGGGAGCATCAGTGTCAGCGCGAACTATCCGTCGACATTTAAATGAAATGAAACGCTATGGCAGGAGACCCAGGAGGACCCCACTGCTGACACAGAGACATAAAAAAGCAAGACTACAGTTTGCCAAAATGTACTTGAGTAAGCCAAAAGCCTTCTGGGAAAACGTCTTGTGGACAGATGAGACCAAGATAGAGCTTTTTGGTAAAGCACATCATTCTACTGTTTACCGAAAACGGAATGAGGCCTACAAAGAACAAAACACAGTACCTACGGTAAAATATGGTGGAGGTTCAATGATGTTTTGGGGTTGTTTTGCTGCCTCTGGCACTGGGTGCCTTGACTGTGTGCAAGGCATCATGAAATCTGAGGATTACCAAAGGATTTTGGGTCGCACTGTAGGGCCCAGTGTCAGAAAGCTGGGTTTGCGTCCAAGATCCTGGGTCTTCCAGCAGGACAATGACCCCAAACATACGTCAAAAAGCACTCAGAAATGGATGGCAAAGAAGCGCTGGAGAGTTCTGAAGTGGCCAGCAATGAGCCCAGATCTAAATCCCATTGAACACCTGTGGAGAGATCTTAAAATTGCTGTTGGGAAAAGGTGTCCTTCCAATAAGAGAGACCTGGAGCTGTTTGCAAAGGAAGAGTGGTCCAAAATTCCGGGTGAGAGGTGTCAGAAGCTTATTGATGGTTATAGGAAGCGACTGATTTCAGTTATGTTTTCCAAAGGGTGTGCAACCAAATATTAAGTTAAGGGTGCCAATACTTTTGTCCAGCCCATTTTTGGGGTTTTGTGTGACATTATGTCATATTTGCTTTTCTGCCTCTGTTTTATATTTGTTCCAATACATACAAAGGGAATAAACATGTGTATAGCAAAACATGTGTTAATGCAATACCTTTTTTGTGTGAAATACTTGATTTTCAGGAAAAATATCAAGGGTGCCAACAATTTCGGCCATGACTGTATATCTATATCTATATATATATATATATATATATATATATATGTAAATAAACATTTTTATATATATATATATATATATATTTTTTTTTTTTTTTTTTTTTAATTATTTTTTTTTTTTTAACCACTGCATTGTTGCATTAATTCTCCTTGTAATTCTGCTGTAGTAACCATTATGTTATTCAATTTAATCTAGGTTTACATCATGTTATAACCACTTTAAAAAGATGTACAGTCAGGTAATGGATTTTGACATTTATTATTCCCTTTTGTTGTTTTATAGTTTAGCTTAGCAATCTAACAAAAAAAATATTTTCATCCTAGCAGAGCCTGAAACAGAGAGTCTGCCTTTCATTGACACATGCAATAAATTCCTGAAGATATTTTTTAGCAGGTCTGATATTTTTCCCCACTTTATTCATTTAAATTGTTTTGTGGAAAAGCTCATACCCCAGAAAAGACTGTAGATTCTCTGCTTTTGTACTTTCAGCTATTCACCCAACATTCCGATGATGATTTTCTGACATACTGTTAGATCGTTCTAAAAACTGTTTGCCAGAAATAAATTAAATCAGATAAATAAGGGAAGTTATGAAAATTACAGCAAGTATGTATAATGGAAGTCCAAATGGTGATTCATACATTCCTATAGGAAACTCTTTCCTTATTATTTCCTTTTTAAAAATATGAAAGCATTCATATAGTGTTATCAGTACAATGGCCTTTATTGTGCATTTGTGGACTTTCAGGTTAAAACTGTGAACAATCACGTTCAAAGTTTGCTACAGGAAAAAATATTATTGTTGTGCACTCTAGAAAAACATAATTTTTTTAGCTTTCGATTGATATTTTATTTTGTGACATGAACTTAATATTCCACACATTCCTTAAAGTATAAATCCAGTAAAAAAAAAAAAAACATAAATAAATAAATATTAGCCTATTAAAAGATTAAACAAAAAAGTAGATTTTGCTACAATACTCACCTTCATTCCAGAGCTGTTCCCCACAGTACTTTTTATCCTCCACTAACCCTCGTTCTTTTGGGTTGAAATACACTTTTTCCAAGCTGTCATGTACCCACCCCCAGCCTTTGACTGGGCAGTAACAGAGTAGTGGTTAGCCTATCTCAATCTCGTTCTTATTTATCTCCCTATCAACATTCTCTATATCAGCACATGAACTGACTGGCTACATGTGCTGCTTCTTCCTCTTCTAGTCTGAACTCTTCCGTAAATGGACTGCAAGAGGCTGATATCAAGTCAGATTGAGGTACTCACACTGCTTAGATTTAAAATAATACATTTGATCATGAATACAGACTGCATTAGAGTATGCTTTGGATCTTCTGGGAATCCAGATTTCTAAGATAAATAGGCAAAAAGCAAACATCTAAAAACCAGAGCTGTAATTCTGTTCAGAAAGCCCTATTCTTTAGATACCCCGGCCACATAGCATAGCCAGGTCATGGATATCAAGCTCTCCATTAACTAACTCCATCAATTAACTAACATGATAGCTGTCAGTGTTAGATTGACAGCGCTATGAAGTACTGTAGATCCTGATGGACTGCCTATGTTGCCCCTCCCTTACTCAGAGCTTCTGTGCAGGAGAATATAGGTAGATAATATATATACTGTACATATGTATGAATTTATAGAAACTTTGTTTAAAAAAAGTGCATTGATTTTCTGGTTTTAATTAATACTTAACTACCGTATTTTTCGCACCATAAGACGCACTTTTTTCCCCCCAAAAAAGGGGGGGAAATGTCAGTGCGTCTTATGGAGCGAATATGGAGCGGCCGGTCCGGTATTTCCACTGCCACCGTGTCAGAATACCGGGCCGGCCGCTCAGCTCTACAGCGGGACCTTATAGAGATGACTGCTGACCTTTGGGGAGGGGAGGGAGCGGGTACCTGAATTTGACAGATACCCGCTCCCACTTCCGTGGAGTTGTTCTTTCATCTTACCCGTTCCTCTATCCAGCCGCGCGCTGTCTTCCCGGCTTCTGTAGTGTGGGCATGACAGCCGGGTGCCAAGTGCGCATGCGCAGGAAGCGGTGCTTTTTGTGAATGGTAAGGCGGCACCTGGGACACATGACAGATCCCAGAAGCCGCCGGACCAATCACAAAGCGCAAGTGCTCATGCGCACTGGGCACCCGGCTGTCCTGCCGAGCGCCTTTACAGAAGCCGGGAAGACAGCGCGCGGCTGGATAGAGGAACAGATCCCTGTGCTGTCCGCAGTCTCTGGTCATCCCTGTGCTGTCCGCAGTCTCTGGTCATCCCTGTGCTGTCCGCAGTCTCTGGTCATCCCTGTACTGTGTCCGCAGTCTCTGGTCATCCCTGTACTGTGTCTGCAGTCTCTGGTCATCTCCTGTACTGTGTCCGCAGTCTCTGGTCATCCCCTGCACTGTGTCCGCAGTCTCTGGTCACCTCCTGTACTGTGTCCACAGTCTCTGGTCATCCCCTGCACTGTGTCCGCAGTCTCTGGTCATCTCCTGTACTGTGTCCGCAGTCTCTGGTCATCTCCTGTACTGTGTCCACAGTCTCTGGTCATCCCTGTACTGTGTCCGCAGTCTCTGGTCATCCCTGTACTGTGTCCGCAGTCTCTGGTCATCTCCTGTACTGTGTCCGCAGTCTCTGGTCATCCCTGTACTGTGTCCGCAGTCTCTGGTCATCCCCTGTACTGTGTCCGCAGTCTCTGGTCATCTCCTGTACTGTGTCCGCAGTCTCTGGTCATCCCCTGCACTGTGTCCGCAGTCTCTGGTCATCTCCTGTACTGTGTCCGCAGTCTCTGGTCATCTCCTGCACTGTGTCCGCAGTCTCTGGTCATCTCCTGTACTGTGTCCACAGTCTCTGGTCATCTCCTGTACTGTGGCCGCAGTCTCTGGTCATCCCCTGAACTGTGTTTGCAGTCTCTGGTCATCTCCTGTACTGTGTCCGCAGTCTCTGGTCATCTCCTGTACTATGTCTGCAGTCCATTAGTTCAGAATTTTTTTTCCTGTTTTCTTCCTCTAAAACCTAGGTGCGTCTTATGGTCAGGTGCGTCTTATGGAGCGAAAAATACGGTAACTTAAATGGTGAACTTTAATAGCTACTTGAAGCTCAGATTTAAAGGCATGAACATTGTTTACAGGCTTGAAAAAGAGTGGGGGCAAACAAGTACCCCTGCTGCAATTCACAACATGAAAACAGTTTGCTAATTGTTTCTTGTCCCCAGTTTGTCAGCTCTCCCTTCACAAGTACACACTAATACTATGACTGTTTTATGCCTGCCTTTCATCATGATAGGCCTGGTTTGTCCAAAAGCCCCCATTATAGATCCTTCTAAGCCTGCTGGTCATGGTTCAAAGGCCACACAAAGCATTATGTTTTAGAAAACTTAATCTGGATAAGAAAATTTAGAAATAACAGGATTCATTGTAAAACCTTTTTGCAACTTAGCACTTAAATATGCCCTCAGAAAGAACCCCAATTTAGAAAGTAATCAAACTAGACATGACCAAGACAGAAATGTTATTTTGGTTTCATTTATTAAGTAAATTATTTTGTTCATTATGTTAGAATTCATTGTTTTCGCAACATTTTCATTATTTCGGGAGAGTATATACACTGCTCAAAAAAATTAAAGGAACGCTTTGAAAATACATTAGAACTCTATGGGGAAAAACATCATGCTGGATATCTATACTGATAAGGACTGGGTAATGTGTTAGGAATGTAAGGATGCCCCATCATTCGATGGAAATGAAAATTATCAACCTACAGAGGATTGAATTCAAAGACACCCCAAAAATCTAAGTGAAAAAATTATGCAGCAGGCCAGTCCATTTTGCTGAAATTTCATTGCAGCAACTCAAAATGGTACTCATTAGCTTGTATGCCCCATCACGTGCTTGAATGCATGCCTGACAATGTCGGGGCATGCTCCTAATGAGACAACGGAAGGTGTACTGGGGTATTTCCTCCTAGATCCAGACTAGGGCATCACTGAGCTCCTGGACAGACTGAGATGCAACCTGGCAGTGTCAGATGGACTGACAAATTATATCCCAGAGGTGTTCTATTGGATTTAGGTCAGGCAAGCATGGGGGTCATTCAATGATATCAAATCCTTCATCCTCCAGGAGCTGCCTGCATACTCTCGCCACATGAGGCCGGGCATTGTTGTGCACCAAGAGGAACCCAGGACTCACTGCACCAGCATAAGGTCTCACAATGGGTCCAAGGATTTAATTCCGAAACCTAATGTCAGTCATGGTGCCATTGTCTAGCCTGTAGAGGTCTGTGCATCCCTTCATGAATATGCCTCCCCAGACCATCACTGACCCACCACCAAAACAGTCATTCTGAACAATGTTACAGGCAGCATAATGTTCTCCATGGCTTCTCCAGACCCTTACACGTCTGACACATGTGCTCAGGATAAACCTGCTCTCATCTGTGACCTGCCAATTCTGGTGTTCAGTGGCAAATGCCAATCAAGCTCTATGGTCCTGGGCAGTGAGCACAGGGCCCACTAGAGGATGTCAGGCCCTCAGGCCACCCTCATGAAGTCTGTTTCTGATTGTTTGGTCAGAGACATTCACACCAGTGGCCTGCTGGAGATCATTTTGTAGGGATCTGGCAGTGCTCATCCTGTTCTTCCTTGCACAAAGAAGCAGATACCAGCTGCTGATGAGTTTAGGACCTCCTACGGCCTTGTCCAGCTCTTCTAGAGTAACTGCTTGTCCCTTGGAATCTCCTCCATGCTCTTGAGACTGTTCTGGGAGACACAGCAAACCTTCTGGCAATGGCACATATTGATGTGCCATCTTGGAGGAGTTGCCTGTGCAACCTCAAAACTAGTGAAAAACAGTAAGAAAATATGAGTACAGAAAAAATGTCAGTGGCCTCTACCTGTAAAACCATTCCAGTTTAGGGGGTTGTCTCATTGTTGTCCATCTAGTGCACCTGTTATTAATTTAATTAACACCAAAGCAGCTGAAACTGATTAACAACCCGCTCTGCTACTTAACTGACCAGATCAATATCCCATGAGTTTAAATGACTTGATGCTATACTCGGACTAAAAAGCGTTCCTTTAATTTTTTTGAGCCACGTATATTATTGTAATATAGTATTATAGTATATTCGTTGTTCTGAACTGATTCTGACTTTTGTTAATTGCGTTATTCTTTTGTTATTTAGAAAGATTGGCTATATTTGTTTTAATGTTAAAGTCGTTATTTTGGGAGATTACTTATGCACTCTGAGTCATCCCTGCTAGTCCAACCCACAAAGAAAAATGGAATGAACTGATTGGGCAATATTGACTGGAGTCACATTCACCTGAAAGTAATGAATGGAAGAAAATTAATTTCAGATTCATTTGGATGATTTATGATTCGGAGATTCTGATGGATCCACCCTCATCAAATTCAAACACAATAATTAGCAATTATCTTATTTCACTTTTATACCTTGTTTTATTCATTGAAATATGTTTCCATTTCATATGTAGTGCTATTTAAATAATAATGAAAAATGTTAATGCAAAAAAAAAAAATTGGCTGATTATCCAAGAATATACTGCACCACCCTATTCCGAATAAAAGAAATGAATGCAAATTAATACGTATTCATTTGCTATGTTATTAGGTTTAATTTATTTTCTCATTCCCAAATGACTTTGTTTGTTGGGCCACGCACATACAAATCAAACTAATGGTCTCTCAAGTTCAACCCCAATACAAGAAGAATCTTATTAGAATATTCATGCTAGACTCACTAGTATAAAAACAAATGGCTCTGAATCTATTCAGATCATTCATTATGTCGTTACGTTATTCTGGATGTTTTAAACATTAACAAAAAGCCCAAACTATCGCATCATGTCATCCAAATTAAACAATTTAATACAAATCAATTTGTTGTTTTCATTATAGTTTATTTCAGATTCATTGAAATGCGTTACTATAGTGATTCGGAGATACATCCGAATAACAGAATCATGACAATGTTATCCTAATTTTGATTTGTAACAAAATGAATCGCAAATGTTTAAATTAAACTACTACATTTTGTACAGAAAGCTAGTGGGACACAAACTGTACAGTACTTTACCATATACAGTAGAAATATGTGTTTGTATGAGGTTGATTATTTCAAACAAGTTGTCTGTTTGAATTACAGCTAAAAGGAGATGGTTAGAATTAGGTTGAAAAAAATGTAAAGTCACATGCATATTGGTCTATTGTTTGATGTAATGTCTCAATGACAGTCTCACCACTCAAAAATAATAATGAGCTTTGTACTGTATAATAAAAAAATAAATTTTGCTGCTTGATATTGATGTCAGCTTGATTGTTCTTGTAACAATATGCACCTGGGCACAATAATGGAGTTTCTGTGAAAATACAGAAAATATAGTCTAATTAATCTATCATAAAAATCAATCATAAAAGAACTAAAATTGAAACATAGAGTTGAACTAAATTACTAAAGTTTTAAAAATATTGCTTATAAAGCTTCAGACTCATAAATATAAAAAGTTTTCATACTTGTGAATAATTGTGTTTAATCTTGCATTACTTCCTGAATTGCATTATATGTTATTTAAAGTGAATGGCTTTACTTGAAATCATGACGTGTGATGATTTGAGATGTCATCAAGGTATAGGCATGGGGAAAAACAGATGGAGTATGGGTTTAGACAAATACCTAATACAGACTGAGAGTTAGAAGAGAAGGAAGTAAAAGGGCAAGCAGTCTTATCCAGGATTGTGCCGAGTAGTGTAGCAAGGGTAGGAGTGTGGGTCCCAGTAATAATGAGTGATCTGGGTGTTGTAATGGATTACTGTATTTAAGATATTGAGGAAGGTGAATTAACAAAGCTATCCAGATATACCTATGGATTAATGAAATCAAATACACCTCCAATATGTGAATCCCCCACTAGAAAGTAACACTTTCTCCCTAGAAAGTAGAACTAATAAATAAATTCTCAGTGACTAATCTATTATCTAATCAAACATTCCCAAAAGTACTTATAAATAAAATATAAAATAAATTAAACTATACTCAAAATATAATATATATAATATAAAATAAAATAAAAATAGTCCAATTCAAGTCCAAATCAAAAATCCACCCAAAAGCAAACACCAATAAGTCCAGTAGGAAGGATTCCAATCCTATTTCAATGCCTTGAAATAGTCACTGAGAAAGGTTATTTTATTATACTTATGGATTGTTTTAAATCACAACAGTCATATTTAGCAAAAACTAAGGCCATTATCATAAGGTAAAGGTAGGCATACTGAGTATCTTATACATTTTCTATGTGCTCCAGTAGCCTCAAAACATTGGAGTTCTCAGCTGTTAAATGAAAACATCAAGATCCAGTCCTAGTGCTAGACCTTGCAAGCAACTGTTCCTGCATCTTTTAATGTATCTTCCTAGTTATTGGAGACACATACATATTGGGGGAAGAAGAAGCATGGTAATGTATGTTTGGAAGTGAAATGAAGTAAGCAGAGTCCCCAGTCTTACCAGAGTGTGTCATAAAATGCCAAGTATGCATTAAAAAATAGTGGCTACTGTTGCAAAGTTGTGGGTGATATATTTCCATTAACGCCAAATTTTAATTCAACTGGCTAGACAGTGGTCATGTGAGCAGATGAGCATAGAACCAGCAATATGATAAACCACCATACATTCTGACTGGAGGTGAGCAGCAAAAGTGGTGGACCATATCACTGGATACCCAGACATTGTGGAGTCTTGTTTGTGAGTAGGGATGAAATGAAGATTTCTGGGATCAGGGGGGGGGGGGGGGGGGGAGCAGGGCACTGCCTTGTGGGAAATGTACCAAATAAAAAAAAAAAAACTCCATTCAAAATTAAAATGCAAACATTAAAAAAAAAGCCTGGGGTGCACTTAACATGCCTGTAAAGTAGCTAATCTGGTCGATGCATACAGCCTACTACACTACAAAATATGATATGGTTATTACAGCAAACCATTAACAATATAAAAACTGCGATTTAAATTGCCAGCAAATAAGAGCCTCAGCTGCTGTCCTTCACTATGTAAACAAATGGTTGAGGATTCCCTTCTTCTATACCAGACCTTTATCCTAGATAAGGGTCTGTTATAGATGTTAATGGAGAATGATCCTCCAACCAAAAAAAGGTGTGGGGGTTCCCACTAAAAATACATATCAGACCCTTATTTTTTATGTTGGTCTGGTATGGGTGTCAAGAGGGACCCCGCACAATGTGGGGTCATCCACAAATTTGATACCAGACTGGTATGAATTCTAAATTTCAAAATTGGTATGAATTTTAAAGAGGAACCCCACAGTCATACTTGGTTAGTGTCATTGCCTAAATATTACCATGTGGGTATATCTGACCAGTGATAAAACTCTATCCCTGGAATCATGGCTAGTAAATGAATGGAACTGAAAGTCATTGTAGTAAAAATCCCCCCCACCCCATAAAAACAACAGCCACCACAGGAAGTCATAGATGTTGCATATCTCCAAAATATCCAACAGTACTGTATTAAAAATAATTGTGAGAGGTCCCAAAAGCATTGAGGTACCAAGGCAGAAGCTGGCAACTGCAGGCCAGTGAGTTTATGATCTATAGTTAATGGAATGACAGATTACTTAAAAACACAAAACTTGCTGGACCCAAAGCCACATGGCTTTACTGAAGTCGCATCATGTGAGACTAATCTAAAAACTACTACTACTAAAACTGTACAAGCTGGGACTTCAGTAGTTCAGATCATATGCAGTTGGCTAAAGGATAAGGCCAAGAACATGGTTGTAATTGAGGTTCATTCAGAACAGAGACCAAACACTAGTGGTATACTACAATGCTCTGTACTATGTCCTGTTCTATTTAATATATTTGTAAGTGATCTAACTAAAAAGTTTGCTGGGTAAGGTATTTTTTTTTGTGCTGAAACAAAGGTGCGCATAGGGTTCATATTCTTGAAGGTGTCTGTAACATGGAACATGATTTGGCATTGGTGGAAGATTGGTCAAAACAGTGGAAACTGCAGTTCAGTGTTTCCAAATGTTAAATAATGAACCTAGGGAAAAGAATCCCTTTATAGAGTAAAATATTGGGGGTACAGTGTTGGTGAGAACTTCAATGGAAAAAGAAAATAGAATTCTAGGATCCATTACTAGAGGGGTCAGCAGCAGAAGGAAGGAGGTTCTGATTTCCATATATAAATATTTAGTTCAACATCTTTTAGAATGGCGTGTCCAGTTCTGGAGACCTCACATCATATTGATAACATAGAATGGGTCCAGAGACAGGCAAAAAAAAAGGTCTGAGGGATAAAACATATCAGTAGAGACTTCAGGAATTTTATATGTACAGTCTGGAGGAAAAAAAGAGGTAACGAGTCAGTCAACAGTAGGTGGATTCAGATATAATTGGATAAACATATACTGTATCTATACTCTTGCAAAAAAAGTTTTTAAAACATATTTAAAAAATTGGTGTAGATCTTGCTGTCACTCTTCTTTATTTCTAACCAAGGCACTGTGAAATAGAGTAAATGCCATGCATATATAGTTATACCATCACCTTATCAAACATGCCTGAGATATAGATATATATATATATATATATATATATATATATATATATATATATATATATACAGTGCTCAGAATAACACCCCAACAGATTTGTCAGAAAAACTTTCCTTTCAGAATCAACATTTTCTATGGGACACTATACTACAAAATACTCCCACAAACGCAGGCCATTGATTGCAGACAAGATTTGTTAATTTGCACACACAAGTAAGTATTTTTTCTAACAAGTTAATTCAAGACCATGTTGCAAAAATGAATGCACCCCAATGAAAGTCTTAGGATTAACCACATCCCCGCCTCCCTATAGCAGATATATTGCTACAGGGCGGCAGGGGTGCACAAAATCACGTACATAGATGTGATTTTGTATTGATGGGTAGGGGGTAGGGGGTGTGAGCTGCATGTGCCCTAACCGTGCCACCATTCATGGCCACGGTTGTTAATCACCAAGACCCGGTGATTACCCGCTGGTGCCCGATGATTACCGAGGATCTCCAATGGGGAGGAGGGCTGCTTTGTTTACTAACAGTCCTCCTCCCTGTCTGCTCATGCACACTGCTCTGGATAGCTGTGCTGTGCACAGCCATCCAGAGCAGTGTCCTTACAGTGAAGCACCAACACACTGCCCTCTAGTAAAACACTCACAACACACAGTTAACCCTTTGATCACCCCTCATGTTAATCTCTTCCTGCCCAGTGCCATTAGTACAGTGTCAGTGCTTTTTTTTTAGCACTGATCACTGTATTGGTGTCACTGAGGGATGTCAGTGACACCAAGTCAGTTCCACCCAGTGTCAGAATGCCCTCCACAGTCCCGCAGTCCCGCTATAAGTCACTGATCATTATTAGTAGAAAGAAAATAAAAATTCCAGTATCTATACCGCCATATGTAAATGCTATAACTTTCACATAAACAAATTAATTTACATGTATTGGGATTTTTTTTAGCAAATACATGTAACAGAATACATTTTGGCCTAAATTTATGATGAAATTTAAATTTTTTAATAGCAAAAAAAATAAAAAACATTGTTTTTTTTCAAAATTGTCTGTCTTATTTTGTATACCACAAAAAAATAAAAAATGCACAGGCAATCAAATACCACCAAAAGAAAGATCAATTCATGGGAAAAAATTACCGCACAATTGTCAGTTAAAGCAACGCAGCACCGTAATGCAAATAATGGCCTGGTCAGGAAGGGGGGGGGGGTAATTCCTCAGGAGGGCAAGTGGTTAATGCTTTATTATCATTGTGGTGGACTTGCCTACTGGGCACTTTTACCCTCTTCCCTCCCAGGCCAATTTTCACCTTTCAGCACAGTCGCACTTAGAATCACAATTGAGCGGTCATGCAACACTGTACCCAAAGACATTTTTTATCATTTTTTTGAGATAGATAGAGCTTTATTTTGGTGGTATTTAATTGCCACTGGGTTTTTTTGCTAAAAAAACTAAAAAAGACTGAACATTTTGAAAAACAACGTTTTTTCTTAGTTTCGGTGATAACATTTTGTAAATAAGTAATTTTTCTCCTTCACTGATGTGTGCTAATGAGGCTGCACTGATGGGCACTGATAGGCTGCAGTGATAGGCAGCATTGATGAGGAGGCACTGACAGGCGGCACTGATAGGCAGCACTGACTGGCACTTATAGATGAATGACAATTGGACGGTTATGCAAAACTGTGCCCATATGAATTTTTTACCATTTTTTGAGACAGATAAAGCTTTATTTTGGTGGTATTTATTCACTGCTGGGATTTTTATTTTTTTTGCTATGTAAATGAAAATGTCCAAAAAGTTTGAAAAAAAGTGTTTTTCTTATAAAATTTTGCAAATAAATAATCTTTCATCATAATTCTTGGCCGAAATGTATTCCGTTATCTTTTTAGTAAAAAAAAAAAAAATGAGCCAAATTAGTTTATAACCAAAAATTATAATTTGTAAACATTTTTTTTACATTTTTATTTTATTTTTTTATATTATTATTTATGTGTTTGTTTTTTTTTTAAATACTGTCACCCTAGCAGTACAGTGTCACCATGGTTTTTTTTTACTGTGATTGCTTTTACACCCATATAGGATGTAAAAGCAATCATGTCTCTTTCTCTCTGTCTGCATTCTTGCAGCCATTGAGAACTACTGAGTGAGCTGTGATTGGTCACAGCTTGTCACATGGTACAAGGCTGTTGTGAATAGCCTTGTACCATGTGACCTCTGTGATCATTCACAGATTTCACACGTAGTAAGCAATGTTGTCACAAGTGACATTTTGCTTACTACTTTGCATGTGATCACTGATTGGCCAATCAGTGATCACATGATCGGGACCTCGTACAGAAGTCCCGTCCGACGATCGGTGTTTCACTGTGTCCGGAGGACACAGCGGGCACCGGATCGCGGTGCTGCGCACTCCCAGGGAGCTAGAAATGGAGGGTGCCGTTTATGAATGCCGTTTATGGGTGGCTTCCATCACCCAATTTTGCCCATGGGTGTGCCTGGGTATGTCCTGACATGGGTGAAAGCACTCCCATAGCTGCGGCTGCTGCAGAAGGATGTCAAGAGGCCATTGCAGTTCGATGATTGACAGAGCTCACCCTTCACACGTCCGCCATCTTGGGATGCCATGCATGCGCCCTGACACAGATACTTTTGAACTCAGAACAGCATACTCAAACAAGCACAATAGCTCTGGCTCCAACACAGCAAGACTTCTCTCAATGGGTACCCAACAGTAGCTCAAACAACAGAAATACAGAGAAAAGTGCCAGTCCAAAAACAGGATGAAGATCCTGATAATTTTAATTATTAGTAAAAGAGTCATGTTTCTGAGACAACACCACTCCCCCTTTGTCAGGGCTGATGAAAAATGATGTCTAGATATACTGTACATTAGGTTATATACCAAAAATTCTAGAACATTACATAATAACAATAAATCTGTTACATGTACTGGTCGTGGTTGAATTCCAAATGTTAAAAAATACAAATAATATACATATCTATCATTTAAAAAAAGTATATATATATATGTAAACATATGTTAAAATTACATAAAAAAGCTCACAAATGACCAGGCCCCGATGGCCTTATGGCTACCTATTATAAGTGATTTGCAGATCTCTTAGTTTCCATGCTTACAAATTCCTATAATGCTCTCTTAGATCAACAATCCTTTTGTTTATTATATTTTTATTAATTTTTCATTATAAATAGAACAAATTTTCAAAACACTGCAATCACACAATTTCCAGAACAAATTTTACATAATCCCTTCCCCTCCCAACAACTACCCCCCCCCCCAACCAGTCACCTCCTACTATTTACTTTTTCTTCCTGTTCCTATATTTACTCCTAACATCTTTCTTCATCACTCCACTCTCCTTCCCTACCTACCGAAGACTAAAAGAACCATCATTCCTATCCTTGCCTCTTCCCCTCCTTTACACTCTGATCAGTTCTGAATATCTCTTGGATGTTTTGAAGTCCTTCCATCTATCAAAAGTTTTCTTAATTTTTTTTATTTTATCTCAATCAATATGGTATGGTTTCTCCATCCTGTATATAAACTCCACTCTAGTTATCCAATCTTTTATTTTTGGAGTTTCCTGCATCTGCTAGAATTTAGGAATCAATCATTTAGCTGCATTTAATAAATAAAATGTCATCATGTTCTTATACTGTTTCACTGAGAAATCAGAATTATGAAATAAACAGACCCAATGATCCTTAAATTACTAATCCCCATTATCTCCTGTATTTCTTGTATTATTCCTTGCCAAAATTCCTGTATTTTAGGACAATCCCACCATATACTGTATATGATCCCTAAGAATCCTAGAATACCTACAATATATTATTTACCAAAAATGCACAAAGGAAAAGTAAGACACACAGGTAGGCCAATTGTAAGTGGCATTAATTCTCTGTTTGTAAGGATTGGTGAATATATAGACTTCTTTTTACAAGATATAGTAATGAAGAATAGAGCTTTCCTAAAAGATAGTGGAGAATTGATAAAATCATTGAAATCCCAAAAAGTTCTTGAAGATTGCTTATTAGTAACAGTTGATGTGGGGTCAATATATACTAGTATAGATCAGAGGGATGGTGTAGAAGCTGTAAAATGGGCATTAAAAGAAAAAAACTGAGTTGAAAAAAGAACAGAGAGAGTTTATTGTGGAATTGTTGGAGTTTGCTATGGCCAATAATTTTTTTCTGGTACAATAACTCCTTTTTCCAACAATGTAAAAGAGTTGCAATGGGAACTAAGTATGCTGCCAGCGTGGCAAATTTGGTAATGGCAAAATAGGAGGAAGAAAATATTTATGATAAATGGCCAGAGATGGCACTATATAAAAGATACATTGACAATATTGTAATTTTTTTAGAGGGGCACACAACATGAGCTTAATGTATTCATTAGTGAAATAAATAATGATCTATATGGTTTAAAATTTACAACAGTCAGTTATACAAGACAGGTTAATTTTCTGGATCTTATCCTGTTTAAACAAGATGGCATCATAAAGACTAAAACTTTTTAAGAATATAGAGAGAAACAGCTTTATACCCACCTCAAGTTGTCATCATCTAAGGTGGATATATAACACTCCTAAAAGTCAGTTCACACGAATAAGGAGGAATTGTGATGAAGATTCATATTTTAAGGATCAAACTGATTTATTGATTAAGAGATTTGTGGAAAAAGGATACAACAGATCATTTTTGGAAAAAAGAAAGAGATAATAACCTTATAAAAAATAAAGAATATTTATTAACGGATAAAAGTAAGAATACAAGAAGTTTGGACAGAGTGGGTGTTGCAACTGATTATAATGCACAATATAAAGATGTTGAAATTTGTTTTTAAAATATTATCCCATTTTACAAAAAGATGATATTCTAAAAAATATCATCCCTGAACATCCCACGTTTATATATAGGAAAAACTGATCTTTGAGAACAAAGGTGATACATAATGTTGCTAATCCACCAAAGTCTATGAATATGTTCCCGGGGTTGGAACGATTGCATAAATGCAACAGAAGTAAGGCATGCATAATAACAAAAAATGATTTAAAAAAAGGAAGAATTTTACATCTATGTCCACAAATAAAGAATATGATATCAAATCTCTCATTTCATGTGATTCTTCACGTGTAGTGTATGTGTTAGAGTGCCCATGCCATTTTCAATACGGGGGAAGGACTATTAGACAATTAAAAACAAGAATAGGTGAACATATTAATAACATAGACACTTTAAATTGAGACATAATAAGGATCCAAGTTTATTGACCTTTCATGGGATTGGTAAAATTTTAACATCGTTGGAGAAGTACAGATATGTTAAAAGAAGTTTCAAAGAGAGAAACTCATTGGGTATATGAATTGGATACATTACAACCCAAGGGGTTGAATATTGAGTTCGACTTGAATTGTTTTCTGACAGATTTTTGATAAACAGACATAGTAGTGTAGAGTTACCCTTTAATGGTGACTATCTCTTTAAGAGAAGAACGAATATGAATATGAATAAGGAGAGCTTTGCTATTTTAGTATATTGGAATAAGGTTCTAACAAAGCCCAAGAAAAATCTCTTTATGTATTCAATTGTAAATTGGATGGTTACATTGTTTGTACTGTAATGATTTGGGGCAAAAAATTGTATGGTATTGGTGATGCACATCCTACAGCTGCTGGAGGACGTTGAATGATGAAACGCGTAGCGTGGGGATGTCAACGGGGAGGTTAGAAAGCATCCTAATGTGTCTTCTGTCCCTAGATTTCCATAAGGCATTTTAAACAGTATCCTGGCCAGATCTCCACTATATTCTTCAATGCTGGGGGTTTGGTCCACTCTCCCTCCACTGGGTCATGTCCCTTTACCATAACCCTCAGGCCTATATCCGCTATGCTGGTTACTGCTCTGACATGTTTCCCATAGGCAGAGGCACCAGGCAGGGATGTCCACTATACCCACTCCTGTTTGCCTTGGCCATCGATCCATTGGCTCAACTAATTTGCTCCTACCCTGATATCCAGGGAGTTGAGTTGGGGGGCTCACAGCGCAATCTTTGTCTCTTCACTGATGATGTCCTCCTCTTTCTAACCTCCCCACTGACATCCCTACCCACCCTCCATACATTAGGATGATTTTCCATGATCTCTGGCCTAGTAATCAACCCACATAAATCCCAGGCCCTCAATATGTCCCTGCAACCCTCATTGGAACAACACCTGCGGGTGACTTTTCCATTCCCATGGGCCCCCCAAAGCCTCTCCTACTTAAGTATCCAACTTCCTCGCACCATAGCTGACATGTATAGGCTTAACTATCCCCTATGCTCACATGCCTTACTTCCCTTCTCTCTCAATGGTCCTCTCTCCTGATTTCCTGGATTGGTAGGATCCATGCAGTGAAAATGACAATATTCCAAAAAATATTATACTTATTTCTGATGTTACCTATACCTGTCCCAGCTCATTATCTTCGCATCCTCCACTGTCAGATATCTACTTATATTTGGGGAAATACAAAACCTTGCCTCCCCAGCCGTACAATTCTACTTTCAAAACTTCTAGATGGACTAGGTCTTCCCCTAATCATCAAATACTACCAAGCTGCATAGCTATCACTCCTACCCAAATATCATGTGACCCACAGAACTCCCCTCTGGGTCAGTCTTGAAGCAATATACTGTGATCCTCTCTCTGTTGTGAACCTTCTATGACTCCGCCCCTCGGATCGTAAAAGCCTTTCCAATCCCTCTCTTTATTGGATAAACTTAGGACTCCCTTTGTGCTACAATTTTCCCACAATCTGTTGCAATCTTTTTTCAAGAATCCATCTTTCTACCCTGTTGTTTCCTCCCCCTCCTCGTTACAGGCCTAGCATTCAGTGGGTCTACTTCGACTTTACCACCTGACCACTAACTTGGCCTTCCAAACTTTTCCTTCTCTTCAGGAAATGTACGCTCTACCAAACTTGGAAATATTCCACTACCTACAAATTAAACATTTTTTTACACCTTTCCCAACCCCGTTCTCTGCTTTACATCTCCTAACCTTCTTCTAGTTCTTTGAGCTTGTAAAAGAGACCCCCATGCTCCCGGCTTTATCTCTTTATTGGCACTCACTTCCATATATTGTGGTCCACCCCACATAATGTAACGTTTCTGGGCTGACATATACAAGATCAGCTGTACCCTAATGGCTATTGAACTAGTCCCAGATCCTCTCACAGCCCTACAAAATTTGTGACCCCTTAACTTAACACGGGTGGAACACAAACTATTCCTTCAAGTGATGACTGCAGCTGAGCAGATCATTGCGAGAGCCTGGAAGACTGCCTATATTAATAATGTTGAAAACAAAAATAGGGTCACCAAGGCCATGGTTCATGTTAAACTAAATGCAGTCTTGCTTAATTGAGTTGTATATTACATTAAAATGTGGCAACCCTGGGTGCACCATTCCCCCCCCCCCCCCGAATTGTTGACACCTTCTTGTTACCATGCATTTTTATGGGTGATCCTATTTATATGGCAATTTGGCTTATTCACAATTCTGACCATGGGCTGGCACAGCGGCATCCTTCCCATACTCCCTTACTCTCCTCTCCCCCTATACCCCCTCTCAACTCCACTCTAAAATATTTTTCTCTTCTCCTTTGTCTTTTCATTTTCCTAGAAGTGTTGTTATAAGACATGAAACTTGTATGTTTAATTTAACCACTACGCCTATCATAGGCACTTTAGTTTAGCTTGTTAAGCGGCCTATATGAACATTGCATTCTTGCCCGCTCATTGGTTTGCTGACCCTTTGTTCACACATATGAGGTTGTGCATTTCTTTTTACTGTTACAGTATTACATTACCTCTTTATACTGATACCTTCTCAGGTATCAGTATAAAATACTGTGGGTGATGGAGTGGTGGGAGGAGTGGAGGAGGTTAGTTGTTAGGTGAGGTCAGGTGTTAGGTGAGGTTGGGGTAGGCTTCCCCAAAGAGGAGGGTTTTCAGGGTGCGCCTGAAGGTGAGGAGGGTAGGTGACAGTCTGATGGATTGGGGTAGGGAGTTCCAGAGGATGGGGTAAGTCCTGGAGAAGTCCTGCAATCGGGCGTGGGAGGAGGAGACCAGGGAGCTAGAGAGTAGGAGGTCCTGTGAGGAGCGGAGGGCACGGGTAGGGTAGTATTTGGGTATCAGGTCAGTTATGTAGTTTGGGGCGGCATTGTGGATGGCTTTGTAGGTCAGAGTTAGCAGTTTGAATTTGATGAGTTGGGCAATCGGGAGCCAATGAAGGGATTGGCAGAGGGGGGAGGCAGATGTGGAGTGGTTGGTGAGGTGGATGAGTCTAGCCGCTGAGTTTAGGATTGACTGGAGTGAGGATAGCATTCGTTTGGGTAGGCCAGTGAGAAGGGAATTGCAATAGTCCAGGCGTGAGATGATGAGGGAGCGTACGAGTTGTTTGGTGGTGTCTGAGGTGAGGAACATGCGTATCTTGGAGATGTTGTGGAGGTGGAGCCTGCAAGATCTAGATAGCAGTTGGATGTGGGGTAGGAAGGAGAGGTGGAAGTCCAGGGTGACACCCAGGACTTTGGTGTGTGGGGTGGGAGAGATGGTGGCGTTGTTAGTAGTGATGGAGAGGATGGGGGGGGGGCACGGGGTGGGGGGAAGACCAGGAGCTCGGTTTTGGATAGGTTAAGTTTGAGGAAATGGAGCGACATCAAGTCTGATATGTCGTTTAGGAGGTGGGCGATGCAGGCAGAGAGTGAGGGGGTGAGGTGGGGGGTGGAGAGGTAAATTTGGGTGTCGTCGGCATAGAGGTGGTAATTGAAGCCGTGGGAGTGAATAAGTTTACCAAGGGAGGAGATATAGATGGAGAAGAGGAGGGGCCCGAGGACAGAGCCTTGGGGGACCCCGACAGAGAGGGGGAGGGAGGGGGAGGTGGCAGTGTTGTAGGTGATGCTGAAGGAGCGTTGGGAAAGGTAGGAGGAGAACCAGGAGAGAGCAGCGTCCTTGATGCCAAGGGAGTGCAGTTTGGCAAGGAGGAGAGGGTGGTCAACAGTGTCGAAGGCCGCGGAGAGGTTGAGGAGCAGGAGGATAGAATAGTGGCCATTGGCTTTGGTGGTTAGCAGGTTGTTGGTGATTTTAAGTAGGGCGGTTTCGGTGGAGTGCAGGGGACGGAAGCCAGACTGTAGGGGGTCAAGGAGGTTCTTATCAGTGAGGTGGGCGCTTAGGCGATTGTAGGCCAGGCGCTCAAGGAGCTTGGAAGTGAAGGGCAACAAGGAGATGGGTCTAAGGTTGTTAAGGTTAGTGGGGTCAAGGGAGGGTTTTTTGAGTATGGGGGCGATGTGTGCGTGCTTTAGAGGGGAAGGTGCCAGTGGAGAGGGAGAAATTGAAGATGTGGGTAAGGGAGCGAATGATGGAGGGGGGGGGGTGACTGGAGGAGCTGTGAGGGGATGGGGTACAGGGGGCAGGTGGTGAGGCGGGCTTCAGTGAAGACCTTAGAGACCTCCTCAGGGCTAGTTGGGCTGAAGGAGCGGAGTGTTGGGGAGATGATGGTCTGCGGGGCATTAGGTATAGTGGGGGGTAGTGCGGCTATGAGGTCGGGGGAGGGGAGGGTTGAGGGGTTGAAGGAGGGCGGGAGGCTGGGAGGAGAGGTGGATTGTGGGTTGACAATGTCCTTACGGATTGTGTCAATCTTGTTTTGGAAGTGATTGGCAATCTCGTGGTCGGTGAGTGAGGTGCTGGGTGGAGGTGGGGGGGGAGAGAGCAGGGATTTGAAAGTGGAGAAGAGCCGGCGAGGACAGGTGGAGAGAGTGTTGATAAGGGTTATGAAATAGGTTTGCTTGGCGGCGTGGAGGGAGGTGGTGTAGGCGAGGTAGGCGGCTTTATAGAGGGAGAACGCACAAGGGGATCTGGTTTTCCGCCATAAGCGCTGCGTTGTTTGAGGCATTTCGTGTTGTCATTTTACCAGGGTTGAAGCGGTCGGGGTCTAATGCTACGTGGGGTTAGGAGTGCCAGGGAGTCAAGGGCAGCTGACAGTGATTCGTTGTATGCAGTAGTGGCCAGGTCAGGGCATGACAGAGGGAGGATATTGTCATACAGACGGTCAGCTGCTGGGTGGAGATGGGTCGGGTTCAATAAACAATTTGAACAAAAAAAAATTACATCAAAAAGAAAATGTGCAAACAAGTAACGAAAAATCAAGCTGCTAAATGCATTACTATTTATTATTTTATTTAGTACTATTTATCACTATTGCTAAAGCACACTAAGAGATCAAGCTGCTGAAATAAAACTAGCCCCCCCCCCCAAAAAAAATATAAAACAATTTAACTACTGAAGTAGATACTAAAACTGCAGAAATAAAAATGATTAACTACTGGAAGAAGTACTAAAGGACGATAAGAAGTCAATTTGCTGACTGAAAAACGAAGCTACTGAACTAAGACTAATTAGCTACTGAATTAAGTGCTGAAATATAAGTGCTAATAAACATTAAGAACCTAAGCTGCTGAAATAATACCATTTGGCGGATCCATTGAAATTAGTCTGCATATAGAGGACAGCAGCAGCTGCAGGCACAGGAAGAATGGTCCCAGTGATTGAACCCATGGATTGGTGGTTACCCGAGGCTGATTAATTTATTCATATTTCACTTATTAACCACTTCAGCTACTCGGCAGTGCTCTATCTCAACTGGTAATTGCGTAGTCATACAATACTTTACCCCAAAAAAGTATGTCCTTTTTTCCCACAAATAGAGATTTCTGGGGGTTTTTTATTTTTGGTGATATAAACGGAAAAAAAAAAAACAAAACGGAAATTTTGAAAAAACAATATTTTCTACTTTCTGTTATAAATAATATCCAATAAACGTAAAAATAAATTTAGTTATAAATTTAGGTCAAACTGTATTCTGCTGCATGTCTTTGGTAAAAAAAAAAAAATCCCAATACGTGTATATTAATTGTTTTGTGTGAAAGATATAGCGTCTAAAAACTATGGTATATATTTTGGAATTTACCCAGCTTTTACTTTCTGACTGCCTCAACATCCTACTGACAATATGCCAGCATGGATTAGATTTGTTACTCAATTCCATAGTTATCAAAAGTAAATGTGATATACTATACGCAAACACTGACCAATTTTACACCAAGATCCTTACTTCAAATCACTTTTACCACAACAACCCAAGTTTTCGTACAGGAAAGCTCCCAGCTTAAAAGGGAAAATAGCACCTAGCTAATTTAAAACTAAGATAAAGAACACAGTTCCTCTCACCCTTTCCCTTATTGTTGGTATGTATCAGTGCAAAAAACCCTTATGTAAGACATGCCAATTTATTCATCATGGACAAAAGGATACCATATCAGATTAGGGAATTTTACACATGCTCTTCTGAATACGTGGTCTATTGTCTAATTTGTCCTTGTGGTCTGAATGTGGGTAGAACCACACGTACCCTTCGTAAATGTTTTGGCGAGCACCGTCGCCTTATAGAGGATGGAAAAGATCAGCATAGCGTACCCAGACATTTTTTTTAATGCCATGGAAAATCCAGCACTTTTTGCATCTCTGTCAGGATCTACACCTTGAACATATTATACCTCGGTGGCCTAAATGAAGAGCTTCAAATAAGCTCCATTTTATAGAGACATTTGCTTCCTTCCAAACGGTGGTTATAGATATCAACATAATACTCTTATACAGCTGTTTGTACTTTATCAATAGTAGTCCTTTCCTCCAACAAATTTAGGTATATCTCTTCCTTATTCTTTTCTCATTTAACTATGATCCCTTTTAGTACACCACAGAGGGATAATAAGGAGATACGCCAAATCCACATACTATTATAGCAAGCCCATTTATCCAAAATGCGCTTTTCTAATTTTGCTTTTATTATTTTATTTTTTTTAAAAAAAGATTTTTATTAGAAGGAAGTCAACATAGCAATACATGTACAGACGTGGATCCAAAGTCAGACATATCACTGTGTGGCGCTTCCCGTGTCGCGGATGGGTCAAAGCATAACAGACAATACAAAACATAATGTAAAACATTGTGTCATTGTGAACATTATAGTTCAGGAAATGTACTGCATATAAAAAAAAGCGAAGAGAGATATATTGTCTTTTGACCTTTGAGCAGGATTTTCTGTCAGGGGAGTGTGAAGTGTGTGATATTGAATATGAACAGCACATGCTAAAGCTTTAGATCTATTTCACGTGTCTAAGAATTGGATGTGTGAGTGATATGGGGCGTAGTACGTCTGTTTGAAGGACAACGTCCAGTATCGGTTATGGTATAAAAACGAAGATAGGAGTAGAATATAGATGGGAGATAAAGATCAGGTAGAGAGAAGGTTAGTTAGTAAGTAGAATAAAGAGGTGATAAAGGTAGGTATATAGAAAGGAAGAGGGGAGAAAAAGAAAAAAAAAGGGGGGGGGATGGGTTGGGAGGGAAGGGCTTAGGGTGAGGTAAAACAGAAAGGAGGGGTGTATGTTTGCGGATATGTGGCTCACAACATGTGAAATGAGCCACGGTAAAAACACCTACTTATAGCTGAAGACTTGGAGCGTATCAAGACAGTCAACCGGGTAATATGCGGTTCTGAGGGAGTAAGCCTTGGTGCAAGACTAAGGTATATCTAGGCATATATCGAGAGGTATCGCAGAAAACAGGACAATCCCCAGTTGCAGGATATGTCTGGTCAATCATTGCTGCATTAGTAGGTGGTAGGTAGGGGTGGTTTTAAAGTGCCTCCAACAGGCCCAAGTTCCCGTGAATCTCTCGGGATGTTTCTTGGCAACAGAGATCAATTCCTCCATTTCTTCAATTCTACTGATCCTCGCAAACCATTCATGGATAGTGGGAATATTTGTTGAGCGCCAGTGGACTGGGACACACTGTTAACCATATGCATGGCGAGTGATTTACGGTATGTCTGGAATGGGAATGAGAAGTGATGCAGTAGAAATTGTGCAGGGGTGAGCTCCAGGCTATACGTGGTCACGCATGCAATTGTGGATTGAACTCTCCCCCAAAAAGGCTGCAGCAGTGGACAGTCCCACCAAATGTGCATGAGTGTGCCCTTAGCCAGGTGACATTTCCAACAAGAGTCTGAGGCATTGGGATCGAATTGGTGAAGCAGGGCTGGAACTCTGTACCATCTAGAGTATAGTTTGAAGTTGCTTTCCTGTGTGGAAACACATATGGAGCCCTTGTGAATAAGTGCGTAAATGTGATCCCAGTCTTCCAGCGTTAGTTGGAGTTGTAGGTCAGAGCTCCAGGCTATACAGGCTTTCCTAGACTGAACCTCAATAGTGTTTTCAAGACAAGAGTAAAGATGGGATATAACATGTCTCTTGGGAGAGTCTGTAGAACAGAGTTTTTCGAATGGGGTAAGATGTCTAGTATAATTGTTTATGTGCAAAGAACTATGAACAAAATGGTGTAGTTGTCTATACATACATGGCGTCAAGGTCAGGAGTGGCCACTTGTTTAAAATGATGTCTCTAGAGAGAAATGTCCCATCTTTAAAGAGTTGGTGCATACTCAGATTGTTTGGGTGGCTGGATCCTGCAAGAAATGCATGTGACAAACCCGGTGGGAAGTCCGGGTTCATAGTAATGGATGAAAGTAGAAGAAAAGTCCGATTTCTTAATTATCTAGTGGTAACAGGCTAACGTGGAGCCTATAAGAGGGTGTCCCATGAATTCAATAGGGAGGTGTTCACTTTTCAGCCAGGGAGACGAGGCAAGGGGAGTCTTCGAGAAAGCTGCCTCCAAGTTTACCCACGCTTTTCGACTATGATTCGTGGACCAATCTACTATTCTAGCCATTTAGCATGCTCTATAGTAGCGGGCAATGTCCGGTAGCCCAATACCTCCACTGGCTTTGGGCATAGTGAGTTGGTCAAAACTGATTCTTGGGCGTTTGTTACACCATAGGAACAAGGTGCATAAGGTTTTATAAGACTTAAAAAAGGAATTGGGCAGTTTAATTGGAATTGTTTGCAGTAGGTATAGAATTCTAGGAAGCACATTCATCTTAATAATCGCTGCTCTGCCGTACCAAGAGAACAATGGTTTATCCCAGGTCTGCAGGTCTTTAGTGATACTGCGGAGGATGGGTAAGAAGTTCTGGGCATAGAGATATGCAAGATGGGCTGGTAGTTGGATTCCTAGATACCTAATGGCTTCGGACTGCCAGGTAAAGGGAAAATTAAGTTTTGCCTGATGAAGCGTATCTTGTGGTAGGGAAATATTTAGGGCTTGAGATTTGTTGAAGTTGATTTTAAAATTAGCTAGGTACTGAAACAGCTTGAAGTCATGCAGTAGGTTAGGCGATGTAATATGTGGGTCTGTTAAGAAAAGTAAGATGTCGTCAGCGAACGCAGTGATTTTGTGCTGTCATTTTGTTTCATGCATTGCAGAAACAGTTCGAGTGTGATGATAAATAGGAGGGGGGATAATGGGCATCCTTGTCTTGTTCCATTGCGTATTGAAAAGACGTCTGAGAGGAGACCGTTTACTCTCACTTTAGCCGTTGGTGTCGTGTATAGGGACATGATGAAGTTCAAAAAGCGGGGAGGAAGCCCGAGGCCAGATAAAACAGCCTCCATATAGTCCCATGCCAGTCTGTCAAAGGCCTTCTGCGCATCTAGAGAGAGGGAGAAGCCAGATTGTTTCTTCTGTATCAGCCAATGGTGTATGTTTATAGCCCTGATTGTGTTGTCTCTAGCCTCTCTGCCAGGGACGAATCCCACTTGATCAGTGGAAATAATAGTGTCAATAATGCTCAGTAGACGATTGGCCAGAATCTTTGCAAAAATCTTAAGGTCAACGTTCAGTAAGGAAATCGGGCGATAGTTTGCTGGCGATGTCTGGTATTTATTTTCTTTTGGTATCAATGTAATGTGAGCTTCAGAGAGATAGAGCATGGATTGACCTGGTGTATCTAGCGAATTGAAGGCCTTTAGAAATGGGTGTGCCAGGACATCTATGAAGGATTTGTAGCTTTTATTATTATTTATTTTTATTCATTTTTTATCTATGGTACAATAATCTATCTTTTTCATTATCTTATTGATTTATTCATTATTATTAGTGTTTATTTTCACCTCCATTGTTCTATTCTAATTTATTTTCATAGTTATTGTCATTTTCCATTTCCCTTCTATCTAATATGCCTTTTTTTAGATATATGTTATTATATGTATACATACACACTTGTATACTTTTTAACCCAAAGCATTAGAGCTATTCTCTCGTGTGTTTTAATATCTGTTTTTATATCTGTATTAATTCCTGTACAATGTAGGAAAACAGGGTCCTTAGGACCCTGGAACTATTTGCCTCTCCCATTCCCTTCACACTGTAAAATCGTCAGTGTTTTATTGGGGATTAGGTCTGAAGAAGGAGCCTACTGACCATGGTTCAAAGCGCATTACCGCCCCCTTCACCTCCGACATCCAACTCTGCTCTTCAAGCCTCATTTTGATACACAGACACATCCTAGTTCATACTTCCTGATCCTATAGACTGAGCTGCTGCTGGACGGCTGGATGTCCCACCTGGATCTTAACACACCACATGATGAGTCTTTTTAACTTTTTATCTTGTAAGTGCAATTCATCTATTGTTCACTAATAAATTGTCTATACTGCATTTAGAGCCGCCTTCCTCTCTTTTTCATTTTTACTGCATTAGAGCCTTGCTTCCACTCTAAGAAAAGCTGCCTCAGTGTTACTGCTCCCATCTATCCATCACTAATATCCATCTGGCACCTTTATCCTACAGCTACAGAGGTTGGGCTCTAACAAGCGTGCCCTATACAATATACATTTTCCAGTGAAGTCTTGCTGCAGCATTGTTTTAAAACCTGGCCAGGAGGTCTGCATCCCTCAAGGTGGGCTGTGGAGGGTCTGGAGGGATATCAGGCAGGCTCTCCAGGTCAGAGGGAGCATCCAGGTCACCTGAAAGGAGTGGTGGGGAAGCCTCCAAAATTGTGGCCGGGGATTCTGGTGGGAGTGCCGGCAGGTAGGCCGTGGGACCGGAGGGGTCCATCGATCTAGTTATGGAGGCATGGGAGGCCCCAGATCTCTGGCAGTGGGGCAGCAGAGGGTGAGGGCAGAGGACAGGATGGGCTCTCCAGGAGGCAGGGTGATCGCAGATGTGCCCGGTGGTGGAGGACCATAATCGCCAAGTGGCCATCTTCAAGCGCTGCTCACAAGCGCCACCCTGTTTGGTGTTTTTCAAAGTAGTTCTCTGTGTATTTTCACTTCATGCAATTGCTGAAGTGAAGAGCCTGAAGTTCTTCCACTTAAATAACCCTCACTTACAGAAAGAACCCCACAATTGTGCACCCCCAGCTTTCTGCTTACATTATAAACATGGTTTAGCTTTATACTGTTAGGAATGGGTGTGCTTTCTTGGCAGTTAATCAATCAGGAGTTAATAAAGGATGCCTGGATAGCAGAGCAAACTTTTCACATCACTTTAAGGTGTTGGAAAGGTGCCAGATAAAATGATCCAGTGGATTGAGAATATGTATAAGGGAATGTTGAGTTAAGTGAAAGCTAATAGATGGTTGATAGAGATGTGAATCAGGTCACCTGTGGGGAAAGGGTGTCCTCTCTTCACTGTAGTGTTTGTTTTTATTGGCTGAACCTCTGTTTCAAATGTTGGAGAAGGACACACTTGTGAGGGGATTGAAGTACCTGAAAGTGAGCAGAGACATTTGAGATTTGGAATTTTTAAGATCATTATCTCTGATCATTATCTCTAAAAGTAAACATTTTTATTATACTGTGTTACCTAAAACAGATAAGGTGTTTTAAAAATTGGAAAAATGTGTTTTCATTTTTTTTTGTTAGCCTTCCAACATGGAAAAACTAAAGCGAGAGAAAGTAGTAAAAGATGATTATGGAAAGATTTTTAGGAGGAGGTATAATCCAGGTAATGTGAATAAGGAGATATGGTGTGAGAATAATTCTAGGTACACAGAGATTTGTTTTTCATTCAACCCAGTAGGCTTAATGAAAAGAAGATTGAGAGGTCACCATACTAACTAAATGATGTTAGTTCAGCGATCTCCCCCACTGAGCTATTGTGTTCCAACAGGGAGACTACTCCCCACCAGAACACATTGATCAGCACTCACAGCCATTGGCTGCAGGTACTGATTGGATGCTGGTTTTCCATCATGCCTGTTCAATAAAAGTCAGTCCTTAGACCAGCTTCTATTGGACAGGCTGCTGTACACAAGGACCAAATGTCAGCTGGTTTATGTTGAACCCGACAACATTTGGCCTATGTTTACCAGCCTTATGAAAGTGATGAAAATTAAAGATAAGACAGAGAATATGGAGATTAGTAAGATACAGAATGAGAGTCTGTGGGGGAATATACATAGTGTATGATGTGGTAAACAGGCAGTAGAGTTGTTTACCTACAAGAGCCTTTCAGAGAGGTAATGGTTAATTGAAAGTGAAGCATGTCCATAAGATGAGTGTAGAGGTTTTGAAAATATAATGCATATTTTGGGGTGTGGTTTTACGAGAAAAGTGTGGCAGAAAATGTATTAAAGGATTGACTGGAGTTTATGTTGTGACATATGAGATGATGATGCATGGGTTATATACTGTAATTTAAGTGAAAAGGCAATGAGGGTGTTATGGTTGTCTGTGAACTAGGCGAAAGAGAGTTTTTTGGCTGAAAACAATATTTCGAATTTTATGGAGAAAGTGGTAAGTGTGAGGATGTGTGTACCATGGTCTGTGGAAGGCTTTGTTTATATGACTATAGTGATGGTAGAAATGTTAGGTTTGGCAAGGTATAAGAAATTTGGAAATTTAAGAAATTGAAATTTAGCATTTTGCAGATGTTTTTTTCATGTTTGCTCCTTCCCGTGTCTACTGCTTTTTAAATTTGTATTTCTAGTAATTGTTGTAATTATTATTATATGTATATATATTAGAGATAAGTTTGTGTTTTTGCATATTAAAATGAGTGGGACTGAGACGTTAATTTGCCATACCCTACAGAAGGGTTCCTTGCCTCCTTTATCACAGTTGTTGGCCACCTGTCATCACCCTGTTTGGAGTATTCACAACTTCGACATTATCGATGCTAACGTACCCATGACCGCCTTAACTAGACCACTCACAAACTGACTCACAGTCCACCAGGCTGAAACTCACCTTGTTTTAAATATACCAAGTCTTCCTTAGGGCCTCTCTGCCACATGCTCCATGATTTATGGCCAAATGGCAACAGGAACTTAATCTTCCCAATGAGTTAGATTGGGATGAGATACTGACTTTTGCCTACAAAACGTCCATATCTTCTAGAGCGAAGGAGCACAATTACAAGATCTTAACCAGATGGTATTGATGCCCAACTACCCTACACAAAACATACCCATCTATTTTAAACACTTGCTTGAGATGTTTACAGGTCCTGGGCACCATGTGCATATCTGTAGCCCTTACCCTCTCATAATCCTTTTCTGGGACAAAATATTATTCCTTTACTATGGCTTAGTTGGAGACAGAATTAATAACTCTCCTATTACTTTGCTGTCCATGTTGCCAAGATCCTATGAACAAAATAAAAAGTCTTCTCTGGCATTTTCTAACATCTGCACATACTGTGATAGCTAGGGCATGACACAAACCTCACAAACCTAATATAACAAGAAATGGTATATTAACTCACTATGTAATAATGATTTTCCATCAGGTTACATCAAGATTGTGAATCTACTCTATCCAATGAATCTAACTACTGCTTTATAGGGACTTTCTTGTAAAGACGTATGCATTATCAGTACAATGGGTATTGCATGAAAAAAAACAATGGACAACACTGTAACCCAAATTTAATGTGGAACAAGAGATACAAAATGTAGTTGGATATAATTCAAATATATTATTTATTAACATTTCAAACATTGACTTGTTTTCATAATTAATTATTTAGCTGTACATACCTGTATCATAAACAATTTCATTGCTAACCTTCTTGTAGTAGATTATACAATATTTTTACTACTGGTATTGTGCTTCTTACTGCTTAGTGGTTAAGTTTGGTGTACATACATTTGTGTATTTTCTACACTTCAGTTAAATGTTTTAATAGATTTTGTGGACATCACAGTAGATGTAATGAAGGCTGAATCGTGCACCTGATTTATTGCCTGTCTACTATGAGGGCATAAAAGCAATCAGATATCAATTTAAGGCTACTTTCAAGTCAATGAAGCTTGAAACTCAATATTATTGTCAGCTGAAAAATAGGCAGTATGCAGAGTTTCCTTGGGCAAGACTTTGGATGAAACAATTGATTTTGTTCTCATAGCCTGCTTTGCTGTAATTCCTGATCCCTTATGGGTAACCTATTGTTCATTGGCAAATAGGCATTTTTTTTAATACCTGTATCATTAGGTTTTGTGTATGTAATAGATAAAGGGGGAGATTTAATAAAAATGGATAGTGCAAAATCTGGTGCAGTTGTACATGGTAGCCAATCAGCTTCTAACTTCAGCTTGTTCAATTAAACTTTGACAAGTTGATTGGTTTCTATGCATAGCTGCACCAGATTTTGCATGCTCCACTTTTAGTAAATCCACCCAATGAATTATTCAAAAATATTTGCAGGGATTAAGAAATGCTTATATGCTTTTCTCAATAACATATTACATTATATTTTTGAGTATTGTGTATTTATACAAAATGCATATAAAATGTACATGCATGTACAAAAAGGAAAAAAAGTGTTTCATGATTTGCAAAACAGTGTAAAGACTTTATCCACGCATATCTACCAAGTTGACATACAGTAAGTGCTAGGAAGGGGTTAATTTGCCCATCGGATGATCTGGGAGACTCCTCAGAATTCTGGGAACACAATAAAGACCAGAAGACAGGTAGGCTCTAAGTGTGCTCATTTAATGGCAGCATGTGATGGGATTAAATACAAACAGTTTCTAAGGGAGGGATGTCCCTCCATACAATCAGAATATTACAACCAATATCAGTTCAACCAATCAAAGCATTATTAGCTAGGAATATTCCATAAAATGATCTCATTCTAATAGTTGTTAATATGTAACAAACTAAGCTAATTTCTGGATTTTGCAAAAATCAAAGTTCAATACTTGTAGCTAGCTTAATGTTAGAGAGATCGGTTCAGGTTGTCATGACCTATTAAAGATTTGAATAAACAGTGGCTAGAATAAACATTCAGTATTGATTAGATCAAAGTTCTTTAGCTGTGAGGGAGAAATTAAATGCTGATATATCAGAATCATTAAAAGTAGCATAAGACAAGAAAAAGTGATTAACCCTTTCCCCCACAGTAAGTTTTAAATGGCTAACAACAAAAGTTAAGTGTAAATTGGAGTTAACCCTCCACCCCCCCAAAAAAATGTATTTTATTGCATGTTACCAGTGGCGTAACTATAGGAGTCGCAGGGGTCGCAATTGTGGCCCGACCCCATGCTGCAGGGGGCCCATGCGGTTCCCCTGTCACAGTTGTCTAAACCTGGTTGGGGGGGGGGTGACAGGGTGGCATATATAAGAAGCAATCTCCTCCTGGTTACTGCAGACACTGAAAGTCCTGCAGGAGCCAGGAGAAAAATGAAGGAGCTCGCTTCTTCTTTATGTTGCCCCCCCTGCCCCTTCTATCCAGCCTAATGCTAAGTGATTCCGGCAGCCATGAGCAATATCTGACATTATTAAGAGACAAGCAGTCAACTAGGGCCACCAGCCCTGTCTCCAAGCTCCTCCCCCGACTCCAGCTCCTGCTTCTTGCCTCGGTCTGCTTCTGACTGGTAAGAGAATCGCTCCCTGTCCCTAAGCCACTCCTGAGGGACAGTGCCTAGCATAGAGCCAACATTGTGTGTCCATATATCCTACTGTCACATTGCCCCTCTCTCATACTGCCCCCCTCCTGTCACACTGCCCCCTCCTGTCCCACTGCCCTCTCCTGTTCCACCACCCCAATCACACTGGTCCCCTCCTGTCGTACTGCCACCCTGTCAAACTGCCAACCTCCTTTCCCACTGTCTCCTGTCACATTGCCCCCCCCCCTCCTGTCACACTGCCCCCCTTCTATCCCACTGCCCTCTCCTGTACCACTGCCCTTCATCACACTGACCCCTCCATTCTACTGCCCCCCTCCTGTCCTACTACCCCCCTCCTGTCCCACTGCCCCCCTCATGTCCCACTGCCTCCTCCAGTCACACTGACCTCCTCCTGTCCTGCTGCCCCCACCTCTTCTGCTGCCCCCTCCTCTCCCACAGCCCCCACCCATAGCACTGCCCCCCCTACTGTTACACTTCCTCCTCCCATCACAATGCCCCCCTGCTCCTGTCACACTGCCCCCCATCACAGTGCCCCGTTCCTGTCACACTTCCCTACTCTTCTGTTACACTGCCCCCCTCTCCTGTCATAATGCCCCCTCCTGTCACACTGCCTCCTTCCTATCCCACTGGCCACCCGCCTGTCCCACTGTCCCCATTACACTGCCCCACTTCTATTCCAATGCCCCCTCCTGTCCCATTTCCCCCATCACATTGCCACCTCCTGTCCCACTGCCCCCCTCCCGTTACACTGACCCCCTTCCTGTACTACTGCCTTTCTTCTGCCCCACTGCCCCCCTCTTGTCCCATGACCCACCATCACACTGCCACCCTCCTGTACCACTGCCCTCTTATTTTGCCACCCCCCTGATGTCCCACTGCCCCTCTTCTGTGCCACTGCCCTGCCACACTGCCCCCTCCTGTCCCACTACCCCCCACCTGTCACACTGTTGTCCTACTGTCCCACTGCTCAATCCTGCCCCCCATCACAGTGCCCTACTCTTCTGTTACACTGCCCCCCTCTC
This sequence comes from Staurois parvus, assembly GCF_062004578.1. Taxonomy (NCBI): domain Eukaryota; kingdom Metazoa; phylum Chordata; class Amphibia; order Anura; family Ranidae; genus Staurois; species Staurois parvus. Next base: position 4,956,085 of record NW_028317808.1, read on the forward strand.
CTGTCACAATGCCCCTCTCTTCTGTCACACTGCCCCTCCTCCTGTCAGAAAGGGGTCAGTGCTTATTGGTGGGTGGAATGGGGAAAGATGGGGTGAGGGCTATGGCAGATGATAAGAAGTTTCCCATGTTACAAACAGCCATTAGAATTTGTACCATTTGTATGAAAATAAAAAATATAAAAAAATATGAGTGCACAAGGTGTCAATGAATTAAAGTGTTTGTTCACCAATGCCAGGAGTCTGCCAACCAAATCAGGTGAGTTAGAAGCTTTGGTGCATGAAGAGAATTATGATTTAATTGGTATTGTAGAATCTTGGCTTCATTCTTCACATGACTGGGCCATTAATATTCCTGGCTACGTTCTCTTTCGGAGAGACAGGCTAAAAAGGAAAGGTGGTGGTGTCTGTCTCTATGTGAGAAATGATCTCAGAGTGAGTGTGAAAGAGGACATAGTTGATGGAGAGTGTGCTGAGGCTGAAGCATTATGGGTGGAACTGCACATGGGGGTGCGTACTACAAAGGTAATCGTTGGAGTTTGTTTTAGGCCTTCCAGTGTTAATGAGGAGGTGGAGATTCAGCTCCTTGAACAGATCAAAATAGCTGCAAGAGATGGGACAGTGATAATAATGGGGGATTTTAACTACGCAGAAATTGACTGAGTAACGATACTGCAGGAACAGTTAAAGGGCAAAATGTATAAACCTACTACAGGAGAATTTTATGGTACAGTTCATAAAGGATCCAACTAATGATGCTCTGCTGGACTTGGTAATCTCAAACCATGCAGAGCTTATTATGAATGTCCATATAAAAGAACATCTCTGTAGCAGTGACCATAACATGATTTAATTTATTGTTAGCTGTAAACATCAAGCACATATGGGAAAATAAAAATGCTCAACTTTAAGAGAGCTAATGTTCCAAGGCTGAAAGCTGCTCTCCAAGACTTAGACTGGGAGGGAATATTGGCATCGATGAACACAACACAGAAATGGGAGTTCTTCAAAAGACTACGTGAACACACTGCAAAATATATTCCCATGGGCAACAAGTTTAAAAGGGTAAAAATCAAACTTATGTGGCTTACGGCCACAGTTAAAAAAGCCATAGGTAATAAGAAAAGAGCTTTTTATAAATATAAAAATGAAGGAATGCTATCATCGTTTAAACATTACAAAAAATACATTTTTTTTCAAAATTTAAATATTGAGTATTCAAAAAGGAAATAAAGGCTACAAAAATTGAAAACGAACGACAGATTGCAAAAGATAGCTGGACAAACCCCCACAATTCTTCAAATATATTAATAGTAAAAAGGTCCAGTCCGAGCATGTAGGCCCTTTACAAAATAATCTAGAGTGGGTGACTGGGGACAAAGAGAAGGCAAATTTATTAAATACCTTCTTCAGCTCTGTGTATACAAAGGAGCATGGGGGAGCTCTTGTCTATAATGGGCATGGTATTGACACCAGTCTAGATGATCCACATTGGCTCACAATTGATATGATACAGAAATATTTAGACAGAAGAAAGGTGTATAAAGCACCTGGACTGGATGGCATACACCCACGGTTCCTTAAAGAATTGAGCTCTGTAATTTCAAAGACATTGGTTCTAATTTTTAGGGACTCTTTAATAACTGGCATAGTGCTACTGGATTGATGTAAGGCCAATGTGGTGCCTATATTTAATCACTTCAATACAGAGCACTTTTACCCCCTTCTTGCCCAGGCCAATTTTCATGTTAAAGCATGCTCACACTTTGAATGGCAATTGCGTGCTCATGCAACACTGTACCCAAACTAAATTTTTATCATTTTGTTCACACAACTAGATATTTTTTTTGGTGGTATTTAATCACCACTGGGGTTTTTATTCTTTGCTAAATTAACAAAAAAAGACCAAATATTTTAAAAAAACAAACATGTTTTTCATTGTTTCTGTTATAAAAGTTTGCAAATAAATAATTGTTCTTCATAAATTTAGGCCAATATGTGTTCTGCTACATTTCTTTGGTGAAAATAATCCAAATCAGTATTTATTATTTAGTCTGTGGGAAAGTTATAGAGTTCACAAACTATGGCACAGATCTGAAAATTGATCAATCATGAAGTACTGACATAAATTTAGGACAATATGTGTTCTGCTACATTTCTTTGGTGAAAATAACCAAAATCAGTATTTATTATTTAGTCTGTGGGAAAGTTATAGAGTTCACAAATTATGGTATAGATCTGAAAATTGATCAGTCATGAAGTACTGACAGCCAATCTAATTTCTTGAGGCCCAAAAATGTCAGAAAAGTAAAGGTATCCCCCAAATGACCCATTTTTGCAAAGAAGATAGTCCAACATATTTCATAAGAGGCATGGCAAGTTTTTTGAAGTTGTAATTTTTTTGTCATTTTTTTTGGAAAATTAAGAAATTAAAACATTTATTTTCACAAATTGTTTTTTAAATACTGTCAACAGTGTGGTACAGCATCATCACATAACTGGTGTGGCGGTTGTTAGGGACACTGACTGGTGACAATACGAAAAAAAATAATTTGATAATTTTTTTCAATTTTTATTGTATATTTAAATTATTTTTTAATTTTTAATTATTATTTTTTTACACAAGCATTTAACTGAATGAAATCACTTTATTCAGGTATTTTTGTTGTGATTAGCTGTGATTGGCCATGGCTATTCACATGACACAGATGGGCTGTGATTGGCCCAGCCTGTGCATGTGATCTTGTGATCTCCCTTACCAGGTTATATGGGATGACTTCTTGTGGTGGTGAATGTGAGCTTGGTGATATACCATCTTGGGGATTGGCATCCTTACACATCTAACCCAGACTTTCCTAGTTTTAAGTGTCAATATTGTCATATTTTAATGATGGTGATGGGTGGAGACTATTTTAAATTTTTGTACATGCTTGTGGATATGTGTTATATGTGAATAAATAAAGTTTTTTTTTTAATTTAAAACTACCTAGGTCACATGAAAGTACCTTCTTTCTCCATGGGGGATTCCCTCCATACAGTTTTTTCTTATGCATTTTTGGTACTGTGATCCGCACCTTGAATTTTGGTGAGTTAGTTAATGTAACAATATTATATTTCCCTGTGTAGAGTTACTGTGTTTGGTACTGTTTCACCCTTTTTTTCTTTTTCATAATTTATATACAATTATCAGTTAACACCTTCCACAGCTGAAAAAACCTACTTGATCTAAAAAAGTACCTTTTTTGGGGGGGTGGGTCCATATCACATTTTTGGCTAATTTGTTTCTCAATGTAGGTGGTTTTGTATACATGAATTGTGGTGCCTTAGGCAAATTTCCTTTGAGGATCTTATCCTACAAAAGAATGGAAGGTATTTAGCATGTAGAACAGTAATTAGTAGAACAAGGAGAACTCACTCAAAGGGAAAACTTTTTAAAATCAAGAAATTTATTACATGTGCAAGCACCCATGTGATTTACCTTTTAGAGTGTCCTTGGAAATTGCAATATGTGGGGTGAACAAGGAAACTTGGAGTGCGTTTGAGTGAACATATTAAAAACATCAAAAAGGGATTTCGACATCATAGTTTATCATATCATTTTAGAAAGTTTCATAATAAGGATCCTACACTTTAGAAATTCGGTGGGATTGATAATGTGGAGTCCTTCTGGAGAGGGGGTGATTTAACTGCCTCCCGCCCGCCATATAAGGAAATGAAAGGCGCAAGGTGGTTCTCTCGTTCTGGGAGGACATCATATGATGTCCTCCCACTCTAACCGCGCGTGCACGCCCCCAGGGACGTGCAGCACGGCGATCGGTGGTGTGCTGTGTCCCTGGGACACAGCGGATCACCGATCAATGAAAAGAGCCAAAGACATTGGCTCTGTCTTGTGATCAGCTGTGTCCAATCACAGCTGATTGCATGTAAATAAGGAAATGCCGGTTATCAGCATTTCTCTCCTCACGAGCTGACAACTCGTGAGGAAAGGAGAGCTGGTAATCAGCATTACTCAGAGGGGACATGTACACTGATCATCATGGCACTAATGATCAGTGTGCGCTAATAATCAGTGTAGCCCCATCAGTACCACCTGTCAGTGTCCAAGAATGCCACCTGTCAGTGCTTATCAATGCTACCTGCCAGTGCCGATCAGTGACACATCAATGCCACATATCAGTGCCTACCAGCGCACATCTAAGCCACATATCAGTGCCCATCTGAGCTGCCTTTCAGTACCATCTGTCACTGGCAGTCAATGCCGCCTATCAATGCCAGTCAGTGCCACCTATCAATGCTTCCAATCAGTGCCGTCTATCAGTGCACTTCAGTGCTGTCTATAAGTGCCGCCTAACAGTGCCAGTCAGCACCACCTAACAGTGCCAGTCAGTGCCACCTATCAGTGCCAAATCAGTGCCACCTAGCAGTGCCATCTACCAGTGCCATATATCAGTACTGTCTTTCAGTGCCCATCAGTGATGTTTGTCAATGCCCATCAGTGCCACCTACCAGTGCCTCCTCATCAGTGCACATAAGTGCCACCTATCAGTGCCCATCAGTGCAGCCTCATTGGTGCACGTCAGTGAAGGAGAAACATCTTTTATTTTCAAAATGTTATAACAGAAACTTAGAAAAAATATATATTTTTAAAATTTTCAGTTGTTTTTGGTTTGTTTAGCAAATAATAAAAAACCCAGAGGTGATTAAATACCACTAAAAGAAAGCTCTGTCTGTCTCAAAAAAATGATAAAAATTTCATATGGGTACAGCGTTCGATGACCGCACAATTGTCATTCAAAGTGCGACAGCGCTGAAAGCTGAAAACTGGCCTGGGCAGGAAGGGGGTATAAGTGCCCTGCAGGCAAGTGTTTAAAAAATCAATATCACAGAAGAAAACTAGATGGATGAAAATATTAGATACTTTAGTCCCCAAAGGGTTAAATGTAGAAATAGATTTGAATTGTTTCCTGTCCAACTCACCGGTGAGTGGAGCGCACGAGAATCAGCGGCAGTCCGGAGCCATCTTGATGCTGCTGTATTACTTTTGTTTGAGGCTACTCAAAGATTACACCTACAAGGCTATTTTATTATTTATGGAATGTGAGTGTAATATATACTGTTATTCATAGCTAAATAAATGGCATGACAATATTACACTATCAGTGTTCCTTTTGCTTCCCTTTATTTTCCGCATGTTGTTAAACGGAATGTATTGATGGATTGCACCTTTTATATTACAACCATGGGTCCGGCACTCTAATGAATTCTGGAAAAATCTGTGAGCACATTCCACCAGAAATAATCACTTTTGACTCTTAAGCCCATAATGCTAGGAGTCCACCATATCTGGTAAGTGCGGGGCGCACAGGGCAAGGATCACTGAGCACTACATGCTGGAAATTTTGTTTCACGGCACGGGACATTCATTTTGGATTTTTCCTTCTGAGCATATGATATTATATTGGAGCACCTAAGGACGAAGCACTTAATATTATGGACTTTTTTTTTAATGAGCTATATTTATTAGTAATTATTATGTGTTAGTGTAATTCACTTTTGAGCAGCAGCATTTTTTCAAAACAAACTTATTTGTTTTGTTGTCCTAATTATTTTGGTCACAAATTGTATAACATACAGGAGCGCAGGTTATTTGTTGTTTAACTGTAGGGAATAAAGAGTGCAGCTCGACTGGAGTTAAATACCATCTTGTAAATAGTTTAATGGCCGATTCATGAATATTGAGCAACCTAGTACATTCCCTTAAGTTGCCTACACATTCTTCCCACTTCACATTAGTGAAGTCTACGGAACATTTAGATTCCTATATATATATATATATATATATATATATATATGTTTATCCAGGGAACTAAGGCTACAGAGATGTGCCTATATCTCTGAGATAAGGCCTTTGCCTTCCTCTAGGTGATTTGAGACATATTTGTTCATATAGGGTTGGGTGTGCAATATCATCCATCTTGTAGTGAGAGCAATAAAAATGTTTAATTTGAAGATAACAAAATATCTCCTTGTTTGGAATTCCATAGGTGTTTTGAAGAAACTGAAATGGGATGAATGTGGAATTCTTCAATAGCTTGTTAAGGAAAAGTAAACAAGAGTCAATCCACCAAGCAAAACTATGTGTACTGGAAAAACCCGGGGGAATGCAGGGTCCCCCAAAAGAGCTGCTTGTGGAGAAGACTGAGAGGACAATAAAAATGTATCCTTATAACAGTGCCAGAAATGGAAAGACAGGCTTCAAATCTGCATATGAGGTTCCCCTGGACCATAGGAGGCCTGAAAGGAAGTGTGAAGATATGGAGTATGACTCGAATTTTACCCACAGCACTTTAGATTTATAAATATGCCACTGAGCTAATTGAAAAAATCTGGATGCCAGGTAGTAATGCCACAGATTCGGTTCTCCCAGACTTCCTTTGTGAGATGAATCCTATAACACTGTGTTGGAAAATATTGGGGGGAATCCACCAAAATATAGTTGTTAATATCCCATTGGAATGAAAGGACAAAAGATTTAGTGATCTTAAAGGGAATGGCCCAAAAAAGATATACTACTTTTAGAAGGAAGGTCATCTTTACTGCTGCAATTCTACCTAAAAAGGGGATGTGGTATGATTTCCAGAGTTTAAATGTTTGTTTGAGTTTAGAAATCAAATGTGTGTATTTTTTCAGAAATAAAGACTGCAAAACCATTGTAAGACAATCCCTACATGCGAATGATTTCAATGGACCATTGAAAAGTAAGAGTGTCGTAATACAGGGCTTAAAATTTCAAGTCCTGAGCTACTAGCCAGGCCTTAGAGTTACTCGCCACCAACAAACACACACAAACAGAGACACCTGTACACACACACAGACATGTACATACACACACACACACAGAAACATTTACACACACGCTCAGAGACACATGTACACACACACAGACACATGTACACACATACATGTACCTACATGCAGACACATGTACAGATACACACAGACACATGTAAAATTGTACATGCATACACAGACACACACAAACACACACACGTACACACACGCACACACACACACCCCCATAAAAAGTTGCAGTACTTCGTTGTTCACTCTTCACTCACAGATCCAGGTACTGCACTCTAGGGGGAGGCAGAGAAAACAGCACACACTCCTTGCTTTGCTTTCACTGCGCTCAGCTATTGAGCAGTCTGATGGCTCCCAGTGCCAATGACAGATCGGGCCTGAGCTCTGAGCCTGCTCAGCAAGATGGCCCTGGGGGACACACTCACCCCCACCATAATTTCCACTCGCCATTGGCAAGCAGGCGAGTGGAAATTTCAAGCCCTGTCGTAATACATAGAATTGTGAGTCAAATATATTGATAGGCATCCCTATAGATTTAGAAATATTTACTGTAAGACCTGAGAGAGTGGAAATTCTTGTAGTTTTGAGTCTGTAGAAGTGTCACAAGTTATCCTGCAGTTTCTTGTTTGTGTTCTTACCTCCTTGCTGCAGTCCTGTTCCTGATCCCTTCTCATGTGTTTGTCTGTGCTCATCTATGGGCGTCATCTGCTGTCCTCTGGGTTTTATTTCCTTCCCTTCCATCACTTCCTGGCCCACCTCCTTGTTTGCCTGTCTATATAAGACATGCTCAGACTAGGCCACTTTGCCTGAGCAACTTCCTAGTTGTCAGAGCTCCTGTGTGTTGCTACTGCCTGAATCCTACATTGACTACTTGTGTACTGACCACTGGCTTCGTTCTCTGACCTTGCTTGTTTTCCGTCTGTCCTGACCTCGGCTAGCCTATCGATTTCCGTTTGTCTCCTCCCATTATACTCAGCTAACACAAGCGGTCTCCTCAACCTCAACTGGGCATACCTGGGGGCCGAGACCTGGTCCCAGCTTGCTGCAAGTTCATCCCCACCATCAGGGGCTCTGGTGAAGAAGCAGGCTGGGGCTTAAACTCCGCTCCCTGGGAAACCCCAAGTTGAGTATCAACAAGAGTTCACTACCACAGGTGCTGACAAGAAGGTTTGGAAGAGAAATAGAGGGTCGAGTGATAAATAATAGCATATCATCAGCATACATGCTGAGTTTATACTGAGAGGTGGATGTAGAGTAACCTGAAATATCTGGGTGTCTAAGAATGGCTGCCGCAAGGGGCGCTACTGCAAATGCAAACAATAAAGGGCAAAGGATGCACCCTTGTTGGGTCCCCTTGCCAACTTTGAAAAATGTAGAATTGCATCCTTGTATTTGTATTCTAGTTTGGAGATTAGTATATATGGCCTTAAAGGCATGAAAGATTCCCTTTGGAAGCCATAGCATTGTAAAATGGCAACTAAGCATTCCCATATAACGATATCAAGCACTTTGTGAATGTCTAAACTGATGAGAACAGGGCGTGATTTCAAATTGGCATCTTGGGTGACATTGGCAGCTAATCTTATATTGTCCGTAATTTAAAGGTTTGATATGAATTTTGATTGCTATGGGGAAATTAGAGTAGATATCACTGATGCTAATCTGTTGGACAGCAGTCTACTGACAATTTTAAGATCAATGTTTATGACAGAAAAACGGACGATAATTAGTAAGTAAGGATTGATTCTTATTAGATTTTGGGATCAGAGACATGTTGGCCAATAGCATCTCCTCTGGGAAAAATCCTCCCTGTAAGATGTGATTGAATAAAGATGATAATCAAGGTGTTAGAAGGGCTGCATATTGTTTGTAATAGTCAGAGGAAAAACCATCTGGGCTAGTGGCTAAGGATCGCTTATTGATATTTATAAGTTCCTCCTCAGTACAAGAGCCAAATTGACTGCTGATTTTTCATGCTTGAGGACAGGCACACCTGGGCAACATGACGAGGAAAAGAAAGGAGCTGGGCAAACTGGGTAAACTGTCGGATTTCCTCCGTCCTCTGGGCCATCACAGCAGCCAAGATGGTGCCGGCAGCTCTCCTGGCTCCCACTCAAGCAGATCATCCATGGAGGGAGAGCAAGAAGGGGAAGGTAGGCCTGTAAATCAGCACTCTCATACATATCATGGGGGTTCCCAGGCTTCATCCAGCGCTAATAGCCCTGTGAATACAAGGTTAAAATTGGTACAAAAAGCTCTTTATTCAGATGAGGTGAGTGACACGTGCAACTCCCTGGATGACACACTAGAATTGAAAGATGCCATAGCTGCTTTTCCAACAAGCAATTAGCCTGTTATTGACACTGTATTAAAATACATGCTGGTTTCCTTAAGAAGCAATATACATATGGACATGCTACAGCTGATATAGCAATTTAAAGCTGATGTATCTTAAGTAAGCGATAGAGTCATTCATATAGAGAACAAGTTGGGGGATTTTGCTGATACATTTAACGAAATGGTGGTTGCACATAATGATCAATCATCAAAGCAAAGGTAGCAGACCTGGAGGATCATTCCAGAAGGAACAATATTATAATACATGGAATCCCAGAAATGGTCAAACCGTATGAACTGAATATTTTTTTTACAAATATTTTGAAGCAGTCACTTCCTGATCCGCTCTTGGAAGAATTGATCATAGACCATATTCACAGACTTCCTAAACCTAAACACATTTCAGCAAAGCTTCCTAGAGACACTATTGCAAGACTCCACTATTTTCATGTAAAAGAAAAGTTGATGTCACTCACAAAGAAATCAACTCACCTTCCTGATCTCTCGGTCTACATGCTGCAATGCAGATGCAACCTGATCACAATAACCACACCCCTCAGAAACCATCACATTCCATATAGGTGGATTTACCCTGCCAATTTGATAATAACCAAGGGGGAATGAGAATTTGTTGTATCTGCAATGGATGAAGGTTTGCGCCTGCTCGGAGTGGAATATTATAGCCCAAAATGGTGAAAAAGACCAAAGCCGTCCAGCTTCTCTCCTTCAATCCTCTGAATGAGGCCTGGGCACATACATTACAAGTCCTGTAATTTGTTCACATTAGCTACATCTTAGCTCTGGTAGCTATGAGTGGCAAGCTTAAGAGTTTATACTTCCCTCCACTACATAGCGAGCTTAGATCTACACTTAGATTTCCACAAGAAATCAACAATTTTTTAAGTGGCGCAATTGGCTCCACTGAGTTCTGTTTTCTTTTTCAACACATTTTTATGTTAATGTTTTTTATCACTGTGGGTAACTGAAGACCAACACATTGAGTCGGGATCTGTATTCAGGTTGTTTTCATTTACTGGCTAATCTCCTATCAGGCACCTCACTGCTAAAAAAATATGTCTTTCAAGATCACATCGCTCAACGTGAATGACCTAAACAGTCCGCAACAGAGGCATATGCTGTGGCCAGAGGCTCTTAAATAAACATGCAATATCCTATGCCTACAGGAGACTCACTCACTGCCTAACTTCTGAACAGTCAATTTTCTCATGCTTTTTTCGCCAATGCTCCCTCAAAAAAAGTGGCATAGCCATCTTTATTAACCACTTCAAGTCCGGACACTTTTACCCCCTTCCTGTCCAGGCCAATTTTCAGCTTTCAGCGCTATCACACTTTGAATGACAATTGCGCAGTCATGCAACACTGTATCCATATGAATTTTTTAGCATTTGTTTGAGACAGATAAAGCTTTATTTTGGTGGTATTTACTCACCACTGGGATTTTAATTTTTTTTGCTATATAAATGAAAATGTCCAAAAATTTTTGAAAACATGTATTTCTTATAAAAGTTTGAAAATAAATAATCTTTCTTCATACATCTTGGCCAAAATGTATTCAGTTATCTTTTTAGTAAAAAAACAAAAACAAATTAGTTTATAACCAAAAATTATAATTTTTTTTACATTTTTATATATATTATTATTTATGTTTCTTTTTTTTTTTTACATACTGTCACCCTAGCAGTATAGTGTCACCATGGTGACACTGTACTACTTGTAGGGGGTTATGAAGTTTTTTTTTTTTTTTTTTACACTGATTGCTTTTACACCCATAAAGGCTGTAAAAGCAATAATTTCTCCTTCTCTCTGGCTGCATTCTTGCAGCCATTGAGAAATACTGTGTGAGCTGTGAATGGTCACAGCTTGTCACATGGTACAAGGCTGTTGTGAATAGCCTTGTATCATGTGACCTCTGTAATCATTCACAGTAAGAAGTGACATCTTGCTTACTACTCTTCATGTGCTCACTGATTGGCCAATCAGTGATCGAGACCTCGCACAGATGTCCCGTACAACACAGCGAGCACCGGATCGCGGTGCTGCATGCTCCCAGGGAGCGCACACAAGCAGGGGGTGGGGAGGCTGTTAATAAACGGCCACCTGCCCCTGCGCATGCCACCGTCCGGCCGTTTATATACAATGGCCGGACAGAAAGTGGTTAAAGATACGCTATCTTTCAAACATGTCTCATCTACCTGCTATGAAGAAGGGTGATACGTTATATTGATATGAGAAATAAACAATGTAACGTATACCCTGATCAACTTATACGCACCAGACACAAGACAACTCTCTTTCCTTAAGAAGCTGTGGAAAAAGTCCACATCTATGAGAAAAGGCCATGTGATCATGTGTGGAGACTTTAACATGGTTTCTGACCATTTATTGGATAGCTCTAAGTCTTCTGGCCATAATCAACACAGAATAACACTATCTAATTTTGTCAAGTCGACAAGTTTGTTTGATGTCTGGCATTGTCACCATTCTACGGAAAAGGATTTTTCATTCTTCTCTCGAATACAGCTTACCTATTCACGAATCGATATGTTCCTGTCAGATAAATTTCTGCTTCAAAAAATTTCCAGCTCATAAATCAATTCCATTACTTGGTCAGATCATGCTCCAATCTCAATTACGGTGGGAGCTCATGGTTCTTTCACCCGAGCCAACAGATGGAAGAATGAGACATATCTTTTTAGGCATCCAGAGATTTCTACAGAAATTAGGAACTCAATCCAATAATTCTTCGTAATTAATAATACTTCTGGAATAGATCCTTATACTTTATGGAATGCTCACAAAAAATCATCAGAGGGGTCCTTCTTAAGAAAGGGGCAGTAATATGGAGACAGTGGAAGCAGCAGATAGAAAAAGTTTTAGCTGAAATATCTGACTGAGCGTAAGAATAAAGATTCACCTTCTATGTCTATCAGCAACAAATTACATCAAGCTAGACATGAGCTACATAATTTCTTGATAGCACAACATACACATAACATGAGAATTATGAAAACAAATCATTACGCACACGGTAATAAAGCAAGTAAACTACTAGCCAACCAAGTTAAAGTAAATAATTAAACGCATACCATTCATATGTCATCCCAGTACTGGTGCCAAATTATATAATCTAAAAGAAATTGCTGATGTTTTCAGCAACTATTATAGCTCTCTATACATCTTAAATGATAACCCCAACACGAAACAACCAACTGAGGATCACATTTTGGAATTCTTAAACTGCATATCCCTGCCTAAACTCATTCCTCTGATTTAGAATTTCTAAATGTGCTTTTCACAAAGGAGAAAATAGAGAGAACTATTACATCACTACCACTTAACATATCTCCAGGTCCGGACAGATATTCAGCTGAGTATTATAAAGTGTACTCAAATATTTTAACACCAAATATGCTGAAGGTATTTACATCATTTACATCTGCTGCTTCCAAAGCTTCCTTTCCATCTGAAATGCTTGAAGTGACAATAATAACTTTTCCTAAGCCTGGGAAAGAGCCGGATTGTGCTCCAAATTTCAGACCAATATCTCTACTGAATGTAGATTTAAAAATATATGCAAAACTCATAGCTAACAGACTAGCACATTTTTTGCCAGGATTGATAAAGCAAGACCAAGTAGGTTTCATAGCAGGTAGACCAGCACCAGATGCAACGCGAAGAGTAGTAAATCTTATTCATGCAGCAGAATTTTCTAGGAGTCCTTCAATTCTGTTATTGTTAGATGCTGAAAAGGTATTTGACAGAATTCATTGGGGATACCTGTCTCAAGTCTTAATAAGATTTGTTATTGAGGGTACATTTCACTCAGCTATTTCAGCATTATACTCTTCCCTGGCTCTCTCTCTACCTGCTGTACATGGTACACTGCAATTGTTTAATGCCATGTCATATTATAAGATTAACGGTTCTAAGTCAAGTATACTAGGCATAGCTATAACGGATGCAATGAAAAAAGTATTGCAAACAAACTACCATTTACACGGTCTGAAGGATCCCTTAAATATTTAGGTATAACTCTAACTAACCCTTTCTCACATTTATACAAATCTAACTTTGAACCCCTTTTGAGATCCATATCAAAGGATGTAGAAAGACTTAAACAGTTTTTTCCTATCCTGGTTGGGGCAGATTGACAGTCTATAAGATGATTCTCCTTCCTAAGGTTTTATATTTCTTTAGAGCACTGCCTATCCTAATCCTCCACAAATTCTATAAAATAATGCAGAGCATGTTGGCTGGATTTCTCTGGACTGGGAGCAAAGCTATATGCCCACATGCGGTTCTGATTAAACATAGACGATTGGGAGGTACGGGAGTTCCTGATGTGAAAGATTATCATATGGCTGCCATACTGGACCAACTTAAACAGTGGATCATTCTATCAGATTCAAAACACTGGTGTGTAATAGAACAAGATAGGGTGAAGAAAGGCCCCCTGGGAGCACTTTTGCTCTCAAAAGCACTAACAAAAACCTCAGAATTTAGACAGCATCTGACAATATCAGCTGCACTGCGAGCTTGGGAATATTTCCTTGCACAAAAAGACAACTCAGTATCATGCTCTCAGATTCCTATACCATTAATTTCACTCTCCATTTTAATTACAGATTTGCACCTAAGTCACGGGAGGAAATTTGGCTTAATAAATATAGATGATATGGGACCTCAAGATCATTTGATTTCATTCATGGATCTTTGCAAAAAACACTATCTGCCCAATAATGAGTTTATAGCCTATGCTAGAGTAATAAGTATCCTGAATACAACCAAGAACAGGTCCATATCGATCCCAGATTCTGCATGGTCCTTTTGGACTACTACAACTCCCTCAAAGAAAGAAATTACACTCTTTTATAACTTACTACAGAGTAAATTATCATTTGCAAAAGTTACTCAACTTAGTAAATGGGAAGTTGAGTTGACATTATCAATTACCGATGATCAATGGATGAAAGCCATACAACTTAACTACTCCCAAACTAAATGTGCAAATTTTAGGGAATTATCTCAAAAGATACTCTTCAGATGGTATAGAAGCCCTTACATTGTGGCAAAAGTTTTGAGAGGAATGTCTAATATATGCTGTAGAAATTGTGCACAGGTGAGCACTTTAGCGCATATGTTCTGTTTTTAATATTAGTGTTTGAATAGAAGATATGCAGCAATATACTGTAGGATTTTAATATAAATTTATATTTAAATATTTATTTGGTGTTGTTTTGTTTTATTGTTATTGGGGATGTTTTTAAACAGCGGCATTGGATTCAAGGCTCAAGCTGATTAAAGAAGTACAGTAGGTCCCAATAATATATATTTTTTATATTACTTATACACTATATTTTATCTCTTACCCAAAGGTATGGTATATAGTGGGACTTAGACTGTAAATAGCTAATCCGTAATTTGGCAAATAAAAATCTGGTTTCGTTTTAAATTTTTGCATACATTTTTTTCTCTGTTTGCAGCTAGCTGAGGTTTGGTTGGTCTACAATATGGCCTCCACTTTGACCTCTAGTGGTAAGTGGGCCTGATGCAATAAAATAGATACTGGTTGTTTAAAATGCTATTTTAGTTTCTGTTTCCTTGTTCCTCATTATGGTGCCTGCAGGTAATAAGAGATATCTCCAATATGGCTTTACACTGGACTTTAAGGGGTTTATTTACTAAAGCTGGAGAGTGCAAAATCAGACTCACTTCTGCATAGAAACCAATCAGCTTCCAGGTTTCATTGCCAAAGCTTCATTAAACAAGCTGAGGTTAGAAGCTGATTGGTTTCTATGTAGAAGGGAGTCTGATTTTGGACTCTCCAGCTTTAGTAAATAAACCCCTAAGTGTCTCATACAGTCAGTATACAACAAAATGGTTATGTTTGCTTAGCATTGTTAAATATAGGGCAGGGTAAAAGCAATGTGGAGAGCATCGTGACCATTTCCCTTTGAAACATTCATAATTGGATGATGAAATCTGTCAGAGTGTGGACAGATGACACCATCACATTTGGCAGAACTGGAAGTTGCCTATTTTGGTATGTATCTGAAGCTGAAGCTTCTCCTTAAGGGGGAAACTCATGGGAAAAGGGAATCATTTATCTGTGCACTAGGAGAGGTGCACTTATGCTGTGAGTGTGATTTTAACCCTGCTGCTTAATAAGTTTGACTTGTATGATAATATCTTGCACAATGAGGGCTGCTTTTCTTTCTAGAGATTGGAGCAAAAAGAATAGGACTTTACAGGCACCAATGTCATTAAAACCACAAAAAAGGAAAACCTTTTAATTTTAATTTCTTAAAAAAACATAAAAAAACCATAGATATTAGAACAAATGGTATGTAAATTCATCTGACAATTAACAGTTGGTACTGCATCATTCTAATAGAGAGAGAGGTATATTCTCCTCAGATATAAATAATTCATTAAGAATCGTCTTCAGGGGGATATGATGCAAAATAAATTTCTAAGTGATAAAGACATATATATATAAACATACATATATTATATAAAAATGGCAGAGAATATAAAAACAAAAAAGTTACAAAAATTTTGTTGCAAAAAGAAATCAAATGGATTCATACTGTTAAACCAAACTTTTCCCTATGTTTAAATGAAAAAATTAGTTAGAAAGCCTTTCTGTAGGGTTTTACCTCCCCATGGTATGTCATTTTTTTCATAGATTATTGTAAAGCACTCAATATGATGTTGGATTCATTGATTTTTTTTTTAGAAAAGTGTTTTGACATTGGAGAAAAGGTGGGATTTCTGAGTCTCTCATCTCTCCCCCCCATTCATCTTATCTATTATATTACATGTTTATATATTTTTTGATAATTTTGTTATTCTTGATAGCACATTTTATTCTTTGGGTTTTTTTCCTGTTGGGCTCTAGGGGGTAGTATTGCACATCTGGCACATGTAGCTCCTGCATGTGAGGATTCACACAATAGGGGAATCTGTTAGCGTCACACTGCCTCTGCTGGACATGCCATCTCCTCATTCTTCCATAGCCTTTGGGGATATTGGGCTATCAAATGTTCCCATCTAATCTTTTTCCCCCTTTGTGCTAAGCAGTGCTGGTGAGGTTGCTTAGCAACCCTGAGGCTTCTACGTGTGCTGGCACCATTCTCACCAGAATGGAAATTATGTCACTGCATCACTGATCTGGCGATTCAGAGGACGGCGGAGGATGCAGAGAGGCAGAAGAGAGCCCTCTCTTTTCACAAGTTCATGAACTACTGATAACACTGTTCAACAAATTTTTATTTTTTGCCAGTTTTGGAAACAAAAGGATCCATTTCTTAATGAATTTCACATTCTGAGTTCAAATATAACAATGAAATTTGTCAATTGGCTCTAGTTTTTCTGTAAACGGAAAGTTTTCTACTATAGGCGTAATGACTACATAATGCACAATAATTATATAGATAGATGTCTTTCCACAAATATAAAGCAAGTGATATTGACTACATAACAAAGCCTAAATGGCATAATATATTGCATAGGATTACCAAGAAAAATTATAGCCATAAGCTAAGTTGAATCATTTTAATACTTAGGATTCTCACTAGTTTTGTCTTCAGTTTGTGTCGGTTTTGCTTCTCTTGGCTTTTCTCTTGTATTCGAGGAAAGGGCTATCTCTTACAACTGCACGTGACTACACGCTTCAGGTTCTTCCTCACTTGACTCAACCACGAAGGATTCTGGTGCTTTAGGAATTGGTAGCCCCTCTCCATGAGGAACTGGACGTATTGCCGATGGAATATTTGGATAGTGCACAGATAACTTTTTCTTCTTATTTAGCCTTTTTGTTGGAGGCACCATACAAAAGTAACAATTACTAACATGATCTGTTGGCTCTCTCCAAATCATTGGCACAGCGAAGGGCATAGATGCCTTTTTTCCATTCAACCATTGCTCCAGTGCCGTCCCACAAGAATTGCAGCATATATGTGGTGCCCAGCTCTTGTCCTGGTCTCCTATCTTGCAGCCAAAATACAAGTTGTAGACTTTCTTAATCATTCCTGTTATCCTCCTTTTTTGTGAGATAAAAGTTATTTCACCGCAGATATAGCAGAAATGATCTGCTTTATTCACACAAGTTCGAGGCATTACTGAGTAGCCTATATAAGCATAAAACGAAATGTAAAGACGCTGTCGAACTACAATCAGCTACAGATACTGCAGCTTTTATGCAGTGAAGTGATGCAATTAAAGGCTAATATTGCATCATCTCAGTATACATGCAATTTTCTATTGGTCACCAGTATCAATTGCGCAATATGCAGTTGAAGTTGCATCATAATTTTGAATGGCTTACGTCATTAGATGGGTGAATATATCATGGAAACTAGAGCCAATCACCATTTTTTAGGGTCATTTTCGTTTTCAGCACCCCAAAATTATGTAAGATTAGCTAATTTTATGCCCAAAACTTTTTACCTGTTGAACAGTGTAACCTATTTTTAGGTGGTAATAGCCTAAGTGGCCTGATTGACTAAGCTAAGTGCCAGGACCTGTGGGGTATTGTTTTTATAGCAATGTTGGTTGCACAGTTGCATCCTGGATCTCTTGGCAGTTGGTTGGATTGCTATAGCAATGCTGAGTGACACATGTGCAGGTAATTGGCTGTAACTATGGACAATATTGAATTACGTTTTATTGTACTGCTATAACAGTGCTTGGTATATGATTATGGTTAATATTTAGCAAGGTTTCTTACTGAAGATATATTATGATTTATTTTTAGAGTGAATACCCTTTCCATATCTGTAATACAAAGGAACCAACTCTAGAGGTAGTGTTTTTGTTGCAGTGTGGAGGGCCATTTGGGCCTAGAGCTTTCCTTTTGTTCTGACCCCCCCACTAACATGCTACAATTTCAGGTAGAGTATATGGATATATTTATATGTGGTTTATAAATATTCAAACACCATTGATTTTTTATCCCCACTCACCTGCCTCCTTTTCTTGGCTGGTTTAACCACCTGACCTCTGGAAGACTTACCCCCTTTCTGACCAGGCCATTTTTTTGCGATAAGGCACTGCGTTATTTTAACTGACAATTGTGCTGCCATGCTATGCTGTGTACAGAAATGAAATTTATGTTATCTTTTTCCCACAAACAGAGCTTTCTTTTGGTGTTATTTGATCATCTCTGGTTTTTCTTTTTTAATTTAGCTATAAACAAACAAAAAAAAATTTAATTTAAAAAAAAAAACAATATTTTCTACTTTTTGCTATTAAATATAAATATATCCAATATAAAAAAAATAAAAATAAAATTGCTTCATAAATTTAGGCCAATATGTACAGTTGTGTTCAAATAATAGCAGTCAGACATTGCTAACCTGATCAATCACTGTTTTTGGTAGAAATGATATTTCTACATGGTAAATAATTTACTAGCAGGTGTAGTAGAGTAATAGAAATCCAACAGACCCAACAATCATGACATGCATGCTGCTGATTCTGTGTAATTGAATCACTAATTGAAAGGGGCATGTTCAAAATAATAGCAGTGTGGAGTTCTATTAGTGAGGTCATTCATTCTTTGAAAAACAGGTGGCAATTATTTCCCTTATTTAAGGAAGGAAGGCAGCAAATGTTGTACATGCTGGTTACAGTGCATTTCTCTCTGAAATTCTGAGAAAAATGGGTCGTTCCAGACATTGTTCAGAAGAACAGCGTACCTTGATTAAAACGTTGATTGGAGAGGGGAAAACATATAAAGAAGTGCAGAAAATGATAGGCTGCTCAGCTAAAATGATCGCAAATGCTTTACAATGGCAACCAAAACCTGAAAGACATGGAAGAAAGCGAAAAACTACCATAAGAATGGATAGAAGAATAGCCAAAATGGCAAGGACTCAGCCAACAATCAGCTCCAGGAAGATCAAAGAAGGTGTAAAGTTACCTGTGAGTACTGTTACAATCAGAAGACACCTATGTGAAGCCAAGCTATCTGCAAGAAGCCCCCGCAAAGTCTCACTGCTGAAAAAAAGACGTGCTGAAGAGGTTACAATTTGCCAAAGAGCACATTGACTGGCCTAAAGAGAAATGGCGCAACATTTTGTGGCTGACTAAGATTGTTCTTTTTGGGTCTAGTGGCTGGAGACAGTTTGTCAGACGACCCCCAAACACTGAATTCAAGCCACAGTACACTGTGAAGACAGTGAAGCATGGTTGCACAAGCATCATGATATGGGGATGTTTCTCATACTACGGTGTTGTGCCTATTTATCGCATACCAGGGATCATGGATCAGCTTGAATACATCAGAATACTTGAAGAGGTCATGCTGCCTTATGCTGAAGAGGAAATGCCCTTGAAATGGGTGTTCCAATAAGACAACGACCCCAAACACACCAGTAAACGTGCAACATCTTGGTTCCAGACCAACAAGATTGACGTTATGGAGTGGCCAGCCCAATCCCCGGATCTTAATCCAATAGAAAACTTGTGGGGTGACACATAATGCACAACATAAAACTACATACTGTATATTTTACAACAAAGCTATTCTCCACACATTTTGTTCTTCTGAGGCAATTAATTGCTGTATCTGTAGTATTTCAAAAATGCAGTTTCTGAGGCAAAACCAAGAAATAGAGAAGAACTGTGCAATGTAGCCCAATCATCCTGGGCTGGAATACCTGTTCACAGGTGCCAGAAGTTGGTTGACTCCATGCAACACAGATGTACAGCAGTTCTCAGAAACAGTGCTTATACAACTAAATATTAATTAAGTGATTCAAAGGAAAGCAAAATCTTCAAACATTTTTCAGTTTATATAGTGAATGTTTGAGTTTGTAAAGAAGAATACAAACACTGCTATTTTTTTGAACAGTCTAATAACAACACAAATTTGATATATTTTTCTTCATGTTTTGATTTGGAATAGAATATGTAGTGTTACCAATGCATTTGTGTGTATGGAAATAAAAGCTAGTAGAAGGATTTTGAGCCTTATTCACTTTTTTCATCACACAGCTATTATTTTGAACACAACTGTATTCTGCTAGATATATTAGGTAAAAAAAAATCCCAATAGCCATATATTGATCGGCTTGCGCAAAGGTTATAGTGTCTACAAACTATGGAGAGACTGCAATACTGCGGCGGACAATCGGACACGAACTGACACTAACTGGAACTTTGTCTGAATATGCACTGACACTAAATTAATGACACTGGCTGGGAAGGGGTTAACCATCTAGGGTAATCAAGGGTTTAACTGTGTGCTTAGCTAAGTGTAATACAGTATGTACTGTGTGTTCTGTTTTCACTAGGTAATGTGCTGGATTCTATTCCCTGCTCTGCAGGGAAATAAAATCCAGCACATTGCCACTGACAGGACGCAGGTCTCCCTTATTTACATAGGCAGAGCTGAGTTCTGTCAGTCTCCTAGACAATTGGCTGCATCCAATGGCCAGCACCCGCTGACCGGCTTCTGCTGCTACATATCACAGCAGAAGCAGTGAACTGGTGGCGCATGCACACGCTTGTGGCCATGAAGTGCGGCCACCCTGTAGCAGTATATCTGCAATGAGGTGGTCAGCAAATGGTTAATTAACTCTTATAACTAGATACTGTATATTGTTGCTTTATAGATTTGTGTGTTGGCTTCAGCATGCTTAGGGCCACATCTTGATGTATTAAAGCACTGTTTGACAAAGATGTTTGGCCAATGTGGTTGATTGAATTATTTAAAGGGGTAGTGATACTATTTTGATATCATAAACTTTCCTCTTATATTACCACCCTATAGCTTTGATTTTTAGGCAGTGTTTCTCAGTCCATCAAGGGTACATGGGTCTGCTTTTATGTTTATATTCACAGTAATTTGTATATAATATAGCATATGGATATTATATATATATATATATATATATATATATATATATTTTATTTTTTTTTCATCTGTCTGGTGAATTTACCTATCATTTGTTCTAATATGTACTGTGTTTTTTATCTCTTTTTTCAGAAATTAAAATAAAATATAGAGGATGCATGCGCGCCCGGCTCCGGGGATGGACGCTCACTGAAGAGAGCTCCGTCCGCCCGCCAGCCTGACTTCGGCACACTACGGCCCCAGGGAAAAATAAACAGCTCATCAGAGCCATTAACCCCAACGGGCTATGACCTGCAGGAGGAAAGTGCCGGGTCATCCATCTAAAATGACCAGCTTCTTCCAGGCACTCGCTCCCTGCAGCCAAGATGGCGCTGGCCCCCTGCAGAGTGGCTCGTCTGCCCAGCAACAGCAGCAAGGAAAGAACACAGACCACCAGGCTGCATACCATGCAGACCCCAGGCTGAAGGGATCGCTTTACCCAGGAGATCCTAGTGAGTCCTCTCCCCCCTGTCTCCTACATCCTGCAGCCCGGCAAAATCCAGACACAGGCTGGACACAGGATCACCCCCTGACAGACATCAACCTTCTCTCTCAACTACTATCCTATTTGCTAATGCTCCATCTTTAATCAAATCCTATCCTGCTTCTGACCAACCTATCATGGAGATTTCCATGAAAAACATGCTCCTTTCCCTGCGACAAACACTACATAATGACCTGACAGCTTCATTATCCCAAATTTCAAATAAGGTCCAAAATCAAGAAAAACGCATCTGCCATATCGAGAACAAACTAGGGGAAATGTGTACCACACATAACGATCTTATAGATGCACACATGGACCATGCGACAGACATCGAACAAATCAAGCTCAAACTGGCAGACCTAGAAGATCGCTCCAGGTGAAATTACGTGGGATCCCAGAGTCCATCACCACAGACGCCATAGTCCCATATTTACAACACTATATGAAAAATCTCATCCCCACCCTCACTGACGTAGAATTGGCTATAGATCGAGCACATTGAATCCCCAAACCGTAATTTCTACCTGCGATGGTCCCCAGAGACATATTGGCACGCATACATTTTTACCACGTGAAGGAAAAAATAATGATTGCAGCCAGAAATTCGACCTCCATTCCTCTAGCCCAAGCAAACATCAAATTGTTCGCAGACCTGTCCAAAGCCAAACTCTCCAACCGTAAGAAGCTCATCAGCATAACCAAAGCATTACGGAATCACAATATCGCATATCAATGGGGCTTCCCTACGAAACTAAATGTCAAATACCAAGGCAGAGTTTTAACTATCAAATCCCTAGAAGCAGGCATCGAACTATTGAAATCGTGGAGCATTATACCAGCAGATTCCCATCAACCAGCATCCAACCGGCAGCAACAGATGGGAGCAGAATGGTCATAGCCTCCACTCAAGCATATTACCTTCACGCCCAATTCCCGGGGCACCACTCTCTAACACACAAGCTGGCAATCGGCCCCTGATCGAACATACTGATCATTCAAGTTCGTCTCAAGCATGAGCTCTCGAAAGAGTCATGCTTTCTCATGCCTCCACTTTACACAGTAGCAGATACTGTCACACATGTTACTTGGTTGTTTGCAAGTCTTTTTTACCCCTGTTTTTACCCTTGTTCTTACCCCAAACTACCAGTCATCAGTCGCTAGAACTGCCCCTCTCAACAATCCTCTCCACACAATTGAACACTCAATAGACAAAAACAAATCCAGGCTCACAAAGTCACACACCCGGCAGTCAATCACCTCCGCCATGCCGAAAACCACTTCTCTCCACAACATCTGAATCACCACAGCTACAGAATTCAAACCATCTACAACCAACAAAATGATTACTATATCTTCACTAAATGTCTGAGGTCTCAACTCCCCCTTCAAATTGCCCTTGCTTTCAAGAGAATCCAGTACCATTCAACCTGACATCGTATTCCTACAGGAGACCCACTTTGCCTCATCCAAAATCCCTAAATTCAACATTCCTCAGTTCTCCACAGTATATATGGCAATGAACCCTAAAAAGAAAAACAGTGTCATTACAACCATAAGAGACTCCCTGAAGTTCCAATTTTTTTCGGCAACGGCGGACCCACAAGGTCACTATCACATATTGATCTGCAAAATCAATGATTCTACATATACACTGGTGAATGTCTATGGTCCTAACACCAATCAAATCCAATAACTTAACTTCATCATAAATCAACACAGAAAAGGCAGACTACTTATCGGCTGAGACTGGGAGATCTGTTGTTGCTGGAAGGGAACCCTTTTTGTGTGGTAGCCTATTGTTGCTGGGGAGGTCTATTGTTGCTAGTGGGGGATCTACTGTTGCCAGAAAGGATCTACTTTATAGGGAGGTGTGTTTTGTTGCTGGCTACTGGAGAGCCTATTAATGGCTGGATACTGGGAGATCTGTTGTTGCTGCTGAGGGTCCATTGTTCTTGGGGTGGTCTTTTATTGTAGGGGTCCTTTGTTGCTGGGAAAATCTATTGTTGGTGTGTGTGTGTTGATATTGCTGCTGGATGCAGGGGATATACTTTACTGCTTTTCTTTTTATCATTAACAGATTCCATACAAATTACATAGCATCACAAACTGATACTTGATTTTGTATTCTCTAAAAGGAGTGATACTAGGAGGTAGCTAAGGGGGTGGATCTAGGGATGCACCAATACCAGTTTTTTAGGACTGAGTATGAGTACTGATACTTTTTTTGAGTACTGATACTTTTTTTAAGTATTCACCCATACCAATTACTGATACCTATTTTTAGCGTCATGCGACAGTTTTTTTTAGACTAATGATGTGTAAATATGTACAGTGAGGAACAGAAGTATTTTAACACCCTGCAATTTTGCAAGTTCTCCCACTTAGAAATCATGGAGGGGTCTGAAATTCACATTCACAAGTTCTCCCACTTAGAAATCATGGAGGGGTCTGAAATTCACATTGTAGGTGCATTCCCACTCTGAGAGACAGAATTAAAAAAAAATTTAGGAAATCATATTGTATGATTTTTAAAGAATTTATTTGTTTTGCACTGCTGAACATAAGTATTTGAACACCTAAGAAACAGCAAGAATTCTGGCTCTCAAAGACCTGTTACTGTGCCTTTAAAAGGTCCACCTCTACTCCACTCAATCTAACTTAATAGCACCTGTCTGAGCTCTTTAAAGACACCTGTCCACCCCACAGTCAGTCAGACGCCAACTACTACTATGGGCAAGACCAAAGAGCTGTCAAAAGACACCAGAGACAAAATTATGGACCTCCACAAGGCTGGAAATGCTACGGGACAATTTCCAAGCAGCTTGGTGAAAATAGATTAACTGTTGGAGCAATCGTTAGAAAATGGAAGAGGCTAAAGACGACTGTCAGTGTCCCTCGGACTGGAGCTCCATGCAAGATCTCACCTCGTGGGGTATCACTGATGATAAGAAAGGTGAGGAATCAGCCCAGAACTACAAGGGTGGAGCTGGTCAATGACATGAAGAGAGCTGGGACCACAGTTTCAAAGGTCACTGTCAGGGACCACCGTGACGCATGAGTCTGCACATGCTTAGGTGTCCGACAAGACATGCAGGCAGGCAGGCACTAGGAGCCAGGCGCGCATGTCACCTATGACGGTGCTGGGCAGGCACTAGGACCCAGGCGCGCCTGTCAGCGCCGGACAGGCTACTTAAACCAGCCCTGCACAGACACAAGTTGCCTGATGGTCTTCTCCCTGTTCCTGTGTTCCTGCTCTTCCTGTATGCTGATTGCCTTGTAGATGACCCTGCCTGGACTTGATACCACTGTCTTCTCCTGCCCTGACCTTTGGCTCGCCCTGACCATCCTCTGCCTGCTCCCTTTGTCTCACCTCCTGTTAACGAACCCGACCCAATTATGCTTTGTCTACCGATCTGTACCGTCTGCCTCGCTGTTACCTACCCGGCTTGCCTGACCACGTCACACCTCTTCACATCTGGCTCCTACCCGCTACACGCCATTGGCGGTTGCCTTTACCATGGTTAGTGTCACTCAGGGGTCGTGACCTGGTCCTGGTCTGCTTCAAGTCCATCCCCACCATCAGGGGCTCCAGCAGACCTGGGCTTAGACTCCACGCCCTGGGGGACTCCGACCAGTGGGCCACTGGAGGTCGCCATCAGTGTTCGTGACAGAACCATCAGGCCATGACTGAGTCAGGAAGAGGTCCTTCCCCCGCTGGACGAAATATGCCAGCATCTGCCGGCACTCACCCAGGCGGTGAAAACCCTGCAAAAGGGATACACGCAGCTGGAGGGGAGGATCCAGACGCTTACCGGACCAACAGCCACATCCGCAACCACGGCAGGTCCATCTGCGACCCAGGAATCCGGGGAATTCCCCGCCAGAGCAGTACTCACCATTCCTCCACCTGAACCACGGGTACCTACGCCAGAGCTTTTTAATGGGGATCGGAAGAAGTTCCGTGCCTTCCGGAACTCCTGCTTGCTGTACTTCGACCTCCAACCCCAAACCTTTTTCCCAGAGTCCGTAAGAGTGGGGTTCATCATCTCGTTATTACAGGAAGAACCCCAAGGCTTGGCCCATCGGTTACTAGATGATCATCATCCCAGTTTATATTCTGTGTCATCCTTTTTCAAGGCTATGGAACTCCTCTACGATGATCCACAGCGAGCTGCCTCTGCTGAGGCGACCCTGCATTCCCTGCAACAAGGCCTCCAGGCAGCGGAGGATTATGCGGCTGAATTCAGGCGCTGGAGTGGGGACACGCAGTGGAACGACGCAGCACTGCACCACCAATTCCATCTGGGCCTGTCTGAACCACTCAAAGATGAGCTGGCCAGAGTTGGCATTCCAGACACCCTGGAGGAATTGATCCACACAGCCATCCAAATTGATTGTAGGCTTCGGGAACGCCGACAAGAAAGGGCTAATCAAGTGGCTAGGCCCACATGGGTGTTACCCCGAGTTCCGCTTCACTCTGCTTCCCCAATGTGAAATCCAGGTCAGGAAGGGGCTGAAGGTCCAGAACCAATGCAGATCGGTCTAATGCGGCCCTCTCTGTCTTTTGAGGAACGTCAGAGGCACCGACTGAACAGGTTATGTCTGTACTGTGGAGCAGCTGATCATATAGTCCATACATGCCCTGAAAAGATGAGTAAATGTCCATCTCTTGCATCTGCTGTATCTCCTGCCTGTCTAAACAACTTAACTCATCTAGCTGTGCCTGTCTCGTTCCAACTTCCCGGAAGAGTCATATCAGCGATAACCATAATTGATTCGGGGGCCTGTAGCTGCTTTGTCGATCTTGGTTTTGCAGCACAGCAACGGATTCCATTGCAGACCAAGGAGCAAGGCCTGAATATCTTTTTGGCAGATGGGTCTTGGATAAAGTCCAGGTTGGTAAACCAAGAGACCCCTCCAATCCACACTACAATAGCTGGGCACCACCAGGAGTTCATTCGTTTGGACGCCATCGTGTCACCCCTATTTCCAGTAATCTTAGGACTTCCCTGGCTGCGAGCCCATGACCCTCACATTGATTGGAAGACTGGTGAAATTCAGTTTAGGTCTTTTACTGCCAAAAATACTGTTGCCTCAAGACGCCCGGAGTCACCCAGTCCCTATGCTGTGTGACCATGGACAAAGAATTGATCCAAAAAATTCCACCGGCTTACCACTCCTATCTTGATGTGTTCAGCCCACGAGGAGCAGACATCCTTCCCCCACATCGGGCATATGACTGCCCAATAGACCTCCTCCCAGGATCAGAGATTCCTTTTGGCCAGATTTTCCCTCTGTCAGAACAAGAGTTGGGGGCTCTGAAGGATTACATTGAGGAGAGTCTCAAGAAGGAGTTTATCCACCCGTCCACGTCACCGGCAGGAGGCGGGATCTTCTTTGTAGAGAAGAAAGATCACTCGCTGAGGCCCTGTGTAGACTACCGGGAATTAAACAAGGTTACTGTGAAGAATTGTTCTCCTCTTCCTCTGGTTCCTGAGTTGTTTCAAAGGTTAAAGGCGGCTTCTATTTTTACTAAGTTGGATCTTCACGGTGCCTACGATTTGGTCCGTATTCGTGAGGGAGATGAGTGAAAGACGGCCTTTCGTACCTGATTTGGGCATTTCGAGTACCTGGTGATGCCTTTCTGATTGTGCAATGCCCCAGCAACTTTGCAACACTTTGTAAATTACATCTTCAAGGACTATTTTTATATCTTCGTGATCATCTACCTTGACGATATCCTAATCTTCTCCCCGTCCTTGGAGACTCATCGAGACCATGTCAAAAATGTGCTGGAGCGGCTTTGGCAGCACGGCCTGTATGCCAAGGCAGAGAAATGCTGCTTCGAGCAAGATAGAATCCATTCTTGGGATTGATCATCTCTACCTCAGGGGTTGCCATGGATTCCCAGAATGTCTCCGCAATCCTGGAGTGGCCAGTTCCCACAGACAAGAAGGGAGTTCAACGATTCGTGGGATTCGCAAACTTTTACAGAAAATTCATTAAGAATTTCTCGGGCTTGGTCTCCCCCATCACTCAGCTTACTAAATCGGGGTTACGCTTCCATTGGACTCCAGAAGCACAGGCGGCCTTCGAGACCTTGAAAAAATTATTCATTGAGTCACCCGGAAACATCTCTACCTTACATTCTGGAGGTAGACACATCAGAATGCACAGTAGGGGCTATCCTGTCACAGAGAAACAGCATCAAAGACCTCATGAATCAAATAGCCTTCTTCTCCAGATACTCTCCCCCGCAGAAAAGAATTACGATATTGGGGATCGAGAACTTCTAGCAATCAAAATCGCACTAGAAGAATGGAGGAATCTGCTGGAGGGAGCCCGGCATCCAGTTTTGATTTACACTGATCACAAGAACTTGGAGTACCTAAGAATGGCCAAGCGCCTCAGACCACGGCAAGCCCGATGGATACTGTTTTTCTCAAGGTTCTCCTTCCACATAACTTATCGGCCAGGCTCCAAAAACACGGAACCCGATGCTCTGTCACGAATGTTTGAAGACCCAAAAGAAATTTCGAAGCCTGATACTATTTTGCCTGCAGGAAACTTCCTGCTACTACAGTCCGAGCTCCTGTCCAAGCTACAAGCCGCATCTATGGGGG
The DNA here is from genome assembly GCF_062004578.1 of Staurois parvus. Lineage (NCBI taxonomy): Eukaryota > Metazoa > Chordata > Amphibia > Anura > Ranidae > Staurois > Staurois parvus. Next base: position 4,984,313 of record NW_028317808.1, read on the forward strand.
CCCCCAACCCATCTGGAATCCCAGTACAAAGTCGAGAAGGGTTGTTATGGAAAGGGGAACAGATTGTGGTCCCTGAGGGAGCTCGAACTCTGGTCTTGGGCTACTGCCATGACCATCCACTGGCGGGGCATTTTGGAATCAGCAAGACTTTGAAACTGACCCAGCACATGTTTTGGTGGCCAAGTATGGTCAAAGACTGTGAAACATACGTGAAGACCTGCACCATTTGCAACAGGAGCAAACCTACACAGAGTAAAGCCTGGGGGCTACTCTGACCTTTACCGGTACCTGACAGACCATGGAGGATGGTGTCCATGGATTTCATTGTGGAGCTGCCACCTTTGCAAGGCCACACAGCAATATTTATGGTGGTTGACCGCTTATCTAAAATGGCCCACTTTCTGCCACTCAGAAATATACCATCAGCTTCTGAGACTGCACAGCTTTTCATCAAAGAAGTGGTAAGATTGTATGGGGTACCTAGAAATATAGTATCTGATCGTGGAGTTCAGTTCATGTCAAAATTTTGGAGAGCCTTGTGTGAAATGCTGGAAATCAAGTTATCATTTTCCTCGGCATATCATCCACAGACGAATGGGCAGACGGAGTGGACCAATCAGACGTTGGAGCAATACCTCAGGTGTTATACATCCTTCCTCCAAGATGACTGGTTGGCACTCCTACCTCTAGCTGAGTTTGCCTACAATAATGCAAAGCACTCCGCCAAGAAACAATCACCATTTTATGCCAATTATGGGTTCCATCCCACTTTTCTTCTGGATTTAATTCCGGAAAACCCAGTACCAGCAGCGCAAGATATTGTAAAATTATTTTCCTCTAACAGCAAATTACTACAGGAAGCAGTAACTAAGGCCCAGGAGGATAACAAAAGAGCATTTGATAGGAGGAGAAAGGGAGAATTGGCTATATGCCCAGGAAACCAAGTCTGGTTAGCTACTACCAACTTGAAGATGGCTTGCCCTTCAAAAAAGCTGGCACCTAAATTTATAGGCCCTTTTTCGGTAAAACGGCAAATCAATGAGGTGGCTTTTGAATTAGCTTTGCCTGAGTCCTTTCGAATACATCCAGTATTCCATGTATCCTTGTTAAAACCAGCAATTCTGGATCCCTTCCCAGAACGTAAGTCAAGACCTCCGGTAGCCTTGGACATTAATGGAGAGGAGGAATTTGAAGTGGAGGCAATTTTGGATTACAGAAGGAGGAGAGGCCGGGTACAATACTTAATAAAATGGAAGGGCTATGGCTTGGAGGAAAATTCGTGGGAACCTGCCCAAAACATCCACGCTCCCAGATTAATCCAGCAGTATCACCGTAACCACCCACAAAGAAGAGGTCAGTTGGGCATCTGGAGGCTGCCCGTAGGGGGGGGGGCAATGTCAGGGACCACCGTGATGCATGAGTCTGCACATGCGTAGGTGTCCAACAAGACATGCAGCCAGGCGGGCACTAGGACCCAGGCGCGCCTGTCACCTATGATGGCGCTGGGCAGGCACTAGGACCCACCCAGGCACACCTGTCAGCGTCGGGCGGGCTACTTAAACCAGCCCTGCACAGACACACGTTGCCTGATGGTCTTCTCCCTGTTCCTGTGTTCCTGCTCTTCCTGTATGCTGATTGCCTTGTTGCTGACCCTGCCTGGACCTGATACCGCTGTCTTCTCCTGCCCTGACCTTTGGCTCGCCCTGACCATCCCCTGCCTGCTCCCTTTGTCTGACCTCCTGTTACCGAACCCGGCTTGTGACCCAATTACGCTTTGTCTACCGATCTGTACCATCTGCCTCGCTGTTACCTACCCGGCTTGCCTGACCACGTCACACCTCTTCACATCTGGCTCCTACCCGCTACACGCCATTGGCGGTTGCCTTTACCACGGTTGGTGTCACTCAGGGGTTGCTTCAAGTCCATTCCCACCATCAGGGGCTCTGGTGAACCAGCAGACCTGGGCTTAGACTCCGCGCCCTGGGGGACTCCGGCCAGTGGGCCACTAGAGGTCGCCATCAGTGTTTGTGACAGTCACTGTTGGTAGAACACTATGCCATCATGGTTTCAAATCATGCATTGCACGGAAGGTTCCCCTGCTCAAGTCATCACATGTCCAGGCCCGTCTGAAGTTTGCCAATGACCATCCGGATGACCCAGAGGAGGCATGGGAGAAAGTCATGTGGTCAGGTGAGACCAAAGTAGAACTTTTTAGTCTAAACTTCACTCGTCGTGTTTGGAGGAAAAAGAAGGACGAGTTGCATCCCAAGAACACCATCCCTACTGTGAAGCATGGGGGTGGTAACATCATGCTTTGGGGGTGCTTTTCTGCAAAGGGGACAGGATGACTGCACTGTATTAAGGAGAGGATGAATGGGGCCATTTATTGTGAAATTTTGAGCAACAACCTCCTTCCCTCAGTCAGAGCATTGAAGATGGGTCGTGGCGGGTCTTCCAACATGACAACGACCCAAAGCACACAGCCAGGATAACCAAGGAGTGGCTCCGTAAGAAGCATATCAAGGTTCTGGAGTGGCCTAGCCAGTCTCCAGACCTAAATCCAATAGAACATCTTTGGAGGGAGCTGAAACTCCGTGTTGCTCAGCGACAGCCCCGAAACCTGACAGATCTAGAAGAGATCTGTGTGGAGAAGTGGGCCAAAATCCCTGTTGCAGTGTGTGCAAACCTGGTCAAGAACTACAGGAAATGTTTGACCTCTGTAATTGCAAACAAAGGCTTCTGTACCAAATATTAACACTGATTTTCTCAGGTGTTCAAATACTTACGTTTCCTGAATTGTTTTAAAAATTTTATCTCTCGGGGTGGGAATGCACCTACAATGTGAATTTCAGACCCCTCCATGATTTCTAAGTGGGAGAACTTGCAAAATAGCAGGATGTTCAAATACTTCTGTTCCTCACTGTAGAAGTTGCTCAGAAGTTGTCCTCAAGTTCTACAGTTCCTTGGGCATCCCATGTACATCCCAATGTGAATTTCAGACCCCTCCATGATTTCTAAGTGGGTGAACTTGCAAAATTGCAAGGTGTTCAAATACTTCTGTTCCTCACTGTATATATATATACAGTATATATATATATATATATATATATATATATATATATACAGTATATAGAAAATTTTTAAACTATAACTCTATAGACCTTTACAAGTATGTGGCTTCTCCATTAGGCAGAGACGAGAAGTGACTCAGAAGGGAGCAGTTCCTGCACCTATTCTCTGAGAAAAAAAGCCATATGTGGCTAAATGGTTAGCACTTCTGCCTGGCAGTACTAGGGTCGTTGGTTCGAATCCCAACCACGGCACCACTTGCCTGGAGTTTGTATGTTCTCCCTGTGCCTGTGTGGGCTTCCTCAGGGTACTCCAGTTTCCTCCCACACTCCAAAGACATGCTGGTAGGTAAATTGGATCCTGTCTAAAATTGGCCCTAGTATGTGTATGTATGAATGTGAGTTAGGGACCTTAGATTGTACACCCCTTGAGGGTTAGGGACTGATGTGAATGTACAATATGTAAAGCGCTGTGTAAATTGACGATGCTATATAAGTACCTGAAATAAATAAATATATATATATATACACATACACTAGATTGCCAAAAGTATTGGGATGCCTGCCTTTACACGCACATGGACTTTAATGCCATCCCAGTCTTAGTCTGTAGGGTTCAATATTGAGTTGACCCACCCTTTGCAGCTATAACAGCTTCAACTCTTCTGGGAAAGCTGTCCACAAGGTTTAGGAGTGTGTATATGGGAATGTTTGACCATTCTTCCATAAGCACATTTGTGAGGTCAGGCACTGATGTTGGACGAGAAGGCCTGGCTCGCAATCTGTGCAGGTCAGTCAAGTTCCTCCACCCCAAACTCACTCATCCATGTCTTTATGGACCTTGCTTTGTGTAAAACCAAAAATGCTTGATAAATACTTCATAAAATGGCATTAACCACTTGACCTTCTGAAGGTTTTACCCCCTTCATGACCTGGCCATTTTTTTGCTTTTCAACATTGTGCTACCTTAACTGGCAATTGAGTAGTCATGCAACACTGTACCCAAATTAAATTTATATAATTTTCACACGATTAGAGCTTTCGTTTGGTGGTGTTTCATCAACACTGTTTTTAAAAATTTTTGCTGTATAAATGAAAAACAATAACAACAATTTTGAAAAGATATGTTTTTCTTAGTTTTTGTTATAGAAATTTGCAAATAAATAATCTTTCTTCATAAATTAAGCCAAAATGTATTCTACTACATCTCTTTGGTAAAAATAACCCAAATGTTATTTAGTCTGTGTGGACATTATAGAGTCTGCAAATTATGGTATATACATATATACAGTATATATATGAAAATTGATCAATTCTGACGTCCTATTCCATTTCTTGAGGCCCTAAATTGCCAGGACAGTACATATAACCGCCAAACGATCCCTTTTTGGAAAGTAGACAGTCCAAGATATCTACTATGTGGTCATCACTACAAAGTGCAGTTTATTGGTTTTTCTAAATCACCCCCAATGTTTCTGTATTTTTATTCATATTTGGATTTCTATGCA